>NC_139940.1:10472714-10477714 GCF_963454915.1 Gymnoscopelus microlampas
CTACAAGTTGAAGTCCCTTTTCTCATCCATACGCCCACCATTTGGTTAAACACACTCACTTTGTTAATTGTTTCAGTGGATATTTTACACAGTTAAAATTGATCAAAATTAATATTACACTGTACAAGATGCTTGTTTAAACAAAAACAAACAAAATATGTTAAAAGACAAACTTTCACACTTTTGTCCTCGTTCTCCACAGGTTGATTTCAGAGTTAAAAGTCATTTTGCTGTCGTACACAACTTTTTCCTATGAAAAAGACAAAATGAAAAGGCAAACATTTCCCATTTCTCTCTAGCGGTGACATAAAACCTGATGGGTCTAGTTCTCCACCAGTTAAACACTTTGACTTAAGTCTTCCGAAGTCGTTCAGCTCTCACATCGCTATGGAAACAGAAAACAAAAAACACTGACTTTGCCATGTTTACGCTTAGTTCCTCTATGTTGAGAATTTAGTCAAGTTCAGGCTAAAAAGAACAGAACCTGACATCAGTGCTGTCAATACCAGTAGTACTCACATTAATCAACCATAAGGACAGTGCTCGCCAACAAGACAAAAACAAAAACAAAGCAACAGGCAATCAATAACTTATTCATATTTAGATTGATACAAAGTATAGGAATCTGACTGCTTGTTGTCAATAAGAAGATAAGAAGCAATATGTTTAAGACTTTAGTTAAAGAAACTATCTAGTACTACCTTCCTACCTACCTAGCTACCTCCCTACCGCAATACCTAGCTACCTATCATTACATAATATTACCTAACATTACTGGATCTATTGAAAAAGGTTATACTTTTTTTAAAACAAATCCTAAGTTGCTTTTTACGCCATAAGCATTTATGAAATTATGTTATTGTATTATATTACTGTGTCATAGCTATTATGACACTATATAATTATGAAAAATTCATACACATGATATGAAAAATTAATCTATATGTAAAGGGACTTGTGGAGTGAACCGTAGATACTGAGTTCATGAGTTCCAGTTGAGTTCCTTATGATTAGCCATGTTCAATTGAAAAAGTTGATGCTGGCTTTATCTGTTGTCTTTTCAATGTGACTTTTGTGATCAGATGCGTCCGATCGAAACGTAGCTGTGTCACTATACGCGTGACACTTCAACGCGTCATATTGGATGTAATATTCCCAGGCAAAAACGGAATGAATAAAGACAATCCGGAAAAAATGGCACTTGGTGCAAGAGAAAGCCTTCTTTATTTATTTATATTTTGTAATTGTGTCAGGGCGCGTACCACAGAGCAAACGAGTGCTTAATGCTGCTGTTGTGCTCCTCAGCGCTAGAGTGAGCATCGTCGATCTGGGTCTACAGCACATACTGTAAATAAAACACAAATCTACACACACACGTTGTGTAGGGAAGATGACGCAAGGCCAGAAGTTTATGATCCAGACATCGCCCACACGCCGGTCCACACCTCACTGGAGATCTCAACTATCTCGGCTATATGTGGTCTGGCTCATCAGATCACACAATGCCAGCCAGGTCTGGTCTGGGAGGATACAGACAGGACAGTTAAAACCTATATGGTTGACCGGAGTGCCTCAGGGCTTTATACTAGTGTCTTTTCTGTTTTTGCTCTACTTTAAATATCTTCGCTGAAATAGCTCTTTTATTTTCTGCAAACATTATCCCCAGAATACTGCTGGGGTTTAAGTGGTTAAAACTACTTGTAGTAAACCCTATATACTTACTTTTGTAGTTGACCGGGGTCCCACAGGGCTCTTTATACTGTACTAGGTCCACTAGTGTCTTTTGCACAATGTTAACCCCAAAATAGAGATGCTAGGGATCATCACATAGTCAGTGCATTATGGCGCGGTTGGTCAAAAGTTGCATTGAAAAGACAAGATTTAGATGCACGTACAATTACATTTATTCTTGACTGGCTCTCTTTCGCTCTAACAACTCTTTTGAGTTCTTCGAGCTACACTTTCTTTCTGGTCTAATTAAGATTATAGTCATTGTAAAATTCCAAGATCCTTTTTTTTTCTTTTTTCTATTTTTTTAGTTTTTACTGAAATATAAATATGTTAAGTTGTCTGCCATGCTAGCGGCCAGTTTAATTTCTCTTGCCAACTAAACTTTTTTTTTTCTGCAAAGTGTAGATTGTCTGAACACCTTTCCGGAACTATTGTCAATCTTGCATTCTCTTCCAGAAGCCCAGGCAGGTTGTAAAGAAGAAAAAAAAAACTCCCCATCAAAGAGCCAAAACATGGCTTCATATTGAACTGGCTCCTAAAGGAGATCACAGCATCCATATTGTTTCCTGCCATGGTTTTGTAAGCACTGTACAGCATCCTTAAATCACAGGACGGCTATGCTGGATACAAACAGCTTCCCTCCCTCACTCAGTACTCTGGGAGATGTAGTTTGGTTTCCCAGAGGTACCCTTTATACTGTAGGTAGAGATAATGCAGAGATCGCACAGTCTGTGGTTTTTGTTCTGTGAAAAATACATGTCACTTCCAGTTGTCTCCACCTCTCGCTGCAGTTGGTTTGCGGGTATGCATGTGTTCTCTGCTCACGCTAGCAAAAAGTAGCAGATATTGTAAAAAGCGTAGATGCACCAGTCAGTTTGTTACAGGCCCTAAGTGTGATTGTGTTCACTCCTAGTGTGTGTACTGGACACGGAGTACTTCAATGTGAATTTGCGTTGCTTGTACTATGTGCTGTGTGTGTGTGTGTGTGTGTGTGTGTGTGTGTGTGTGTGTGTGTGTGTGTGTGTGTGTGTGTGTGTGTGAGAATCCCCCTTCTTCCCAGAATACGTTACAATGGGAAAAGGCATTAGCTGTATGTACTGTATATTAGTGTGTGTGTGTGTGTGTGTGTGTGTGTGTGTGTGTGTGTGTGTGTGTGTGTCACTCGGTGTTGTTGATGCTGTAGGGCGGTGGGGCGTCCATGCTGTGCTCTGAGGATGGGGTGGGGGTCCCTGGAGCGCCGGAGGAGGGAGTCGGGGAGGCCGGGGGGTCCTCCGAGTCAGAGTTCTCCAAGGAAAGGTCATCCACCAGCGCTCGACGCCCACGCATGTTCAGAGGCAGCGGAGCGCGCCTGTAGAAAAACCTTTCATTTAGTTCTGTATGTTTAGCTGTGAGACCTGTTACAGAGGGAGAGTGAATTCATTTGCTCCTTCTGGTTGCTCACTCACAGAGCACAGATAAAGAGGACTGACTTGAACTTAGATCATTGTCAGACAGGTACTGTACAATCCCAAAGTTCTATCCACCTGTTTCCTAGGCTTGTGTTTTCCACTTCCTGTCGGATTTCATTGGATATCATTAGTCATCTGACCGGTTTCATTGGATTTCATTGGATCAAAAGACAGGAAGTGGAACACAGTGAAAAGCCTAGGAAACAGGTGGATACCAAAGTTCAAATATTACTATTCTGTGCTGGTAAAAGAGTTACTCAGTGCATGTGTGGGATGCTTGCGTCTGTGTGTCTGTGTGTGTGTGTGTGTGTGTGTGTGTGTGTGTGTGTGTGTGTGTGTGTGTGTGTGTGTGTGTGTGTGTGTGTGTGTGTGTGTGTGTGTGTGTGTGTGTGTGTGTGTGTGTGTGTGTGCGCGCGCACGTGCACACGTGCGTGCGTGCACACGCATGGTATGTAAAGGGGATAGGAACATAAGTTTGAGAGAGCCGCAGACGAGTGATTTGTCAGGAAAACCATAACTGAAACAAGTTCATAGATTGGACAATCTAAAGCATTGTGACTTCTATCGCTACCGCAATTATTTCAGCAAGACAGAAGCAGGAAGGAAGGGTCCGAGCAACGAGCAGAGCAGAGCAGAGCAGAAAATAATAAATTCCTCTGAACATCAACTTAAAACTAGACGCGTCGCAATTCCGGGGAAATTGCAGAGTGTGGTTGCGCCGACGCCGGTCGCGGGTCGCGGCCGCCGGGACTCGAGGAATACGCCGGGAGGAATAACGTCGGAGGCTGCGCCAATTACATTGTGTCGTCACTCCTGAGATCGCTTGCGTTTCATTTTGAGAGGATCGATCCCCCCAAAATAAGGTTTTTGCATCAAACGGTTACATTTTGAGCATTCGTGCCGCCCCCTATGGATGAAAGTGGAAATGCTTTTGGGGATTGGTTTAGTATACCACCCTCGACATGTGATTCAAATTTGGGATTGACCGGACGTTTCGTTCGTGATTTATGGCATTTTTGGTCAAACGGGCCCCTCCCGCTAACGTTGGAAGCCATTTACGGACTATCAAAATTCCGCTTGGATAGGTTTATCGCATGGGTCCATAGATCACGTGTACCGATTTGTGTGAGATTTGGGAAAAAATTGAAGGAAAAGGAGCAAAAAGTGTGTTTTGAAGAAAATTCAAAATGGCGGAAAATCTATCCTGACGCAAATGGGCGTGGCCTATATGGGAAGATGCGTCGTGACCCAAGGAATCCAGGGAAAAAGAAATTTTGATTTTACGACCTACGGTTCAAGAGTTATAGGCCAAAAGGTGAAGGGGGCTGTTATAGCGCCACCATGTGGCCGACTGGTGTGATTCTTTTTTTAATAATTTTGCAAAAAACTATTAACCTCCCCTCCAAGTCTTGTAACTGTAGCCCTTACGGTTTCCGAGAAAAAAATAATTGAATGGGAGTTTTTGCAATTCCCATTAAAGTGGATGGGGAAATTTTATGCACAAATAAATCAATATCAAAAAATCTATCCTGACGCAAATGGGCGTGGCCTATATGGGGAGATGCGTAGTGACCCAAGGAATCCAGGTGAAAAGAAATTTTGATTTTAGGAGCTACGGTTCAAGAGTTACAGGCCAAAAGGTAAAGGGGGCTGTTATAGCGCCACCATGAGGCCGAATGGTGTGATATTTTTTTCATTAATTTCGGACAATATTATGAATTTTCCCTCCAAATCTGGTAACTCTAGCTCTTACGGTTTCTGAGAAAGAAATACTTGAATTTGAGTTTTTTCACTTTTCCATTAAAGTGGATGGGTGAATTT
>NC_139940.1:10480214-10785214 GCF_963454915.1 Gymnoscopelus microlampas
ACTGGACCTGAGGTGGCTCTCTACTTGAGCCTTTTTTCCCCCTGTCTACACCAAATCTCTTCGCCAAAAATAGCCGATCTACAAGCTCACAACGCGCCACAACGCAATGGGTTGTGAGCTTGTAGATGGGCTATTTTTGGCTAATGTTGTTTTAGCAGCATTTGGCAGTAAAAACAACTGTAAATTCTTTACATAACCATTCACATTATGATAAGAGTGTGTTTTTGCATTGAATGAGGATTGTGGAACTGTCTGTAATTAATTGCATTGAACTATAGATGGCGCTGCGAGTCCACTTGATTGATTGATTGATCGATTGACTGATTGATTGATTGAATAAGTTATTGACAGTTTGCAAAAGGTACACAATGCTAAAAGGATAACACAAAAAAGCCCTGAGGGCTTGTTTCCATTATGGTCCTGTGTATTCAATTCATCAAGACATATAAAGACATACAATACTATACAAGAAATCATCAATACTAGGAGCAGTAAAAGCATATTTACAGGAAAACTGACATACAAGGTTTCCACCCGACAGCACTGATATATACGGGTGTAGTGTGTGCATATAGTGCGTAGCAAAAAATCCTGAAGGGGGCGTCAACAAGTGTCATTTGGAGCGGCGGACATCTTGGTGGGGGATAAACAGGTTGACTTAACATTGACCCCCACCAGTATGTCTGCAGCTACTATGCCACGCCCCCCGCGGTGGCGACACGTTGCCAAGCACTATAGACTCTATAGTATAGAGTATATACCTGCAGTGCGGCCTTTCTCTGTCTTTCTGCTGACAACTCAGAGTTGCTCTGCTCCTCTTCTAACTCCTCTTCAAGCTGGGCGACCCTTGCCTCCAATCTCCTCTTCTCCTCACTCAGAGCAGACCTGGCACGCACGCACGCACGCACGCACGCACGCACGCACGCACGCACGCACGCACGCACGCACGCACACACACACACACACACACACACACACACACACACACACACACACACACACACACACACACACACACACACACACACACACACACACACACACACACACACACACACACACACACACAGTCAGTAATGTACAGATTATTATTTTGATAGTATATTGTTTAGACTGAAGCTAGGTTTACTTGTGATCCTAGTTTACTGTGGCACCACACTGTCTCTCTGCATTACCTTACTCTGAATAAGAGCATCTGTGAAATGCCTAAATTGAAAATTGTAGTAATGCTAACACATACAGTATATACGTACACAGTTTTTGGTAGAAAAATCCTCAATATGAGTGGAGATAGCAACAGTACAATGAAAACATGCCAGACTTTTAGCTCAGGTTCACATTTCGTTATTGTGCTAGCCTATCACTGATAGGCTAGCACAATAACAAAATGTGAACCTGTACACAGTAAGCTGGTACATACTACGTCAGTGCATAACAGTATGTTTGTACATACAGTATACACAGTACATTGGTATTCATTATACACAGTTTAGTACATATACACAGTATATTGGTACTCATTATACACAGTGTAGTACATATACACAGTACATTGGTATTTTGGTTTAATTGAACACTGATACTAACTTTCCAGAAGTGCTGTTCATCATTTCTTCCGAAATCTCATCTCTCTCCTGCTGGGCTTGTCTTCTCTGCCTCTCTGACACTGACAGCTCCTACACACACACACACACACCAGAGATTGCATTAGGCCGGTAATTTGGACATCCTGACCGGTAAAAAAAGAAACACAGCAGTTTATTATCACTCTCTCTCTCTCTCTCTCTCTCTCTCTCTCTCTGCAAGGTCACGTCACAAGCAGGTGAAACCACGAGTCCACAACATTAATCACAAGATTGGATACATGATGTACATGGAATACACACGGCCCCATTCTGCAAAACATTACCATGTGAACTAAAAAGCTCTATTAAGCTACTTGTGCAAGATGAAGCTGTTATATTAAATTCTGATATTACTCCTTAATGTTCAGATAGTTTTCAAGCCAACACACACACACACACACGCACACACGCACACACGCACACACGCGCACGCACACGCACACGCACACGCACACGCACACGCACCTCAGTGAGTTGTATCAGTTCAGCCTCCAGCGTCTGCAGGCGTTTCTCACTGTCTTTAGACTGAGCCACAACCTCTTCTCTGGCCAGCTTGGTCTCATCCAGCTCCCGCAGCATCTCCTTCATCTGGCCCTGGCAGCACAAACACACCCACAGCTTTACACAACACACTGTGAAGGCATACAAATTAACCTTTGGGCTTATGTTTATTGTGTCAGGTTACTCTATGTTTTTATTGTTTGCTTGTCTTTTAATCCCACAACATTTGGAGTAGCCAATTATCATTATCGTTTACATCTTTTTCTCCCAATTTAGTCATTATTATGTCACCTCTTTCATTGTGTGTACAGGATGCTTGAGCTTGAACACAGTGCCCCCTAGTGCTTCAGACCAATATCGACACAGACACAAAGCTAGCTGTGGTTCTCGAACACCTCTCTATATACTCTTTATATACTTTTCAGTATATAGAGAGTGCAGAAATGCTTTAAAATGATCTTTCAAAACTGCATTATTTTCACTGCCACTGATAGTTGATTGATTGGATTTGTTTTACAATATAACTTCGCAGCCAGGTGATGTGTCATATTATATAAAATTATCGATCATCAATTACTTAATATAATCAATTAAATCGATTAGTTCGATTAACTGTCGCACCCCTAGACAGAATATCAGGTATGCATAGAAACCCCCCCCCCCCCCCACACACACACACACACACACACACACACACACACACACACACACACACACACACACACACACACACACACACACACACACACACACAATAGCTGTTGTTATATGCAGACAGCAGACTTTTAACATAGTGTCAGATTGTCCCATGTTCCCTACCTGCAGTCTGCGAAGCTGCTTGAGCCCCTCCTCTCTGCCGCGGTTGGCTGCCTCCACCTGGGCCTCGGCCTCCCCTAGCTCGGCCTCCAGCTGCTTCTTCACAGACAGAGCCTGGGAGCGCTGACTCCTCTCCTCCTCCAGCTGAACCTCCAACTCCCTCACCTGGAACACACAAAACAACGTCACATATACGACCATTCGACCCATATACGACCTTTCTGTCTAAAGGTAGACAGGCGCCTCCTATTTGGGAAGGCACGCTTCCTGACTACTGGCCAATCGCAGCGCGTCATTTCCGGGACTTGGCAGAATGTAGTTGTATACAAATACAGCAGGATATTTTAATACAACTACATTCTGACAAGTCCCGGAAAAGACGCGCTGTGATTGGCCAGTAGTCAGGAAGCGTGCCTTCCCAAATATGCCGACCGCGATACAGGTCACAACAATGACCTGCAGCGGCCAATGAGGTATCTAGGTTTCTATATCTATGTATACGACCACCATGTTCATTGTACAAGAGTGTCGCACAAAAGTAGGGAAAATAGCCAGTCATTTAGCTATTTCTGTATAGTATTAACACAAGCTTGTTAATACTATACAGTATTACAGCGACTAAATAATAACTACATTAGATTGATTTGAACACAGGTATTTTTTTCCCTTTCCTGAAGGTTTCCACCCGACAGCAACGCTATATGACCACAGATATAGTTTCAAAAGACACACATACTATACACAACGGTTACCACAGATACAGTTTCAAAAGACACACATACTGTATATACGACCACCAATACAGTTTCAAAAGACACACAACACGACATCACAACTACATGGCAATATACAGTACTATCATGCAGTATATTTCCCGCTTCTATACTAAATGATGTGACATGGTACCTGTTTGCTGAGGGCTCTCCTCTTCTCCTCTCCTTTCTCCTCCTTGGTGCTGATCTCCCTCTCAAACTGAGCTCTGAGAGCCTGCAGGGTGACCTCCAGACGCAGTCTGGAGTTCTCAGCCTCCCCCAGTTCCTCCTCCAGCTCCTGGGTCTGAACACGCAGGGTCTGGGCCTCCGTCTCCAGCGCCCGCCGGCCCCTCTCCAACTCATGGACCTAACACACAAACATGGGCGTGTTACGGTGCCATGGAGGCTAACGATAATTCATGGATTTCCATTTGCGTTGATCCTTAAGAATCTGTTAAGTTGAGTTCATGTTTGTTTTGCCTTTTTTCCTGGTCTCTAGGCTATGGGGCGGTTGGTGGTGGATGTTTCTGTTGTTCCCTTCACGTTTTCTTCAGTTATATATTTGATTTGATAGCTGTGTTGTTTTTCGGGATCATTATTACTGTTTATACTGTGTTTGTTTTGTAATTATATTTTTTTATAAACAGTTGATCACAAAACATAATAATTAAATAACTAACTACATAAATAAAGCATGATAATCTACGTTAGATCAACTTGTGGGAATCTGTTTTCCACAAGTTAAATTTCTTCTGGCAAAAAAAACCTAATTAAATGTGCTGTGATTCCTTAACTCCAAGGAGGTGGATAGCCACTGTACGCCAGGAAATGTTTACATTTCAAAATAAATTACATTGAAATTACACTAAAATGGATATTTTGAGCAACCACAAATAGTCAAAAATATGTATTGTATTATGTATGTATTTGGACTTTGTAACTTGAAATTATGAGAACTATATGAAATATTATTTTGTGACCCAACATATTTTACCTAGCCAGTGACAGTGATTTTACTTACATTCTTGCCAACATCGTCTTTTTGGTTGACAAGCTGTTCCATCTCCAGACGCAGCTGTTTATTGGATCTCTCCAGCTCTTCTCTCTGATCCTGAGCTTCCTACATAGTGGGGAAATAGTGACACACACTTTTTACTGCAATCAGTAGAATGAACAGTGCATGCATGTGTGTGTGTGTGTGTGTGTGTGTGTGTGTGTGTGTGTGTGTGTGTGTGTGTGTGTGTGTGTGTGT
This sequence comes from Gymnoscopelus microlampas, assembly GCF_963454915.1. Classification (NCBI taxonomy): domain Eukaryota; kingdom Metazoa; phylum Chordata; class Actinopteri; order Myctophiformes; family Myctophidae; genus Gymnoscopelus; species Gymnoscopelus microlampas. The sequence continues at coordinate 10,485,161 of NC_139940.1, forward strand.
GTGTGTGTGTGTGTGTGTGTGTGTGTGTGTGTGTGTGTGTGTGTGTGTGTGTGCGTGTGCGTGTGCGTGTGTCTGTGTATGCGTACCTGCAGTGCTCTGGCCAGCGCCAGGGAGCGGGTCTCCTTCTCTCGGCTGTCGGCCTCGGCTCGGTCCCTCTCCTCTGCCAGACGAGCGCTCACAGCCTTCTCCTCTGCCAAACACTGACGGGTACAACAGGCAAGTTGGGCTTTAAATAACTTGCTCAAAGGTACTTCTACAGTGGTTGTTTATTATGTGGTTCTCAACCTGTGGGCCGAGGCCCACTGCTGGGCTGCGAGGTTATTGAAAGCGGACCCCCAAACAATTGGCAAAACACTAAGATTTGATAACGAATGATAACGAAAACCTTAAAACCTTGAAAAGTGGGTTCCCCAGATCATTTTGAGGGGTCATGGCCTGAAAAGTTTGGGAACCCTAGTTCTAGAGGTCCCGGAGGAGCGCAGGTGGCGAGGCTTCTGGAGCCGAGCTCCGGACAGCCCTGGTTCAAACCCCCCCCCCTCCCCCCCTGTTCGCTCTCACCTGGTCAAACTTCTTCTGCCTCTTCTCCAGGGCGTTGCAGTTCTGTCTCTCCCTCTGCAGGGCCAGCGTCATGTCCTCGATCTCCTCCCTCAGCCTCTCCCTCTGTCGCTCCACCCTCTCCTTCTCCTCCTCCCTCTGCCTCTCCCGCTGCAGCGCTCCGTCCAGCTCCCTCTGCAGCTTCCTCCTGGCCTCCTCCCCGGCCTCCACCGCCACGTTCACCTCCTCCGACTGCTTACGCAACTCCGCAAGCTGCAGGGAGACAATCCAATCCACTTTATTTATATAGAACATTTTACAACTTTTCAAGGTTTCCAAAGTGCTGTACAGAAAATCAAAAAATCAAATACACTGGGTAAGCTAAAAAAACACAGAAACAACAGCAAGACATACAGCAAAATAAGAAACAAAAATAAACAACAAAAGGAGACAATATAGGAAAAAATACAAGACGCAGCAGCGTCGGCAGACAGTGACACAAAACATAGATCACAGAAACTCTCAAACGGGATCAAAAGCCAAGGTATAAAGGCAGGACTTAAGGCGAGATTTAAAAGCCTCGATGGTGGGGGCCAGTTTGATATGGGAGGGGAGGGGAGCGCATTCCATAATATGGGGGCTGCGACTGAAAAGGCTCGGTCACCTCTGGTCTTTAAACTTGACTTAGGGACCTCAAGTTTCAACTAGCCCGTAGACCGCAATGACCTTGGGGGAGTATTACACCTCTAGAAGTTCAGAGAGATACTGAGGTGCCAGCAAGCCCCCAGAACCAAGTGGTTGCATTGAAGCGCATTGGGACATGCTGGCCATTCATAGGTACTGCAGCTCAAAACGACTGGGGCCACTGTACATGAACGAGCAAAAACGGTTTCGACCAATGGGCTCGACTCACGAGCTTGCGCACAGGGCTGCTGCGCACCGAGGTGACGCAAAACGCGTCACTGATGTGACGCAAAACGTGTCACAGTGGCCCCAAATAGGCCTCGCCCATCATCACACTTCACAACCCGGACGAAGGGGTGATTTCGCCTCATGCGCTGGGTGAACAACTCAATGCAAGTGGATGGGAGGCGATATCCGGTGCCCTCTCTATTATTTTTTAACTCTATGGGTGCCAGGCCATTAAGTGATTTAAAGGACAACTTTAGTTTTTTACAACCAAGGTTTATGTTTTAGATTGTAATTAAAGTAAATAAAATATGAGTGTTAAAATGTTTAAATGTACTGCTTTCTATAGTTTTAGCAATTTTCGCGATCTTTTTTACAGTGGGCGGGGGCATTCTGTCCGGTGGCTTAATGTGTCTTTTTTTACACAATAGCCCGGTGTTTTCTTTATTATTATTTACAGTAGCTCTTCTAGCCCCCAATAACTCACATCTGGCCATCAAAGACCACAGGACCTTTTTTATAGTGTAAAAAAGGCATATTTAGCCACCGGACAGAATGCCCCCGCCCACTGTAAAAAATATCACAAAAATTGCCAAAACTGTAGAAAGCAGTACATTAAAAAAGAATAACACTCATCTTTTATTTACTTTAATATAAAATATAAATCTTGGTTGTAAAAAAACAAAGTTGTCCTTTAAGCCAACATAAAGTGCATTACAGTAGTCCAAACGTGTGGGGATAAAAGCATGAATGGCGCACGCTCAAAATCATTAGAAGAAAGCACAGACTTGATTTGAGCAAGCAGCCTTAGATGATAAAAGCTGGACCTTACCACAGCATGTATCTGTTTATCAGACAGACACACAGACAGACACACAGTTATTGTTTACATATTAATTATACAGTATGTTATTATTATTTTCAGGGCTCGCGCAGTCAAATTTGACCACCTTCGTGAATTTAAAGCTGCATAACTTTGATGTCCTCCAACCCGGGATTCAAACCCGGGCCTTTCAAAGTGCCTTCATTTTGAGCCATGAAATTTTTTTTTTTTTTTTTTTTTTTTTTTTTAACTAATTTTTATCCCACGATTTTGTAACCCACATTTTTTCACCCAGTGCCAATTGCCTATGTAATCCTGGGCACTACCTACCCTCTGCCAGCCTAGGGAGAGCCCAAGCTGAAGCTCATGCCTCCTTCAATGCATGAGGAGCAAGCAGGCCGCTTCTTATCACCCGACAGGGGGGAGTTTCCCTGGTTGGACATAGCGCGTGGAAGGAACACGTTATTCCAACCAGTTCCCTTCTCCTCCATCAGGCGCCCCGGCTGACCAGGGGGAGGCAGTATAGTGACCAGGATTACTACATGTTTTTGTGAGGGTATTAACTACCCTAGGAGACACGGGGAGAACATGCAAACTCCACACAGAGTAGGCCCTTTCGCCAACCCCACCTAGGGTATGGGCGCCGATGACGTGGAGGAGAGAACACGCCCCCAGCGCCCACAGCGTCCCTGGCGGGAATTGAACCCAGGACCTTCTAGCTGTGAGGCGACAGCGCTACCGACTGCGCCACCGTGCCCCCTTGAGCCATGAAATTTATAACACACTTTTTACTTGGCGATATGAACATACTTATATTAAATTAACATTAATGTTTTAACCCATTGACACCTGGAACGCATCTGTGTCACTTCTTGATTTGAGCTAAAAAGCATTATTTTACACTTTGGGCTATTCAAAAATAGCAGATATACAACCTCATATCGCGGCACCGAGTGCCGCGCTATGAGCTTGTAGATCTGCTATTTTTGAAAAATCGTGAAAATGTGTGCAAATCTTTGAATATTTATCGTTTTAAAGCGAACATTTTTAACTCAAATCTTTGCTTCTGGGGGGTCCCTGGAACAACATTTTTTGAGATGGGGGTCCGCGGCCAAATACATATAATTTTGGGGGTCCTTGACATGAAAAAGTTTGAAAACCACTGATATAGAAACATAGGTTTTTCAGAAAAACGTTAAGGATTTAGAAGACATTTTGCAGAATCGGAACCTCAGGCCTCAATGGGTTAACATATTAGCATTAGCATTAGGATGTAGATTTACATTGTAGATTTATTAGAAAAGCTCCTGTTTAATTACATCCATCTATCTATCCATCTATCTATCTACCTACCTACCTACCTACCTACCTACGTATTCATCCATCCATCCACCCACCCACCTGTTGTGTGAGTGTCTGTATCTGTCTGTTGAGTTCCTTGGCTCTCTCCTCCTCCTCCTCCACTCTCTCCATCAGTCCGTTCCTCTCCTCCTCCAGGGCCCTCACCCTGGAGCCTAGGGACAGCTTCTGGCGCGTCTCCTCCTGAAGGAGCTCCTGGGAGACGCACAGGAGAGAGACAGAGGAGAGAGAAGAGGAGGTGAGACACACGTTGGTAAAAAGGTGTGGGTGAGTGTATGCCTACGCATATGGGTCGCATATTCCACTGTAAAAACCTTATTCACCACCTGTGTGTGTGTGTGTGTGTGTGTGTGTGTGTGTGTGTGTGTGTGTGTGTGTGTGTGTGTGTGTGTGTGTGTGTGTGTGTGTGTGTGTGTGTGTGTGTGTGTGTGTGTGTGTGTGTGTGTGTGTGTGTGTGTGTGTGTGTGTGTGTGTGTGTGTGTGTGTGTGTTACCTGTGCGTCATGGAGCTGACTCTCCAGGCTGCTGGCCTCTTTAGCTAGACGTAGAGATTTAGAATCCAATGATGACAGAGAGCTAGACAGAGATTCTATCTCACACTGGAGCAGAGGAAAACACAGAGAGAGAGAGAGAGAGAGAGAGAGAGAGAGAGAGAGAGAGAGAGAGAGAGCAGGAGAGAGATTAATTCACTAGGCAAATGTTCTAAAATGTTACTTAAAATACAACTTTCAAAAATAGCAGATCTAAAAGCTTGCAGGACACAATGTGATACGATCACCGATGTGAGCTTGTAGATGTGCTATTTTCAACATAATGCCGTGTGACAATATATAGGGCTTAAGTGGTTAATTATCATTCCACTGCAGTGACAGGTGTCCACCTGATGAGAGAGGTGCTTAAGTCATAAAACACAAGGTTTTAGGGCGGGCCGAGACCATCCGGAGATTTTGAAGCCGAGCCCTCGAAACATTCTGGGTATTTTACGTCAGATTGTCATATGTCCTCACAATAGAATGACAGGATTTAGTTTAAAAAGCGATGAAGATTAACTATTTGGGGGTTAATATACCAAGGAATCTGGTCAACATTTATGAGGTAAATTATGGCTCAATCACAAAGGAAATACAAACAGATTTGAATAGATGGGTACCGTTAATATTTGGTATGCATGATCGAATAGGGACCATAAGAATGAACATTTTACCACGGTTGTTGTTCCTTTTTCAGTCTTTACCTATAGAAATCCCAAAGAAACAGTTTGATAATTGGAACCGACTGATCTCCAGGTTTGGAGAGGTCGGAAACGTAGGGTGTGTTTCAAAAGGTTAGCTACAGTTAGCAAAAGATGAGGGATGCATGTCTCTTCCATGCTTGGAAGATTATTATAAAGCAGCACATTTAAGATACTACGTTGCTGGTGTAACGGTGATTAGCCATTAAAAAATCTCATGATGATCAAAGTATGTAAAAAACAAAAACTAGAAAGAGATGTATGGACATTACACTTTTCTACAGATATTTGCAGCTGAGATATCATTTAAACAAAAATATAAAGGTTGAGAAATTTGAAATAGATCTCATCAATATTCTCATTGACGCTTATAAAAGGCCAATTCTCAGTCCCACCATGTCCCACCATGTGGTACTGTATATACCTGTAGTTTGTGCACTCGTTCTTCCCTCTCCTCTCTCTCTCTGTCGGCCTGCGCCAGGCGAGCGGTGAGCTCCTGCAGCTGGCCCTCGGCCCTCTTGCGGCCCCTCTCGCTCTCCACGCGGCCCCCCTGCAGGGTCTTGAGCTCGGAGCTCAGGTTGAGTCTCTCCTCCTCCAGGACGGTCTTGGCTTTCTCCAGAGACTGACGAGCCTGGAACAGAACATGCATGTTGGTCGGTACTGGACAGGGATGCTCCGTTCAAGACTAATACGACTATACAAATGATATCTTTAGGGAATTCATATTATTCTTCCATCAGACAATAGGCAACTGACACCTTTTTTATTTTGGTGAAATGTAATAAATATTGAAGAAACTCAGTTTTGTTGACTTTTCAAGAAGTATTTTGTATTCACGTAAAGGAGTAGTTCACCCAAAAAAGTACTTCAAAAAAATCAATTACACACCCCATGAACCCTTCAATACATGGAGATTGCAGGAGACTCTTTGAGTCTCCAGCCCATCATCAAATTAGTGGCTTAGGAATGACAAAAACAAAAAAAAACATTTTTTGGGTGAACATTTACATTACATTACAGTCATTTAGCAGACGCTTTTATCCAAAGCGACAATAAGTGCATTCAACATAGGTAGGGAACGAAACTACTAATCACCAGAAGTCTTAAGTGCATTTCCCGTAAAAACAAGCAACCAAGAGTATACCTAAAAAATCAAGTGAGCACTAATACAAAAAGTGTATCGACTAAACAAGATCCAATAAAACAGTACAACAATACAACAATAGTTCGTACAACTAGTTAACAAAAAGTAGGCCAGGCAAAGAGGAAGGGTAGTGTTTCTTGAAGAGGTGGGTTTTCAGCCTGCGGCGAAAGATGGGCAGGTGAACTACTCCTTTAAGCATTGGTTAATGTTAATTATGCTCTCATATTTCTTTTAATTAATTATAAAGAAGGTATGCTTCTTCTATGAGTGTGAGTGTGAGTGTGAGTGTGTGTGTGTGTGTGTGTGTGTGTGTGTGTGTGTGTGTGTGTGTGTGTGTGTGTGTGAGAGCGTGAGCGTGTGCGTGTGTGTGTGTCTCTCACTCTCTTGCTGTTATCCAGTTGTTCCTGTAGGTTGTCTATAGCAGCACAGTGTTTGACTCTGAGCTCAGACAGCTGAGCTTCATGTCTCCTCGTCTCCTCCTCTACACAGCGCTGTAGGTCACTCAACTCTGCCTCCCTACGAGACCTGAGGAGAGGAGAGGAGGAGAGGAGAGGACAGGAGAGGAGAGGACAGGAGAGGAGAGAGGCAAAGAGGAAACCATTTTGTGAATAAGACCATTCATGAAAGCTTGCAAATGTCCAAACCTCTTCCTTCCTCCGAAATTCTATAGCCTAATTCTACAGTTATACCGTCGCAGTGCGACGTATTGTGACCTTGTAGATCTGCTATTTTTGGTGCTTGACACCCATGCGCAACTAACTATAAATCTACGTATAAATAAATAGTAGCATCCATCGAGTAGGGTCCGCCTACCACCATCTCTTCCTCTCCGCTCCCTCTCCCCCCCCCCCCCCTGTTTCCAGAGGTGGAAAGTAACTAAGTACATTTACTTGAGTAATGTACTTAAGTCAAATTTTGAGGTATTTGTACTTTACTTGAGTATTCCCAATTTCCAATACTTTTACTTCTACTCCACTACATCTCGGGGGCAAATATTGTACTTTTACTCCACTACAATTATTTGAAAACTTTAGTTACTAGTTACTTTTCAGATATAAATTATTATATTATGAAACATACATTAACCACTTTAGCCCTATTTTACTCATAGGCTATTTGAAAATAGCCGATCTACAAGCTCACAACGCTTTTACTCAAGTAAATTTAGAATTCCGGACTTTTACTTGTAACGGAGTACTTCTACATTGCAGTATTGATACTTTTACTTAAGTAAAACATTTGAGTTCTTTTTCCACCACTGCCCGTTTCCCCTCCCCTTTCTCTTATCCTCTCCCGCCCTCTCATTATCGCTCTGTCATTATGCCCCTCCCCAATCCCCCCCCCCCTCTCGCTCTCTCTCTCTCTGTGTCTCTCTACCTGAGTTCCTGCTGTGCAGCAGTGGTGTCCAGTGTGTCTTCCAGCTCCGTCCTCAGGGCCTCCAGCTCCTCGCCCAGGTCTCTCCTCTGCTTCTCCGCCCGCTCCCTCATCCCCCTCTCGTTCTCCACCTCCTCTTTCAGCTCCGACACCTGCGACAGCGCCTCCCGCAGGGCGCGCTGCGCCTCCGCACGTCTCGCTCCCTCCTCCTCCAGCCTGAAGGTGAACCAAAGCAAGAGACAGTGAAATACTAGTGTTTGATATTTATCTATTTGTTCCTGTTTGTGTGTGTGTGTGTGTGGGTGATCCTCCTTACCGTCCCTGTAGGGAGGTGATGTCCTTCTCCTTCTGAGCCAGGCTGCCTCGGAGCTCTGCAGCCAGGAGGCCCAGGTCAGACAGCTGCTCCTGCGCCTCCTGAGACTCGCTCTCCATACGCCTCCTCCACTTCTCCTGCTCCAACCGACCCTGCTCCTCGCGCTTCAGACGCTCTGCAGGTCACACACACACGCACGCACGCACATACCCACACACACACACACAGACACACACACACGCGCGCACGCACATACACGCAAACACACACACACCGTCGGACAAAGTTAAATCATGGATTATGAAATCAGATTTCAACTCTCAACCAAGAGTACATTTTTTGGTAAGTAGAACTCAAAAGGATTTCGATTCTGATTCTAATAATTCCAATTATCAGTCTGTTTACCTTCTAGGTCGGCAATGTTTGCCTCCTGTTTATTTTTCAGTTTGTTAAGACTCTTCGTTTTCTCCTCTTCCTCGGTCAGCTGGTCGGTCACTTCGCTGAGTCTCTCCTCAAACTGCTTCTTCTCCTGGAGGGGACACAATGGAACAGAGGAGTCCATTAACCACTTAAAGTAAAACCCTCTTGTCTTAGAGAACCCAACTTGAGTTACAACTGTACTTTGACCGCTTTCTTCGGTCTACACCAGATTTCTTTGCCAAAAATAGCCGATCTACAAGCTCACAACGCGTTGTGAGCTTGCCAGAATAGGCATGCTGGGGTTCAATGGCTTAACCACTTTCAACCTTCCACACTAAAGTGTGCGGTACTACGTAAACGCACACACACACACACACACACACACACACACACACACACACACACACACACGCACACTCTACCTTGTTGAGTCGGTCTCTCTGCTCTCCGGTGTTCAGCATGTCTGTCTCCAAACTCTTCACCTTGGTCTCCAGAGTCACCTTCTCCAGCAGGAGACGCTGTCTGGCCCCCTCCTCCTCTTCTAGCTGCTCCTCCAGGTCCTGGAGAGGAGAGGAGAGGAACAAGTCAAAGATAGGAGATATTAATAATATGTTTGTTTTTTTAGGAAAGAACAACCATACATTTATGCTATTAAAAACTCAATCAATGAACCGATCGATGACGAATATAGGGTTTAAGTAGTTAAGTAAGGTATTTGTGTATACTTTAACTCATGTTACATGGCTGGCTCAAGGATACTTAGAAATGATTTCCACATGATGTAGGGGCTGCATTAGATGAGTGGGTAGAGAGGCCTTCTGGGAATAAGAGGGTTACCCGCCAAGTCTATGTGTGAAAGTGTCCCTGAGCACGATATATAACCCTTAACTGCTCGCTCTCATGCTCTCAATATGACCAGCTGAGCAGCTATCAGCTGGGTGAAGCTGAAACTGAATTTCTCCCACAGGATCAATGAAGTTCCACCTTGAACGTTGTGATGTGTCCTTTGTGGGGTTCAACCCAGTGATGTTTTCATTCCTAGTCATTTTCTCCAGAAACTCGGCCTCCCCATCGTACCCAGACCACAGATCATACACATATAGAGCAGTGATTGGTCGAACCTGCACGTGCTGCTGCATTCGTTTCTTCTCATTCGTCAGCTGCGTGCCCCTTTCTTCTTCCTCCTCCAATCGGCTCTCCAGCTCGCCCAACACCTCCTCCAGCTCCTGCTTTCTACTGGCCAGCCTGGCCCGCATCTCCTCCGCCTCGGCAAACAGCTCGGCCTCCGCCTGCAGCTGGTCAGCCAGCACCGCTTTCTCCTCGATCAGCTGCACGTGAAACACACAGAGGATTGAAATTAGAATTGGAATTGATTGGGGAATTGGAATTAGAATCCGTATCAACATCATATCGAAGGGAACAAAACTCTGTCAGTCCGTCCTGATCCATTTTTCTCTTCTGAGTTGACCAATCAATCTGAACTAGCAGATGGGCATTGACCATTGCCGAGTGAGGAAGTGGAGTGAGGAAGTTGATTCTTCACTTTCCCAAATTGATTAGCATTTATTAGCATTTTCGCAACAGTATAATGTAGTCGTGTCCCAGTTGCGGTCCCTTGGCCGGATGGAAAGCAATGCCATGGTTCTATGAGATCTGTAGTCACAGCGCAGTCCCATAGCCTGTATGGACGGTGTGTGTAAAATGCGGGTATGGACTAATTAGAAATGGAACAGCACTACATTCAAAATGATGAATCAAATTGAAATATGGAGCAGAATAGCAATCAGAACTTTAGAATTAAGAAAATTGGAATATGAATTGAAATTGGATTGGAAGAAGTTCAAATGACCATTATAATTGGAAACAGAATTAGAATCAGTTAACTAGGATGTTAGAACATGTAAACAAGCTTATGGATACCAAAGAGAAGCTACAGTATGGGTTTTGACCTGTGTGTGTTTCCTGTCCAGATCCACATAGTCCTGCTCCACTAGGCCCAGTTTGTCTTTAGCATTCTTAAGCTCCGCTTCCCTGACCTGGATCTCCTCGTCCTGCCGGGTCACCTGCAGCAGGGGCTTCACCTGGAGGTCACAGGGTAAGGGTCAAAGGTCACCTAAGTGCTAGCAGTAAATTGCAATGTATTAATATTCTATCAACCTTAATGAAACACGTTACTGTAAAATGTAATGTGTCCAGTACCTATAAGTGAAACATGTTACTCTATGATTTAATGCGTTCAGTACCTTAGTGAACAGCCTCCACCATTGCCAGTTCCTGAGTTTGAGGTAGGCAGCACAGTTTCTCTGCATCACTCTGAGAGCGCTGAGCTGCTGTTGTTTCTTTAGATAGGACCTGAACGGTGACAGAAATACAGCAATCAACCAATAAATACAGGAAAAGAAAATAAATACATGAAATGTGTGTGGAAAATGAGCATGTACATGTACTGTATGGACTTTGAGAGGTGTGCATAATTGAGCAATTTGTTTTGGCGCTTTGAACATCCTCTGGTGGACTAATACAGCAAAACGAATCAAGACAGGCAGGGAGTTTTAAATTAAGACAACAGTTAATTCATATGTTTGTTAAACCAGTGCTTCAAATGGCATACTGAAAACAAATCCCCACAGCACACCTGTTAAAGGTCCAATCCAACATAGATTTGAAGTGAGTTATTTACACTTATATTATTAAAATGTTTGATTTGTAGATGGAAAATATATATTTGTAACTTTTTGATCCCATCATAAATCAAAATATAGGTCTTATTACTAACATTACAAACAAGCCTATTACAGCCCCCAAATGCCACAAATACAGTTTAAAATCAAACACAGTTTAAACTAATTCCCCTAAAGAATAAATACATGTCTCCATTGCCTTTTAAATGGATGTTTGTGTATCCATTTGTGTAAAAAAAGTAACCAAATCCATTTGGTTACATTAAACACTCTCAGAGATAAATGAATTAGGTTTTCATCATAATCATGGATTAAAGCAAAATAAAAGCTCATGACTGAAAATGTTTGTATGACCAAGTCCTAATGTGTGATTTGTCAAACGGTGTGAAAGGAGCATCCTTCACTAGAGCTGATTCCTAAACATATTAACACAATACAGTATGCAAAATTATGATGTTTTAGCAATATTGTTCCTGCTGTTCTACATACTGCCAACCAGGTGAAGAGATCACAGATTGAGGATTGAAGATTTTATGGAAGATGCTTCTGAACATAATCATTGGTAGTTTGACCACTTCAAATGCTTTAATCTTATATTAATAACCAAAAATAGCCTATCTACAAGCGACGCATTGAGAGTTTGTAGATCGGCTATCTTCGCTGCGCAACATGCTTCCATAGAAGACGTGGTGGCTTCTGTGGAATCCAAACTGAAATTGATGACTGTATAATCGATCGTACCTGCGGGCCAGATAGCCCCTGGAGGCGCTCTGGAAGCGGATGATGGTGTCGGTGATCTTCAGGTCTCTCTCCTCCTCCAGGTGGGCCAGGACCCCGGCCCTGAAGAACACTTTGCTCTGACCCACACGGAACAGGTTCCTGTCCAGCTCCAACGCACTGATCTACAAACACATCATACGTACGCTGTTACTTTCTGAATGTTCCGTAATGTTCTGAATGTCTTCTTTTTCAAATCTACTTCTACAAGCTCGGCAATTTTCACAATTTATGAAATAAGGCTTTAATGATCTTGTAATGACCCTCACGGGTCCATTTGGTTACATTTGTATACTCTCCAATGTTAAATGAACACACAGAATTTTACTGCGTATAGTGTGTGTGTGTGTGTGTGTGTGTGTGTGTGTGTGTGTGTGTGTGTGTATGTGTGTGTGTGTGTGTGTGTGTGTGTGTGTGTGTGTGGGACCATGGGTTAACAGCTGCTGATTGTGTGAAACACTGGAGGATGGAGTCAGTGTGGACGGTCCTGTTCGTCTGCTTTTGACCCCAGTGTGCCACATAAGACACCGGATGCCACCATAACAAAGCTGAAATAGAGATCTGTGGAACCTGCTCCACAGTGAGGCTTCAAAGCTACAATCCGGGACTTATTGTAATAAGTAAATACCAATCTGTATAAAGAGTATTCTGTATCGGTACATAACTCAAACGGCGCTGAGTAGGCTCAAGGGAACGTCGCAGGGAACGGCTCCAGTTCCCTTGAGACTGCGCGCCTCCAAAATGGTTTAGTCAACGGGGGAGATGCGAGGCAGCTATGCACGGATTTTCGGGCAATGTATACTAAGTCGTGTGAGATCGGGTTGGGTGACGGATAGGACACTGACTGGTTAACAATGTCAATAAAGTTATTTGAAGCAGACAGTGCACTGGATTGGACACTAGATCCACCACGATCTTTATTGCGTTGCGATTACGTCTCTGTGACATACGTAGCTAAAATGTCCCAATTTCTCTTATGCCAATAGCCATCATGTTGAAGTGAGCTTAAAAACTTTCAACCTGGTGTCCCTTTTTTGGGCATGTCATTATAGGCCAACATTTTCCCACATTTTGCAAAGATTTCAAAATGTTACAAATGATAATAAATAGCAGACCTACAAGCTAGATCTTATATTTTCACTATCCATCGTATGACGAAGTACTGTATATAGGTCTTAAGTGGTTAAGCGAAAGACAAAACTCCTATTTGCTTAAACACACACTGTGAGTGCCTGGATGTCGGTGGTGTAACAGATACACGTGTGACACTCACCATGAGCTCTGATGCGTGTTTTCCGTCCATGAAGGTGCGAGGAATGGCGTTGGGCGTCAGGATCTCATACCTGGAATGTAAATGTGTATATGGTGTTTGTGACAGAGATAAACCACACCATGAACTGAGAGATTTGCCCATGCACATGTGACATAGTGTGTCGGTCAGAAAATACTGTAATTTACATGCACACATACATGCACACACGAACGCACGCACACAGAGACACACACATACACAGCCTTGCTTAGTGGACAGAGCGACCTTCTGTTAATCAGAAGGTCACTGGTTCACCTCACGGCCACGGCCTATGTGTCGATATGTCCCTGAGGAAGACACTTAACCCCTAACCCCCCACCCCCAGTGCTCATAATAACCATCTGAGCAGTCATCAGCTGATGGCGCACACACACACACACACACACACACACACACACAGTCGTACCTCTGTCTGAACTCCTGGAAGGGGATGCGGTTTGGGAAGCCCTGCCGGCAGATACGGATTCCCTCCAGGACACCGTTACACCTCAACTGGTCCAGGACCAGATGAGGACTCAGCTTACCAGCCTGGTGCGGGACAGAGAGGGACAGAGACAGAGAGGAAGAGAGGGGACACGAGTGACAAAGGAAAGAGGGGAGAAAGAGATGGAGGGGGTGGTGGATGGTGGGATGGATGTAGAAGAGGGAAAGCAGAGAAAAAGAGAAAGGGAGGTTGACATAGAGGGAGAGGGATAAGAGAGAGAGAGAGAGTGGGGGAGAAATGTTAGTCAATTGTTATGCTCGCTCTAACAACACAACTGCAATTGCCTCCCTTTATCCTCCAACTGCCCTTTATCTTTCATTCACTCATCCTTTCCTTCCATCGATACTCCTCCTCCTCCTCCCCCCCCCTTTCTCTCTCCTACTTCCATCCTCTCTCCTTCTTTCTGCCCTCAACTCTAGCCTGGGGTTTCCTGGAAGGTGGCACTTGTCTTTCCTGTTCCTGTATTTTCCCATAGCTTCCGAGCAGCAGATTTGAACTGGAAACACACACTGTATAAAGTGTATTTCCACTTCAAATCTGCTGCATTTGCGGCCCACACATCTGACCACTTAACATGGCAGCCAAAGTGGTGAGATGGGTGGGCCACGAGCATTTTCAGAACAATTGCGTTCTTCTGGCTTAAATCAGTGGAACTCACATAGTATACTTTAATTCATCAGTAAACATTTTGAAAATATGAATGTTATATTATGATCAATTATAGATTTTTTTTTACAATCATTTGGGGGCCCACTTGCAATGTCCTCACGGCCCACCAGTGGTCCCTGTACTACAGGTTGAGAACCACTGCTTTAGTATAAGAATTCTCTCTCTCTCTCTTTCTCTCTCTCTCTCTCTCTCTCACCCTCTTCTCATGGTTGGGGATGATGCAGCGCAGGAAGTTGGGGTTGGTGTTCCGCAGCGTGGCCATCAGCTTGGTGAGGGACTCCTTGTGGAGCTGTCCCACCGTCCGGAACATTCCCTTCTTGGTCTTCAGACCGGCCGCTCCGAACGGGAGCGGGGCGCTGTTCTCCCCCGAGGACACCTGGTCCAGACCCACAATCCTCTCCACTGAACGCACGCACAGGCACACGCACACGCACACGCACACACACACACACACACACACACACACACACACACACACACACACACACAGAATGAAGGTGCATTTCTCAGTTACAACATCGATAGTAATTAATCAATCTGTGTTTCATCAAGTACAACAGACAGACATAGAGTGTTTGGCAAAACTGGGTTTGGAAGGAGCAGAGTCTGCTCTGCGGGACGCCATGTTTGTTCCACACCATCGTTTCACATACATTGTGTGAGAACTGACAACAGACACTGTCTGTCGCCCCAGGCCTTTGGAGCCAATGTGGAGACAGACCTGTTTGCCAAACTCCCCTGCTGTGGTCTCTCTGTGTGTGTGTGTGTGTGTGTGTGTGTGTGTGTGTGGCGATGCTGAAGTGATAGAAGACGGAATCCGGACACCATTCAGGATCACACAACACACAATGTACAACCACCGGTTCTCAAAGTGGAGTCCGGGGACCCCCAGGGGACCCCCAGGGGTCCTTGAGGGCGTTCCAGGGGGTCCCCAGCGTGTACAAATAGAACTAATAATGGAACTAAATGGAACCATTTGGCTCCATTCACACTCGCAGAGTTAAATTTACTCTCAGGAGTTGACTGTGCGCGTGTGTGTGTGTGTGTGTGTGTGTGTGTGTGTGTGTGTGTGTGTATGTGTGTGTGTGTGTGTGTGTGTGTGATCCTCCTGAATGCAACGTGTATGATGTAGTGACTACATTGTAGAGACTACACTGTAGTCTTTCAAACCAGACTATCTCTCCCACATTCTGTGAATGCTACAGAGAGTCTGTAATTGCAGGTAGCTGTCATCTGCCCTTCAGAACGGAAGGGTATTCGACCAATCATGTTCATGAAAATTAATGATTTTTTAAATATCTTACTTTATTTGTGTATTTATTTCAGAGGGACAATATTATGTTAATGGATAATGCACAAAAAAAGCACATTAGTCTTTAAAATATAATATATAATATTAGAATTTCCATTTCTGCTAAGCAGCTAGCCAAGCTTTGACTAATTTGGTATCTTTCTAGGAGTATATTTTGCGTGACTGCAAAGGCGAAACAAAAGTGGGGAATTTACATGAAATCTGCTTTTTTTTAAAACTCATTTTCATAGCTACCCAAGTACAGACTCAGGCAGAAGCGTTTGGAAATTGTGGGAGCCAACATGTCTGCCTTGAGAGACTGCTTATGATGTGAAGTTATCTTGATATGTATGCTAGGCTCAATTCTGAAGCAGTGTTTCCCAAAAAAAGGATTGTGAACGATTTTGTGTTTTTATGGGTTGTGAGTAAATATCCAACCCCTGTTCTAAAGAAACAAGGTGACATTTATCTGATCTTGAAGTAATTGAGCTACATCACACAAACACACCACTGCACTACAAACAACACAGAGCAAAGAGCAAACAGACAAGATGGCAGCTAAGAATATGAATGGCGAATAGTGATGATACAAACGCTAACTAATGAACAAACACAAAATAAAAGAAACAAGGCACGCCATTCCAAAGCTGGGCACACAAAGAATGAAGGAGGAATGGGGAAGCCAGAAGGAGTCGCTAATTTATACTTCATTGCCACTGATTATGACTGATTTTGAACTGAAGAACATTATTTTTTTTCTACGTCAAGTGACGTGGCTGTGCGACGAAGTTTAAATTAGGCTTAATAAGGAGGAGAGAAACCTACTGTCGGAGCCATTAGCTTGTAGCGTGGCATAGGAGTCAAAGAAGTAGACACGAGGAAGAGTCTGAATGTCTGAGACCACAGGAGGAAAGAGGAATACACACAGAGTGCAATAGAGAGAGAGAGAGAGAGATAAAGAAGTTAAGATTAGAGAGCAAAATGAAAGAAGAAAGGAAAGAGGAATGATCGAGAGGAGAAAAGAAGAGAAGAGAAGAAGCTCAAGTTTACACCGCATTGGCAAAAAGGAAGAAAGAATAGAACACAATAGAAAAAGAGAGAGGTGAATGCAAGCGGACAGAGGAGAGAACGAGAAGGGAGAGAGACAGAGCGATGAGCACGCAGCGAGTGGAAGTAGTTGATTGATAGAGAGAGAGAGGGGAGATAAACAAAGTGTTAATACGAGCTGAACCGGGAGACAAAGGTTTTAAATAATATTAGAGATTAGATAAATTGCAACAAAAATACACTTTGACTTAAGATGTGATTATTCTGTCGGTGAAAATATATTCAATATTATTTATTCTATGTTTTTTCCTGTTGCTTTTGCTTTGCTGCTTCCCTGAACCATGATTTCATAAATGAATAGTGATAATATTTTTCTCATATTATCTTATATTCTCATATCATATCTTACCCTCTCTCCAGAGTTCAGAGATGAAGTGATCAGAGGATTGGTGAAGGAGAGATGCCACATTGTCATTAAGAGGATCCATGTTCTTCACTAACCAATCATCTGACTTATAGTCCACCTGGGGGCGGGACAAGGAGAGGAGATTATTATTTATAATAATTATTTTCAGGCATATCTTACTACTATAATCAGCAAGCCCTGTTTGTGTGTTTGGCTTTCAGGTAGGAAGCAGCCAAACACATGAAGGATGCTTTTTTTCTAGTATTTTATAATTGAGACAATTATTGAACTACAGATTTAATTTAGCAAAATAATTTGGAGCATCACTGATAGGGAAAGAAATCACACAGTATTTTTTTTAAATATATTTTTGGGGCTTTTCTGCCCCATTGATAGTACGGCAGATTCGAATCTGCGACGCGTTGTCAGGCTGCATTAGATCCTATATGTGGTATGTGCCTTTTGATCTTCTTGCATTAAATACCACGTGTCAACCAGTAGGGGTCCTACTTGACCACAGGATATACATTTCTCAACAGAAGAGCAGGTAGATGAACTACAACCACAGCAGTTGTGTTAGTTATATTGTATTAACATACTCTACCATACAGATTGCTCAAAATAATGTTTTATTCACACACACAAAAAAAGGTTGGGGATTGTAGCTTTGGAATAATCTTTATAAGGGCGACCCGATAACTGAGTGGTTAGGCCACATACTACATGGGCTCTAATGCCTGACAGCTAGTCCCTGGTTCGATTCCTGCCTGGCCACATCATTTGTATCTCCCTATTATAACTTTTTATGTTTTTTTCGTAAATTAATGCCATAGTTCATCATACAAGAGTGTCGCACAAACATAGTGAAAATAGCCAATCTAAAAGCTCATGGCGCGTCACTCGTGAGCTTGCAGATCCGCTATTTTAATAGTCTTTAAAAAAAGAAAGTCTTCATAAACAAGGTCTACCTTGCCAGCGTAGTGAATGATGGAGAAGTCAGACTCCATCCGTGGTTGCCGAGGTTTAAAGAACTTAGGATGGCCGCCTTGCTCTGCGGACAGCTTGTCCACAAAGGAGCGGTCTGTTGCCCGTGGAAACCAGCACTCCTCGTCCAATAGGGCCAGCACGCCAGGTGGGTGGGCCTACACAGGTAGGGAGGAGCAGCGACGTTAAAGGCCCAGTTAGTGATATGTACAGTAAGTGCCAAATAGCATATATGCAAATCAAAAGGTATATAACCACAATCTAATTATACTGTATGTTCAAAACAATCCCAGAGGGCATCACATTTGTACTTTTTGGATGTAATACAACTATATATATATATATATATGTATATATATTTTTTGGTCCGCACAATTGGTAGGCACCGAGGTGGGTTTCTGAACTGTCCACAGCTCAGTCCTCTGAGACACAGACCAGGTAGACACAAATGGTACCATATCATAATGAGCATTAGTGTGGACCAATTTTATGAACTAAATAGTTTGAGATGGGGGCCAAATACATATAATTTTGGGGGTTCTTGACATGAAAAAGTTTGAGAACCACTGATATTATAGCAACATAAGTGTTTCAGAAAACTGTTGGGATTTAGAAGAATTGGCTTCAGGTCTTAATGGGTTAAAACAAACATGCTCTGAAAATGCCCGCGGCCCACCCATCTGACCATTTAACGCGGCAGCATATCGGCTGCCGTGTGAACGCTTTCATGAGAAGAACCAGTGCGTACCGGTCTTTCTATGAGGTCGATGCAGGGCTGGAGGTCCAGGCCGAAGTCGATGAAGTTCCACTCGATGCCCTCCCTCTGGTACTCCTCCTGCTCCAGGATGAACATGGTGTGGTTGAACAGCTGCTGCAGCTTCTCGTTAGTGTAGTTGATACACAGCTGCTCAAAGGAGTTGAACTGGAGCCAGAACACGGGAAGAGAAACACTGTCGTTCATTCATGGACGTTAACATTTAAAAACTCTTCATCGTTGTTGTTGTTGTCAGGTGGAAACCTTGTATGTCCCAAACCGTTCCTTTCTTATTGTTTACAAATAATAATAATAATAATAAAGTTAAGCAGTGAAAATAGCATGCACTTTGCATGCACTACTTTTGTGATGAAGTGGGGCGTTCATTTACAAAAAAGAAAAAGTCATAAAACGTTAAATATGGAGAATTAGAGATACAAGGTTTCTGCCCGACAGCAACAATATAGCACATGCATACATGTGATACTCATACAACAAACAGACATACAGTGTGCGCACACACGCACACACACACACACACACACACACACACACACACACACACACACACACACACACACACACACACACACACACACACACACACACACCTGGAAGATCTCAAAGCCAGCGATGTCCAGGATGCCGATGAAAGACGCTCCCTGTCTCTGTCTGCGGTCCAGAGCTCTGTTGATTCTGTGGACCAGCCATCTGAACAGACGCTCATATGTAGCCTTAGCCAGAGCTTCTATAGCGAAGTCAGCCTGGAGCGAGGGAGGAAGAGAGAGAGAGAGAGAGACAATGACAGAGAGAGAGGAAGAAAGAGGGAGAGAGAGAGCGAGAGAGAGAGAATCCAAGAGAGGTGGAGAAAGGAGGGGGGAAGTTAAATCAAGAGTTATATAGATTGAGATTGACTGATAAATAGATCGATCGATAGATAGTTCAAGATTGATAGACAGATCTCACTTGTTCTTTCAGATTGACAGACAGACAGACAGACAGATCGATCAAGATCCACAAGACTGACAGACTCACCTGTTCTTTGGTCTGGGCCTTCTGGACATACTCTCGTCCTACTTTGATCCTGGGGGTGAGGATGGCTCTGGAGAACTCCAACACACTGATGCCCAGTAGGTGACACAGTTTCTGCGCCGCCGTGTCATCAGGCATGGAGGCCTGGTCCTGGTTCTTCTCCTTGGTGAAGGAGATGTTCCCAAACTGGAGCACGGCAGAGATCACCTTCAACATGGCTATCCAGAGAGAGACAGACAGACAGACAGACAGACAGACAGACAGACAGACAGACAGACAGACAGACAGAGACATTTGAACAATACAAGAAAGAAACCATTTAATATTGGGATTGCATTCAACAGTAGCTGATGTTTATACAGTGTAGACTAGAGTAATGATCTGATTTCTTTCATGTGCATTTTTAACACTGTTCTAATTAAACACTTTCAACCTGGCGCCCCTATTTTGTGCATGTAGGCATTACAAGCTCACAACTTGCTTGTAGGTCAGCTATTTATTTTTGCAATTCATCGTATCATAAAGTTTATAGCGCTTAAGTGGTTAAGTTAAATGGATTCACTGTGTCATCTACAAACTAAGACTTGTTACAAAGCATCTATTTACCAAAGTGAGATTACACATTAGAGTTAACAAAGAGTTAAATTAAAAACATGTTGTTTAGCACAACTGTTAGAACAAATAGGCTATGAACTAACACCCACAGTTAACACGACAGGGTCTGATAATAGCACAGCTGTTGTTTGTGCAAATCTATATATTTGCATATATACCAGGGGTGGGCAAGATTTATTTCCAGGGGGCCATACTGACTTCGATAAAGTGAGTGAAGGGCCACACATTGTACAATTGAATTGAAACGTGAAACACATGGTGCTGAATTATGTTAAAACTACATGAATTTGGTAGTCAGTACCTTACTACAATAAGGTACTTGTCTTCACAACAATAATTTTCAGTTTTTTTTTTTACAGCTGTACTGTACTGTATCACTCTCAAGGTCAAGGTCTTTATTAGTGTCCCAAAAGGGCAAATAGGTCACTCTGGTGTACTCTGGCCTTATAATAAAAAGATTACTTGCATAAAACAATCCACGTCAATGCCGTATCAACTTTTAAATGAGCCTATACATTTAGACAGTATCTTATCTTGTCTGATATGCACCACTCCATAGGTCACTGATCAAACACATTGCATTAGGTTATAAATATGGACTCAAGGTTGACTGTTTCACTGTTACATTATAAACATAAAACATTTGAGTAAATATTAATTACTATTAATTGGAGTCGAGTTCAATATTTACCATTAACATATTTACCAAAACCATTAACATATGGCAGCCTTTTAGAATGTAAATATATATATTTTTTGGGGGGCGGCATTTCGTTTTTCTTTGAGGCGGGCTGGATTAAGATGGTCAAAGGGCCGGGTCCGGCCCCCGGGCCGTATGTTGCCCATGTGTGGTATATACTGTGTATATATATATATATATATTCTTTTTTATTTTCCTTTTTTTTGGTAACTCAAATATTTGCTTGTGGGGTTCAAAATATTTGACAAATGTTCGCTTTAAAAAATAAAAAAGTCTTTCCAAAATAGCGGATTTTCATAGCACTATGAGCTTGTAGAACTGCTATTTTTGGATAGCCAAAGAAATCTAAAATGACACAAATGTGTTCCCGGATTGAAAGGGTTAAATATTATTATTATTATCTTACACACAGACTCCTCCTTGTTGAAGCCCATGATGGTCATTGAGTCCATGGTTTGAGTGAAGTTTTCGGCGTCACTCTGACCAGGAAGAGGGACAGAGCCTTGACTCAGGAAGCGGTACTCATCAGCAGTGCCCAGCAACAACTCCGCTATGGACACCAGCAGAGAGAGGAGAGATGAGATGAGATGAGACAGAAATTTAAGAAAACAATACAAATTTTACCATTGTGGCACTTTAAACTGTGCATGCATGATCATTTTGGTTGTCACAGTTAATACAATATGGCATATGAACAATGTTGATTCTTTGCATTACATTTAGAATGTGTGCAATAGGAAAAGAGCAATAAAAAAAATAATTGTCATCCTCAATATTCATGATCATATGATCACAGTGTAATCACATTAACCCTGGCATTCAATGTTATAAGAAAATAGCGGAAATAGCCAATATACATCCTCATAATGCGTCGTATGGCGACATGTTGTGATTTTGTAGATGCTAGTAGAGGCTATTTTTACAAAATAAGACAAAGTATAAAATAGAGCTAGAGATAAAAAAGTGCTTAAAAGAAAAACAATCAGTATGATCTTTTCAGCCATATTCTTATTTGAATCAAGATGAAAATATCTATGTTGTGTGTTATGTCACGTGTATATTGTTTCTGTGTCACTAACTGCTGTATATCAGTATAGTGTTCTCTCCCTCTCTCACCCCGCATCTCTTCTGACGCTCCACACAGCATCTGGTAGAAGACATGGAAGGTCCTCTCGTCTTTGGCCTGACGGATGGCCCGAGACTTCTCTAGCAGGTCTGGGCTCATAGGTCAAGAGCAGCCACGGCACACAGAAGCATTAGCACATCATATTAAGTATGATCTATATCTATGGCATGCCACTTTAGGCTCAGTAACAGTAGTCAATCTATTTACTCCATCTTCTCCTGTACAACTGTGTTATGGTTTGTACCCCAGTTATATACTGCGGAAAATACCCTATGTAATGACATTTACCATTGTAAACAAGGATTTAATCCATCAGTGGATTGATTGATAGTCTATTGACTATTACAGTGCATACTTATTACTTAACGTATCATCTACCATGTCTGTCAATATGTCTCATGTTAATAAACCAATTTCACCAAGGCAAAATTAGTAAAAGGCTAAAAGGCTAGACCCTAGACTGTTATACAGTAGCTACTATAGAAAACAAAAACGAGCACACTCAGTCTGTATATAATGCAGTTTGCCGGGTGCACGGCTCACGAAGATTCACAGTAAGAAAGTAATAGCCAGCACTCCACGGACTGGTTTCGGTGTATGCTGTCCGTGCGTCTATGAATTAAAAGTACCAGAAGGACTTCGGAGTGCTGGCTATTACGTTTTTACTGTTATAGTTACTACACTGAAGTCAATTCTTCTGAGCAGAACTTCGTCAAAGGATACAGGTCTCAATGTTGGCACCGACGATGTAGCCCGCCACATCAAAATTAATCCGGATGAATTTACCCTGAAGAGAGGGGGAAAGTTTGTTTAATGTTCACTTGATAACTAGAGAACATACTAAAGTCCCCTCCAGACACGTTAATATATTGTTTAACATAGTTTTCCCACATAAAAAGAAAAGGGGAAAAAAGGGCTGAAACTTTCAGCCCTTTATTCCAGCCTGAAAGCATACATATTAAAATCTGCAAATATCACAGGCCTCACACCCCGCCCACCACCAAAGTGGTTTCAGGTTTCAGCAAATGGTGAAGATCCCCATCTCCAGTGGAAGAATGTGTAAAGGATGCCCTGATGGCAAGTTCTGCACATATAACAATCTGTATAGTCAAAGTCATGCCTCCAAAGAGGAGTTAACTGTAGAAAAACATCAGGTAGTTGTGCCTTTGCTTGCCCTCTTTGTTCACTGCATCTTTCTCTCTCCCCCCCGACCAACCCACCACCACACAGGCACACACCCACACACACCCCCTACTGAACCACCTGACACCTCACAGCGAGGAGTTTCACGAGTAGCATGTAATCAGCACAGAGGTTCACATTATCTCCATAGCCAATTCAGTGACAACGACACAGTCCCCTGCCGGATTCCCACCAACAAGCACTGCGAATTGTGTAGGAGCACCCGGGACAAATCTGAGGTACCACTGCTGGGAATCGAACCCCAGCCTCTGTGGCGGTGGACAAGTATTTGTACTTGTAAGTACAGTATGTGTACCTTTAATTTAATTTGATTACATTTCTGTGTTTTTGTGTTACTCCTAACTCTGGTCTTCATTCAACTGAAACTAACTACTAAACCCAGACCCTGTTCTTACAAATCTGGAGGAGTTGTCATTCTTGACGGTCTTGGCATTCCCGAAGGCCTCGAGGATGGGGTTGGCCTGCAGAAGTTGTCTCTCCAGCTCCCCCTGGGGGACAGACAGCACAGGACACAGCCGGGATCAGACACCCGACACTGGGAACACAACTGTCTCAGCATCATTCACCACCACATGGAAGTCTAATGCATCCTGGAAGGTCACCATTCAAAGTAAAAACAGTGTTGCATTCAGTTTTAGAAAGATACGGTACATTGGCTTAATAGCAACTGAAGAGCTCTGTTCCATAATGCTATATGGCTTATGTTTTTAATGTTTATTTTTGTCCTACAGTAGTTGTATGCTGTGTGTAGTAGGCATCATTATTTGTTCAAACAGCAGATGTGTCATTATGTAAGGAGACTCTTCAGTTTTACCACCAAAGCAGGAGATAACAAAGCAAAAGCAAAGCAGGGGTCCGACATTTGTCAATTGTTGCTGACAAAAATGTAAACGAACTGGAGGAGGATATCATAATTTCGGAACGTTGTTACTGACAGGCAATATGCACCTACTTTATTAATAACCTACTGAGCAAACTAGCCCACTTCTGTTGGCAATGTATTTGGGTCCTATTGAAGATATTGTGGGACTAGACTGTACGTAATACATTGCTGTGGGCGGGAGCGGGAGGTCAGAAATTAAACCATTGGGGGAACGGCCGGGAATAGTCTGAAATTCAACGGGGACGGGAACTACTAGAAAAACAGTCCCGTTTAGGGATCTAGTGGAGGTTGGGGTTATGGAATAAATGTAGTGTGTGTGTGTGTGTGTGTGTGCTGGGGGTGGGGTTAGGTGGCAAAAGCAGGCAAAGTACGCAAGAGTAGCAAAACTATAACCCACATAGATGCACACTCAAGTCCACTCAAGGTCACGCACGCACGTACTGTACGTACGCACGGACTCACACACACACACACACACACACACACACACACACACACACACACACACAGACACACACACACACACACACACACACACACACACACACACACACACACACACACACACACACACACACACACACAAACTTCTCAGAAAGGAAAGCAGAACTACTCTACAAGTAAATACCTATTGCATTTACCTGCCATTGTTCTATAAATACAGCCCTCCACCCAGAGATGCTACAGCAAAGCCAACAGCGCATAGAGAAACCCTAGAAGCCAGGGCTTCATTCGGAGGCCGCACAAACAGAAATATACTATACAGAGTAGAAATGATCCCCTTATCTGTAGGGCTGGGCGATATGGACCAAACTGACAATAATATTGCATTGTCACATTAATATCAAATGTTTTTTTTAAGTATAAATATAGCTTAAGTGATTAAAACAGGAGAAGACAATGCTTATGTCATATCACGATATTATGATAGCCTAAATCCCAAACGATATCTAGTCTTATATCACGACATCGCAATCATATTTGTTGCCCAGCCCAAACTCATCTGTACGATAAGGAGTCACATCAGCTCTTTACACTCCAGATCTATCTTCAAGCACCCATGATTTTATCTGAAGCTCATAACAGCAGACTGGATATGTTGAATACTCACATATTGTACACTCTGAAAACAGTTGAAGGGGGGAAAAATGTGGGGTGGGGTGGAAGGGTGAACAAATTAATGAGGTAAACAAACAACAAATAAAACTATAACAAGACAGCAAAAAGCCAAAACAAACAAAGGAAAAAAACAAAAGATACAGTCCAAGGAATGTAATTTCAGTGGTAAACCGGTGGTTAAGGAGAATTTCACCAAAATACACCTGGTCGATTTATTTAGCAAATAATCTCCCACACATTCCAAAAACCTTTAAACAGTATCACAGTCATTTGTTTGCCTTTACAGAAAATACAAATAATACTTTGAATTTGTGTGTGTTTTACAAAATATGTGAAAGCCTTACAAAGAATATCTAATGAACTCATAGGGCTGCAGTTTACTATCTATCCAGTCTAAATTCCAATGACAGACTGAGACACAGAAACTACTCAGATGGGTTTTTGGGTGAAAGGCTCCTTTCAGGTTTGAGATCATTCTGTGGGTTAGTCGGTTAGCATCACGAGAGATCATTAGGCAGAGAACAGAGAAAAGTACAGAAGAGAGAGGGACAGAACAGGGTCCACTCACCCTGTTGACTAAAGAACTACCTCGTGGCAGAGACTTACTGCCATCCGTCTGAACATGAGCATGAGAGACAGGAAGCGAAGCAAGGAGAGAGAGGAAAGTTAAAATGTTAAAGGAGTAGTTCACATATTTTTTATCAATTATACACCCCATGAAGCCTTTAATTCATGGAGTTTTTTTGTTTGTTTTTGTCGCATTCCTTAGCCAATACTTTGATGAAAAGTATTGGTTTAGGAATGCGACAAAAACAAAAAAATCTCAAGGCTTCATGGGGTGTGTAATTGATAGAAAATAAGTAATTTTTTGGGGGGAAGCAAGAGCAAGAGTTAGATTGACACAAGAAAATCTATTAAAATGACGTACAGGCGTCATTGACTAGAGGGACATGAACACAATGCTGGTTAGTTTGTCTACACTGCCAGCCATTTTATTTTCCTGTTTGGCTGGTAAAATAGGGCAAGTAGCTGAAGAGAAAAAATAAAATGTTCTCTGCCCTGGTAAGACTCCCACAGTATTGGGATTGAAATCAGAAAATAGTGGAAGAAGACAACAATAGAAGGTAATATGGCAACAAAACACTGTGATGTTATTACAGTTACATTTATTATAACCATAATTTTTTAATAAACTATCCATTTCACAAACAAGCTACAAAGACAACTGTGTTCTCGGCTTTCTTCTCCTGCTCTATGTCTCTATACCTCATACCTCCACTGACTCCTTGTCTCAAACCTAAATCAACGTCAACTCTTTCATACAGTATCTACTATCTGCATTGACTACTTGTTTAATAGCATTCAGTCCTAGTTTCATACCTGCATCTCTTTGTTTCTTCCCAGAGTGCCTGTCTTGTGGGAGGAGGCCACATGAGCCAGATACTGGATGACCTTTTTTGTGTTCTCAGTCTTGCCTGCACCAGACTCCCCACTGGAACACGCACACGCACACACACACACACACACACACACACACACACACACACACACACACACACACACACACAGAATATTTACAGACATTTACATTAACAGATAGTCATATACAGTATATTAGGGGTGTAACGGTACACGTATTCGTACCAAATTGTTTCGGTACAGGGCTTTCGTTCGGTACGGCCGTGTACGGCCGTGGGAAAACGTTTTAGGTTTCGGGTGCTGCATGTGTGCTAAGCGTGTGTTCGGGTTTATTACTTTTTTGGGGGGGTTTTCTTACATTAATTTGTGTAATTCAGTTCCAGAACACATATTGCACTAAATCCCCCCCAAATAACGACCAACAATAACAGGCACATTATGCAAAAATGTTTTTAGTATTTGTTTTTATAAAAAAGCAGCCCCTACTTCCCACGGCTATAGCTGTGTACCGAAAGAGTGGCGGAAAAAAAACAAAAAACAGAACAGCATACTGCACACACACAGAACACTACAAAGAAAGCACGTTTAGCCCTAAAGCCTGTCGTGTTGGCAGCCAGGGAACACTTTTGTTTTTTTGGTGAAATAGAACAACAGAGAAAGACAAAAGCAGTGTGCCAAGCACTGTGTTCAGCAGTAGCAGTTGGCTATGCTGCTGGAAACATGTCAAACATGTTGGCTCAATTTAGGCAAGACGTGAATGTTAATATCACTGCTGACTTGTCCAAGGCATCTGCTCATGGCTGGTGGATGAACATCCAGAGCTACATTACCGAGAGCTACAGTGAACTGCCCATCACATCACCCCTCAATGGAACATGGTTAGGTTAGCTAACTGCAAACTCCCCCTGTTTATGACTAATTTATGAGCACAAATCTGGCAGAGGGACTTACAGTAAGGAGGCAGCAAATGAGAGACAGATGTGCATGTTTGCTGAGAACCAGCAGGCTGGCATTGTTGGCAATACCTCATCTAAACATCAAGTTGAATATTATAATTCAGTTCCTTAACAAATATTTTGCTTATTTCATTATTTTACTACGTTTTTCTTTTACCGTTATACTCTACCATATGTAGTACGTAGTATTTACTGTATATACACACACATACATGTACACATGCACAAACACATGTGTGCATACATCCACGCACAAACACCAATAAATCCCATTGTATTAACAAAATGTCTCCTGCACAAGAGCACAGGCATGTAAACACACATGGTCATAGTTACAAAAACAGCATCTGTTCGCACATTAAACACACACACACACACACACACACACACACACACACACACACACACACACACACACACACACACACACACACACACACACACACACACACACACACACACACACACACACACACACACACACACACACACACACACACACACGCACGCACACACGCATGACCTCACACAGCAGCCTGCATTAGTGAACAGAGAATCCATGCAGTGTATTATAGGACAGAGCTGTAAACAGAGAGCAGGTGTTCAGGATGGACTGAGGCACTAGTACTGTGTTACTGTTGGTAAAAATACATGTGAACACACAGAATGGAGTTAAAGACCAACTCTGACCCAGGATGAACCTATACTGGGATCTTGTACAATGACAGGAAAAGACAGGAAGGAACAACAACAGCATACAGCAAGAGACAGACGTATGGCGCACACAGAGAGACATATGTTAGGAAGACACGATACACACACACACACACACACACACACACACCACACACACACAGAAAACATACGTATAATGTACATGCATGTACTTCGCTTCCTGTCTCTCATGTACTCATACATAACCATAGACAATAGAGGAGTGTTTCGAGCACTGACCCATTTTGGGATGCAGACTTCTTTTTATGGGTTGCGAGTAAATATCCCAGAATTTCTATTATTATTATAGTTTAGATTTGTTTTATAATTATTTACTTTTCCCCCAAAGATTCATTGACTGCTTAAGTCCTATTTTATACGTGGTCGTATTTTCACAACGACGCGACACACTGTGAGTTTTTATTTTGAAATTCAATGGAGGATAAGCCCCTTGAGATGCAGCATCTCATTTTCGAGGGGGTCCTCAAAGCACAACACAAAACAAGAAAACAATCGGCACACACGCGGCGCACACACGCGCACACACACACACACCATAGAAACCATCCCAACAATCAAAGCAAGCACATGCTCAGACTACTACACCATGTCTACTCACGTGCAAAGGATGGATTGATCCTCTCTATCTGTGGAAGGAAAGTGATCAGAATAAAATGTCAGTGTTATATCATAGTCTTCACCATGTACCTCTATTTACATCAAAAGCCCTGTTCACACTGGATTAGTAATGCTGATGGACCTCAGGTGAGTCGGAGACAGAGCTTTAGTCATTTATCGGATGCTCTTATCCAGAGAAACCTGCTCAAGGATACTTGGGACTTGAATCCGCAACCAGTAGGCAGCAATTGATTATGCATGAACCACCTAAGCCACACATGGGCAACATACGGCCCGGGGGCCGGACCAGGCCCTTTCACCATCAGTGTAGAAAATTGAAAAAAGTTGTTTTTTTTCGAAAAAAAGGAAAAAGCACCACGGCCCGTAGGCTACGGGACCGGCGCTTTACAGTTGGATTTATCGGCCCGTAGGCTACGGGACCGGCGGGTAGAGTGTTAATGGTTTTTAGAAAAAAATATTTAACTAGACTCCAATTAATAGTAATTAATATTTACCATTTGAGCACTATACCTACACCTGCATTCCTCCATCTGTATGTACTCAAATATTTTATGTTTATAATGTAACAGTGAAACAGTCAACCTTGAGTCCATATTTATAACCTAATGCAATGCGTTTGATCAGTGACCTATGGAGTGGTGCATATCAGATAAGATGCTGTATACATTTATAGGCTCATTTAAAAGTTGAAACGGCATTGACGTGGATTGTTTTATGCAAGTCATCTTGTTATTGTAAGGCCAGAGTACACAGAGAGTGATGCAGTACAGCTGTAAAAAGAAAAAAATTAAATGTTTTAACAGAACAATTTCCAGTTACAACATTTTGTAACTGAAAATGATTGTTGAGAAAGCAAGTACCTCATTGTAAAGTAGTCTGGCATGTCTACCAAATCCATGCAGTTTTAACATAATTCAGCACAACACTGTATATGGGTTTCAAGTGTCAATTCAATTGTACAATGTGTGGCCCCTCACTCACTTTATGGAAGTCAGTATGGCCCCCTGGAAAGAAATCTTGCCCACCCCTGACCTAAGCCCTATAAACTTTGTCGTACAACAAATGGGGAAAATAGCCAATCTACAAGCTCAGGCCACGTCACGGTGCGACATGCTGTAAGCTTACAGATCTGCTTATTTATTTTCTTTAAAATATTGAATGTTGAAATGTTTCCAATTTTTCTTTTTTTTAATAAATATTTCCGCCAGTGCCAGTGATGACATGCCAGAGCAAGCTGAAAGTGATTACGGTCTGTGGACTGGTGGTTCCCAGGTCTCAGCTGGTGACCGACAGGGTGCCTTCAGGGCGCCCAGACTCTGGCACGCACGCTGACAGGCTGGATATAGGGACGCCAGGCTCAAAGTGGTCCAAAAAACAATTATTTCATTTCTTGACGTGCATAAAGCTGTTCACCAGAGATAGTCTCAGAATGTATTTTGACTTCATTATTAGCACTAAATGACTTGACTTATTCTGTGTTTGCCTTATTTTCTGATTAGCAGCTAAGAGGTGGATATGTTCACTCAGCCTCCAAAGGCAAAGTAGATCACATGCCCAAAACGGTTGCCCACCCCTGCATATAGATCTTATTACACACAAATAAAACCTCATCAGCAAGCCTTAATCACAGTCCTTTACCTCTCAGTGGGACTTTAATTGTAGGTTTGAGGTGAGGAATGGAGGTTATCTAAGCACCCACCTGCCCTAGTTTCCTGGCCTGTGCAAGTGGAGCATCTCCAAATTCAAAACTCACACACAAGTTGCACGAACACATACACACACATAACCGTTGCACAATACACACTCACAAACACACAAGAATAATGCGTACGTGCGTAAGCTGTTCAGGCAGAAGTTAGGGAACAGGCCGTCTCTTCCATACAACATGCACATGGCTGCAAAAAGACTTATTGCAAAAGGTTCAACAACCTGGTCTCACGCCAAACCTGTCAAAATTTGTCAATTGTCCAAGCCAGTGACTTCAACACCGGCAGGCAATTTTCATTGACACTCAACAGGCAACGTCCAACCTATCAACGTCCCCCAAAACCGGGACACACTTGAATACCAACACATGAAGTTCCATGCACTGTTCCATGAGAACAGAGATTAGGAGGAGAACAAGACTTCCTAGAGAAAGACTGCTGTTTCTGGTACAGAAAAACTTTCAGAAGTAGAGGTTCACGTGTTGCTGTGCCCTTGTTTGAACCAAAACAGCCAATACTTGAACCACTTTCAACCTGGCGTCTAAATAGTAGATCTACAAAAGTAGTAGATCTACAAGCTCACAACATGTCACATCGCAACGCGCGTGTGTGTGGGGGGTTAATCATCTCTTCAGATAGCCTACTGACTCATTCCATTCTCAAGTGATCTTCCAATCAAACAAACAAGATTTCATGATGCGAAGCGTCATATTATACATATGCTCGTCGATAGATTATGGCTCATAATATATATTTTTTTATTTTTTTATTTAAATCCCAGATATGTCTGACTGA
The DNA here is from genome assembly GCF_963454915.1 of Gymnoscopelus microlampas. NCBI lineage: Eukaryota > Metazoa > Chordata > Actinopteri > Myctophiformes > Myctophidae > Gymnoscopelus > Gymnoscopelus microlampas. The sequence goes on from NC_139940.1 coordinate 10,516,579, forward strand.
ACTATAAATAGGTGCACAAAAGTCATGACAGGATACTTGTCTTTGCCTCATACTGTCTTCAATTACAACAGAAGTTAGCTCACTGCGTTGCTAGGCCAGGAATCCACACTACACTGACTAAGATAATAATGGCTCACATTGTCTCTTCTAAGATTCCCACGGACAAACTCCAAAAGAATTCAGACTAGTCCTACAGGTTCAATTATTACACGTTAACACACACCTACAGCATGAAACAGAGGGGGAGAGAGAGAGAGAGAGAGAGAGAGAGAGAGAGAGAGAGAGAGAGAGAGAGAAAGAGAGAGAGAGAGAAAGAGAGAAAGAGAGAGAGAGAGAAAGGAGATGGAGAGGGAACAAGTGAGTAATAAAGACAGACAGGGAACGAGAGAGAGGAAAAGCAGAACAGACAAAAAAAATTAAGACAAAGTGAGAGAACAAAAGAGAGAGACAAAAAGATAAAGAGTTGAATGAGACAGTTGAACATGTCAGAGCTCATCCAGCCAGTCCTGTCAGAGGGTGACAACATGACCTGAAGCACAAATGTTGCTCAGTCCAAGGCTGACTGGTTTTAAATGATTACTTTGAAAATGTTTGACTCATTCCATCATCAACTCAGTGTGACAGCTGAGACATTAGAAGTACCGCTGAACAACTGTTTGACGAGTGTCTTGTACTGTTACAGATGATCAAATATGTTGCTCATCACCACAACTACATGTACAGGGTTGTAATTTGGCACTTGCCTGCCTCACCTTCAAATCAACTACACAGACGAAAAATAATCAGTAGTATTTTGGCGACTACCACATTATGGAAATCATCTAAAAAGAAGCAAATTTGCTTCAAATATTTTATTGATTATATTCCTCTAAATCACTAGTTCCCCTTTTGTTTTTGTTGGTTTTATTATTCTTCCACAGATTTTTGCAGTTCTGGCTTTTTTGGTTTTTACATATTGCATTTATTGGCCCCAGTATTGCTGCTTGCAGCTATATTTAATTATTATTATTGTAAAAGATTTTCAAATTTCGCCCCAAAATTTCATAAATTAAAAAATAATTCAAGCATTACAAAAAGGGGACCTGAACCCGAGACACGCCACAACAGAACACAGGCGCCCGGTCCGGGCCAATGGAAATCTTTTATATAAAAATGAAATATTTCTATCTATTTGGCTCCAGAGGTGGCGCTGTTTGACGGAGCATCAGAAAATAAGTGAATTTGAGTTAAGTTGGTAGATGGATACAGCAGCAGTAGACTGCAGTGCTGAAACTTTGGGGGTCATTTCATTCAATGTTATTATAAAAAATACAGCTTATTTCAGCTTTCCAATTCCAATGTCGCACTTGTTGTGAGTGAAAAAAATAATTATTTGCATTATCATTACAGTTCAATTTGTGCTGCAGTTCCCGACTCAAAATATGTCCTTGCTTATCATTTCACAGTACTAGTAGCATGCGTGTGTGTGTGTGTGTGTGTGTGTGTGTGTGTGTGTGTGTGTGTGTGTGTGTGTGTGTGTGTGTGTGTGTGTGTGTGTGTGTGTGTGTGTGTGTGTGTGTGTGTGTGTGTGTGTGTGTGTGGTCCGGTGGCCACCATGGCTCTGTGACCCTTGAGCTCATTACTATTGATAGCGTGCAAGGTTACTCATCTATGAACTGAAGCTTTCAGAAAAGCATCATCTAGAGACTCTAGACCAGTGTGTCCCAACATAGGGTTGGTCGTGGACCCGTTTTAATGGGTTGTGACTAAATGTCCCTTCTTTATTTATTTTTTTATCTTTACTACACTTATTATTATTTCAAATATCTTTCAAAAGATTTTCAGAAATGTTCAAAACTATTTCTAAAATGGTGAAAATAGCTGATCTCACAGCGCGTTGCAGTGTGACCACGTTGAGAGCTTGTAGATCGGCTATTGTCACTATTTTGAAATGGAGCTTAAGTGGTTCATTCATTCAAGGCCAGGGTGAGTCAAATTTCTCTTTTGGGACTCGAGCTGAAAACGTTTGGGAACCCTGAGCTAGACTGGTACAATAAAAAAGCATGCTGACTTGGCAAAATACTCAAGAGAAAAGAATCATAAACCTTAAGGCCAATACATACTCCTTCTGATGTTGGAAAATCCTCCAGTTTGGAAAGGCTTTCCAAACTTTAGTTCGGAGAGTCAGGACAACCTCGAGGTGCACAGGTTCAGAGGGAAGGTTCTGAGCTCTGAATGACTCAGACAATGATCAATTTGTACTTATATCAACTCCCTTTCCGAAGAAATGTTCGGACGTTTGAAGGAGTATGTATTGCGCTTTAGTCTCGAGAATCCATTAACCCATTAAGACCTGGAACTGTGTCATTTTTTAATTTGAGCTAAAAAGCATTATTTTACACTTTGGGCTATTCAAAAATAGCAGATATACAAGCTCATAGCGCGGCACCAAGTGCCGCGCTACGAGCTTGTAGATCTGCTATTTTTGAAAAATCGTGAAAATGTGTGCAAATCTTTCAATATAAATACTTTTAAAGCGAACATTTTTAACTCAAATCTTTGCTTCTGGGGGGTCCCTGGAACAACATATTTTGATGGGGGTCCGCGGCCAAATACACATCATTTTGGGGGTCCTTGACATGAAAAAGATTGAGCACCACTGACAAAGAAACATACGTTTTTCAGAAAACTGTTGAGATTTAGGAGACATAGATGTAGAATCGGCTTCAGGTCTCAATGGGTTAATGTCTATTACACAAGCTGTTGTAGAAGATGACAGTACCTTGCAGCATGCTGCGGTAGGCAGCCTCGGATATGGCGTAGATGTGTGGGGGCATCTCGTGGCGTTTCTTGCCGCGGTACATCTCCACGATGGACTCCGTGTAGATGGGCAGGTTCTTGTAGGGGTTGACCACCACGCAGAACAGACCCGAGTATGTCTGTGAGTTCAACACGCGCACGCACACACACACACACACACACGCACGCACGCACGCACACACACACACACACACACACACACACACACACACACACACACACACACACACACACACACACACACACACACACACACACAATTTCAGTGATTGCAGTATGCTGCCTACAGCAAGTGTTTCTCAACCAGCGGGTCGTGACCCAAACATAGGTCGTGGGGTGTTCTGACAGGGTCACGTAGAAACGCGCAAGAAGTCATACTGTACGTCTATTAAACCCCATACGTTGCTGAGCGGAGTCCCTCTGGGCTCTATACCAGTGACTTTTCTGTTTTCGCTCTACATTAACTAACTTAGCTGAAAATATCTGATCGACAAGCTGCGACGGGTTGTGAGCTTGTCGATCTGCTATTTTCTGCGAAAGTTTTCCCCAGAACACGGGTACATGGGGTTTAAGTGGGTTAACCACATGAATCCTAGCGTCCCCATTCCGGGGTGAACATTTGCTGTTAACTCATACACTGCCACTGACGTAATAAACGTAATTATTCCCGTTTACCAAACCTGCCACTGACGTAAAAAACGTAATTATTAATTTTTCCAAAAAAAAAATGTTTTTTTTTATTTTTATTTTATTTTTATTTTTTTGACCCAAAGACCAAGGAGATATGATTTTTCGAAGGAAAAGACTCCCATCCACTTCCTTGTTAACTTAAAGCTTAAAAATTCTGTATCTCAGCTCCTGAGTACTTTTTTTTTTTCAATGAAAAATCTCTGGCAGTGGGCAAACGCGGCCAGCAATAAGTCTGGCAGTGAATGAGTTAATAGCAGATCTATGAGCTCACAACACATCGCGTTGCAAGCTTGTAGATCAGCTATTTTCGACGAAGATATTTAGAGTCTAGTCGGCTAAGAATGTGGGGCGTTAAGTGGTTAAAATTGCTCAATAGAGTGGGCACAAAAACAAAACGTAGGTGTCATGGTGTGTGAAGCCACTCCCATCTCCCAATCCATTATTCATTAAAACAAAGCATCACAGTTCACACATACTACTGAGTAACAGAAGACGCATACCTTGAACTGGACGTCATACTGTCGTACACCTAGCTAAGGTATTCTAAGTATCTGTAGAAAACGCCACACATATGTGAATACACGTATTCATTCATTCTTCTTCTGGGTACACCCTTCTATCTATCTGTATCAATATCTATCTACTGTAGGGGTTCAACATTTAATCAAAGAAATCAATTGAATCGAATGAATCAATACAAAAAAGAAATGGATTATAATAAATATAAATTTGAGAAATGGATGGGATTCCTTTTTTTTTTCGCTGTTGAAAGTTACAGAAGTACACATGGTATGTGATATTTAATGTAACTTAAGCTTATACAGTAGCATAAATGGACTGTGAAGTCCAACAGGGCTGCAACAGTATATCAGATTTATTGTTGTTTATATATATATTTAAAATATCAATAATTCTTTCACAAACATAAGTTGATATATAAAGATAACATATTTGTTTAAATTTGCTACTTGATTGTTTGACTAATCGAAAAAGTATTCAGTGGAATAATCTCTCAGAAACGAATCGATAGCTCTAATCTACAGTATCTTTCTTATCTATTCTTCACCCCCCCCTCTCTCCACACTTGTAAGTGGAGACGCTTTGGCCCCTTCTCTCTCACATGGGCAGCTATGTAAAATGACTCCCTGCCTCTGTCAACACTGCCTATCAGTTACACAGGTGATGCCTGAGCACTCTGCACTATGTGGTGGAACGCACACACACCCACACACACACACTACAGGCCTACAAACCCCTGTTCTACAATGGATAATATGCATAATATGGTTCCTTGACTATTCCTATATTGGGATCTGCATGATTTCCCTGTCATCCATTATGCTGAGATGATGATCTGCTTTTCATCTGTGAATGATATTTTCTGTAATTATATGTTGCACTAGTACCTGTGATGTATTGAATATTGATTTATTGATCTAGTTTACAATGCTTACGAGCCTGCCCAAGCTTACATGCTGTCAAATCCGTGGAAAAACAAACAGACAAAGCATGTTGTCGATGTCCGGCAGAAATATCTACATTTATCTACAGTATAGATTATATCTCCATATTTCAACATTTAATGTTTTTTCATAAATTAATTCCCTATTTTATACTTCGTTGTAGGTGTGCTGTATGACTGTCGTGCAAAAGTAGCGAAAATAGCTGATCTACAAGCTTTCTCACACTCGTTGCGTCGAACGGGTGAGGAGTTGGGGCAGGATTTGACCATGGGTTTGATGGGGCGGAAATCCACTGCGTCAGAGGTTGATCAGACGGGGCTCTCTTGTCACGTCACATGTTGACAAGGACAGATATTTTACAATTCCAGTGAGAACGGCATTTCCACATTCCGGGTGGTACTACCTGGAATGCAGCAGGCAGGGGAGTCCTATCATATCAAACAAGTGCAGCATGGTCAGATTTTGCCTCAGCTCGTCACTATAGTACAACTTGACAGTGACAGTGACAGTGAGAATATGTTGTTTTGTGAGCTTGTAGATGTTATTTTTGCTACTTTTGAAAAATCTTGAAAATAAAATTACATATCTTTGCAAGTCTTCACCTATGGACAAAATACGGACGCCAGATTGAAAGTGGTTAAGTCTGTCAATGGGGTTTATAAATATTTAACCAATAAAAATGTAAAAGTATCAACATGAGCTTGTAACTAAATAAACCCTGGAACACAGCTTCTAGACAGGCTTTGATGATTTGAAAATGGTGGGAGTCAACATGCCTGTCTCGAGAAGACTACTCATGGCATAATGAGTGTCTTATTGCTTCAAGCTTACACGCCCTGGCAAATCCTGTCTTCAAGGCATAATGAGGGAAAGAGAGAACAGCCAAAACATATGTGAGTGATGGTGCTGACAATCTCATAAACTCATTATCTTTTAAAGTTCTACCGCTATAGCGTGCCAGACACACAGTACTTTGCAACTGATTCCCGTAGAGCAGGTTTCATATTGTCGCTCTCGGGCATGAATCTTGTATCGCCATGTTTCAACTTATTATCGTTAATTATTATTATATATATTTTTTTTGTAAATGAAAGCGAGTTGCATCAGGACGTGTTGTGAGCTATTAGAGCTGCTATTTTTGAAAAAGGTTGAAAGTGGTTAAGTCTGTCTGTGGGTTTAAAACATATTCATTACACGGCTTGATTGAATGCTTGATTCTGATTGGTCAATCACTGAATTCAGCGGCGTGTTATTTCTTGATAATGACCGATGAGCCCTATAACAAAGTCTCAGAACACCTGCACCTCAACTTCCTTGTTTTCCAAGGTGACCGTGTCCGCCCAGCGCAACACTTATGGAATACTTTCATTGCCGTAAGCAAGGAAATACTTTGTTTTATTGTTACTTTTGGGTCAATTTATTAATTTATTTATTGAGTAGCCGTGTAATAAGCGGGATAATTGACGGGTCGCCGGTCATTATTGATAAATAAATCCCTTCAGGATGATTAGGCACCTCCGCGTATCCCTTGCTTAACCAATGGGAAGTATTAAGAAGAGCTTGTGACTAAATAATAACTACATTTGATCCATCGGAATACAGGTTATTTTTCCATTTCCTGAAAAGCAGCGGTTTTGGACATACAGGGTTTCCACCCGACAGTGACGATATACTATAAGGCAGTGGCTCCATTCTCCAGGTCAAGGTGTGCCTTGGGATTCTGTGACAACCACACATAATTTTTGCAATATACTGTATATTCATAACTATACGAAAAATTATGATTTTTACTATTTAATTTATTATAGCAGTATTTTGTGCACACATATTTCCAAATACAGATGCAAATTCTATACCTGAAACAAAATTGACAACGTGTTATAGAGGCTATTTTGCACAGATATGAATACAGGTGTGCCTTGAGATTTCGATTTGCCCTTGTGCACAAAATTGTGACTGTGAGGTTCATGTGGTCAAAGGGTCATACTCACGTAGATGAGTCCTGAGAAATATCTCTCACGGAGGTTGTGGAGCACCGAGGCTTCGTTGAGGCACGTGAGGTCGGCCATGTCCTCCACCTTGCTGAAGCGTGGCGGGTTCATCCTCTGCACCTCCTCCCTGGACAGAGTCAGCTTCCTCTGGCTGTCCGTCAACTCCACCTCCACCTCGTCACCCCGCTCCTCCCGGATACCGGCAGACTGAGGGGCAGAAGAACCAAGCCAGGGAGAGAGAGAGACATGGTGGCAGGGAGAATAGAGAATAGGGGGATGGAGAGGGAAGGAAAGATAGAAGGAGAGATGGTGGGAGGGAGAGAAGAACGGAGAAAGGGGTAGAGTGTGAGAGATACTTCCAAGATTTCATGGACAGTACAAAGATTGGCCCATGCACATGTACACCACACGCACACACGCGCACACACACACACACACACACACACACACACACACACACACACACACACACACACACACACAACATTTGTAACAGTTTATTAATTTGATGGTATCATTCCATGTCTGGTTGCACATTGCTGACAAGGATAAAATGCTTCAACTGAGACGCAGAGAGAGAGAGAGAGAGAGAGAGAGAGAGAGAGAGAGAGAGAGAGAGAGAGAGAGAGAGAGAGAGAGAGAGAGAGAGAGAGAGAGAGAGAGAGAGAGAGAGAGAGAGAGAGAGAGAGAGAGAGAGAGAGAGAGAGAGAGAGAGAGAGAGAGAGAGAGAGAGAGAGAGAGAGAGAGAGAGAGAATGATTCATCAGATGATGACTCATACGTATGGTTCTTCGGCCACATAAAAGGTCCACTCAGCCATTGTCTAGCTAATATGCCATAGCTAACATTTGAATGGGAGTTGGTACAACTGGAGTTCAGTTCAGGGGGCAAGACCAAGCCTTATGACAACAACGCACTCCTCCAGCCCAGCCTGACGCCAGGGACCCCCAAAAAAGACGGACAGATTTTTAAGGCTATACTAGTGATCCTCACACATTTTAATTTCAAGGAACCCAATTATTCTTTTATAGATCTGCTATTATTAAAAACTTTTGACAAAATGTGAAACATTTTTAATATTTTTGAAACATTTTAATATTGTATGGGGGTTCCTGGCGCAAAATGTTTTTAGATGGCCAAAATACTGATTAATTTAGGGGTCCTTGACATGAAAAGGTTTGAGAACCACTAGTCTAAGATGCACACTCTGTGCTAAACGATCAAACCCGCACATTACATCCGTGATCTTCCATGTCCAGTAGAGCTGTCACGATTACAAATTTAAGTTGACGATTAATTGTCACTCAAATAATTGCGACTAAATTGTGTGTTTGGCATTGAGCATGGGAACATTATTTTCTGTTTGCCTTTTAGGCTTCGCAATAAAAAATGACACAGGGCAGATATGACAAATAACTTCAATATCTCTCAACCGTGTCGCAGTGGTCGCATCGCGGAGGCTGGGGGTCCAAATCCACTGCGTTGCATCCGGCTTTGCCGAGCGTCTATATACAAACACAATTGGCCTACGTTCGGGGGAGGGAAGCCAGGCGGGGAAGGTGATATCAGTCACTGAGCGTACTCCTACGGGCCGGGGTGGCGCTTGTCATCAGGGAGTGTTGGACGGGAGGAGTGCATCAGGGAGTGTTGGACGGTAGGAGTAGGACAGAGGCTCTACGTCCTCTCGGTGGACAACAGCGGTGACAACACACAGAAATGTGTGTGGGGAGGAATGAATTGGCATTACGACTACATTGTGGAGAAAAGGGGGTAAAAAGCACACACACAATTATGTTTTTTTTTTAATAAATAAAAGCAATGAATTATTTTAGATTACAAGTCACTGTTCACCCTATATAACACGCTAATACTACCATATCTGACTTACTGTGTGGAGGTGTGGGGAAACACCTACCAGAGTAACCTTCAACCATTATATACAATCCAAAAAAGAGCAATAAGAATAATTCACAAGGTAGGATATCATGATCATACAAATGAACTGTTCTTAAGGTCTAACACTCTGAAGTTTCTAGATATAGTTAAATTTAAAACTGCACAAATTATCTATAAGGCAAGGAACAGAATATTACCAGGAAATATACAGAAATTGTTTAAGGATAGAGAGGGGAGGTATAATTTGAGAAGGGAATTGAACTTTAGAAATCTTGGTGCTCGCACCACTCTTAAGAGCATGTGCATATCTGTCAGTGGAGTGAAGCTATGGAATGGTTTACCGGAGGTGGTTCAACAATGTAAAAATATAATACAATTTAAAAAACAGTATAAGCAGAGTCTGTTGGAGAAATATAGATATGATAATTATGATATTTGAATGGGGGTATATCAGTATATGCTCGCATTCGGGTATATATATATGTGTATAACAGTATGATATCTGAATGGGTGTATATTAGTATATGCTCGCATTCAGATATATATATGTGTATAACGACGGTATGAGATTTGAATGGGCGTATATCAGTATATGCTCGCATTCAGGCATATATATGTGTATAAGAACGAAGACATGGGTGTATTGTATATTTTTGAGTGTTTGATTACAATGATCAATGTAGCATCTTGACTGTAATTACGAAGAATTTGAGTGTTCAGAAAATATGAACTTTATAAATTATGTAAATAAGTAAAAAAAAAAAAACATGTAGGAAGGATAGGCACAAATAAGCTTTGAGCTTCAGCCTATGCCTTTTTGATCAATCAGCATGAACTGTTGGATTATAGTGTGGTACGTTTGGTGAAATTGTTGATGTGGATCAAAATAAACTAAACTAAACTAAACCATTGAATTGTAAGTTGTGCTGGATACGAGTGTCCACTAATTAGCCTAAATTGTAGATTGCTAGCGGACAGTGACAGAGTGTGTTAACAGACAGCAACAGAGTGAGAAGGTCAAAGGTCCTGGAGCGAGCCTGGTGCCTGGATAACAGGAAGTACTGACCTTTGACCTCTGATCAGGTCCCTGAATACTGACCTTAAACACTGTGACCTCACAGTTCCAGGACACTGTGTGTGTGTGCGTGCGTGTGTGCGTGTGTGTGTGTGCATGTGTACGTGTGTGCGTGTACGCGCACGCATGTGGGTGTGTGTGAGTCAGAAAATCACGTGGACTTGGCAACTACATGCCCCAAACAGGAATATTAAACGGAATAAAATTGTGCGTGTGTGTGTGTGTGTGTGCGTGCGTGCGTGCATGGTGTGCGTGTGTGTGTGTGTGTGTGTCACTGCTTGTTGAACAGTGTCATTCTCAGACCATGGGTATAAAATGGAGTCAGTGTCTGTATGCTGGCCTCCTTAACATTATTTAGTTGAAGGAGATCATTGTTCTATTCATAGAGCTCCCTATCTCACACACACACACACACACACAGAGAGGAAGAACAGAGATAGCACACACAGAACTGTCACGTTATGGGACTCACTACACCAGCCAATGGAGACATACAGTAGATACAGACACACACACACACACACACACACACACACACACACACACACACACACACACACACACACACACACACACACACACACACACACACACACACACACACACACACACACACACACACACACACACACACACACACACACACACACACCTCAACTACACTGCTGTTTCACTGTACAGTGTAAGTCAATGAGGAGCATATTTGAATGATCAATTATTTTTGATTTCTTGTCCAGATTTGGAGCTACATCAAGGCAAGGTAACTACACAGCCCAAACCTCTACCAAAGTGGTCTTGCCCTTTCAAGATAATCACATTTTCTCAAAATGTGTTTTTAAATAGCTCACAACACTAGATAGTTGATGTATTAAATTGGTTAAAATGATTTTGTTGTAGTTAACAATACATCTACTGATGCGCTAAACTTGGACACATCATCAGTGTTGTTTCCTGGATTCACTGGGTGTTTCGGGTCTTTCAACAGACACCCTCCTCCAGGCGACCCAACCGAGGCTGATCAGACCCCGGCCTGTGTCCAAGTGGCTTGCTACTACCCCACGGCTCTCCCCTCTTCAACCAGAGCCATCTGGAGGCTTTTTCTGCTGCCTCCACGTTGTTGCCTATGGCTCTTCTTCGGTTGGCACCGGTTATGCCCAATGTGCCGTAGGCCTTGCTCAGCGAATGACTGGCAAAGCCCCTACTGCCCACCTCCACTGGCATACACCTGGTCCTCCACCCGTTCCTCCGACAATCCTCCACCAGCTCCTGGTACTTCTCCCTCTTTCTTTCTTGAGCCTCCTCCATCCTCTCCTCCCAGGGAACCGTCAGCTCCAGCAAGAAGAGTTGTTTTGTGGCCTCTGAGACCAAGATGATGTCAGGTCTCAATCTAGACTGGGTGATGTGTGGTGGAATTTTCAGCTGCCTCTCCAGGTCAACTGTCATCACCCAGTCTCGGGCCGTGGAGAGCAAACCAGCAGAGCAGTTCTTTGGTGTTTTTTCCGGCCTTTGTCCTTCCTTGACAAAATGAATGGCCTTAGCTGTGGCTTGGGTGTATCGGCTGCCTGTGATCCCCTTGCTGATTGCTTCAGCGATGGTTTTGAGGACCTGGTCATGCCTCCATCGATACCGGCCCTCACCCAGCGCCTTGGAGCAGCTGCTCAGGATGTGTTCCAGTGTCCCTATTTTGGAACACAGGGGGCATGCAGGTGTTTCTATTTTGCCCCATATGCACAGGTTGGACGGGCTTGGGAGAACATCATAGACCCCCTGGACGGGCTTGGGAGAACATCATAGACCCCCTGAATCAAAAACTTGATCCTCTGGGGGTTCCACACCCAGATCTCCTTCCAGGTGATTCTCCGCTCCATCGCCTGCTCCCACTTCATCCATGCGCCTTGCTGCCTCATGGCCACTGCTCTGCTGGTTCGCTCTTCCTCGACTGAAGCTCGCACCTCCTCCTGCACCAACCTCTGCCTCTCCCTCCCGCTGGCAGAGTCGTATCGGGTCGCTGTTAGGCTCCCAAGTCCGGCTCGGCCTTGCGCCACTGTTCCAAGGATGGCCTTGTGCTTCAGTCGAGTTTCTGCTTGCTGGACGGCATCGGCTGCCCTCCACTTCCTCCCTGTCCTCACAACAATCCCTGCCCCGGACACTTTGGCATCTCTGGATCCAGAGTACTGCAGATGTTCCCGTGCCCGTGCCACGATGAACTCCTCCTTGACTGAGCTGAAAGGGAGTCTGAGCTTATTGGTGTTCCCGTACAGCCCGATGTTGCTTAGGCTGCGTGGTAATCCCAGCCATCTGCGTAGATAGCTGCTCACCCTTTGCTCAAAGCCTTCCACCACAGTCATCGGGACCTCATAGATGAGCAGAGGCCAGAGGATTCTTGGGAGGATTCCATGCTGGTAGATCCAGGCCTTGAATCTTCCAGGGAGCCCAGACTTGTCCACTGTTCTCAACCAGCCCTCCAGGTCAGCACTGGTTGCCTTGATGGACTCTCTGTCATTCAGACTACAGTTGAAGACCTTTCCAAGGCTCTTCACCGGCTTCTCAGTGACAGATGGGATCTGGTGTTCTCCCAACCTGAAGCGGAATTTGTCTGTGACCTTCCCCTTCTTTAGAACCAAGGACCTGGACTTTGCAGGTTTGAAGCTCATGCGTGCCCACGCCATGATGCTCTCCAACCCCTGGAGGATCCACCTGGCTCCTGGTACAGCTGTTGTTGTTACTGTGAGGTCGTCCATGAAGGCTCTGATGGGAGGTTGCCTTACTCCAGACTTGCTGAGTGGACCTCTGCATTCTGGTTCAGCTGCCTTGACCAGCATGTTCATTGCTAGTGCGAAGAGAATCACTGAGATGGTACAACCAGTGATTATGCCCACTTCCAGCTGGTGCCAGTCCGATGTCATCTGGCCAGAGGAGACTCTCAAGCTGAACTTGTTGTAATAGTCCAGGATGAGGTCTTTCACCTTCTGGGGTACATGGTGTTTCTCCAGTGCGACCTCCACCAGCTTGTGGGGTATCGAGCCATAGGCGTTGGTGAGATCCAGCCATAATACAGCTAGGTCCCCTCTGCCTTCTCTCGCCTCCCTGATGAGCTGGGTTACCACGCCTGTGTGTTCCAGGCAACCAGGAACTCCTGGTATTCCTCCCTTCTGCACTGACGTGTCGATGTAATTATTGCTCAACAGGAAGTTGGAGAGTCTCTTGGCTAGGATACTGAAAAAGATTTTGCTCTCCACACTGAGCAAGGAGATGACGCGAAACTGGTCGATGTTCTCAGACTTCTCGTCTTTCGGGATGTACACTCCCTCGGCATACCTCCATGACTGGGCGATCTTCCCTGTCCTCCAGATCACCTTCAGGGCCCTCCAAAGCCGATCTAGTAACTTTGGGCAGTTTTTATACACCTTATAAGGCACTCCGCTTGGGCCTGGTGCTGAGCTTGATCTTGCTCTCCGCACCACTTCCTCCACTTCACTTAGGCAGGGCTCCTTCAGGTTGAAGGCTGATGTAGGCTCTGGTGGTATTGTCAGTGCATCGCATGGGCCTAGCGGTTGTTCCCTGATGGGGTCACTGTACGTGGCCTTGAGATGGTCGTTAATGACATCCTTGGAGCAGGTAAGGCGGCCAGTCCTCTTTTGACCAAGAAGCTGCTTGGTCAACTTGAAGGGATTGGCCAGGAATGCTGTTCTCTTCCTGGCTCTTTCTTTCCGCCTCCTCCTGTGAAACTCTGTCCTCCGCAGGGTCAAGAGTTGTTTCCTTAGGATGGCTCTCAGGTCCGCTAGGCCAGCTCTCTCAACTTCCCCTGCTGTCTTATACTGCTTCTTTAGCAGCCTTAGCTCTTTCCTGAGGCTCTGAATTGTCCTTGCTCTGTGGTTTGGAGCATAGGCCGATGGTGTGGCCTTGGGTGCCTCGGTTCCAAATCGCTCAGCTGCGATGTTTACTATGAGGGTGGTCATCGTTTTCAGCCGACGGTCCACATCCCCCTTGGCTGTCACTTCCAGGATCTGGTCTACGTCCGCATCGAACTGATTCCATTCAGTTCTCTTCGAGGACTGGGGCCACTTGATCCTTGGTTGGACAGAAGGCGCACAGCCTGTTGTTATGGCTGGAGCTTGCTGGCTTTGGAGGCTCTGTGGGTTGTTGGGAGATGATGCTGTCTCTTGGGGGCTTAGGGTGGCATGTGAGCTGATGGCAGCGGGTGTTGGCGACACTAGGAGGCTCTGGGCACTGTGGGTTGCCTCCGGGCCTGGCTCCTCCTGCGTCTTACCAGAAGTGACTTCTGTGCGTTGTGTCGTCGCTGCCGCTGTCAAACATTTCATTCTGCCTTGATGGATTTTTAAACCCTTCTGATTCTTGCAGGTTTTACCGCAGATGCACTGTACTGTCGTCGTCGTTTTTCCGTTGTCCTGGGTCGTCGTTCTTAAATCCGTCCTGTTGGGGTGCTCATCCTCCCCCCCTCTCGGGCACCCCTGGGGGTATTTTTCCTTTGTCGTGTCTGTAGCTTGATTTGGGTTCTTCCTCTCGGAAGAAGTGGTTTGGGCTGCCGACCCTCCCCACCCCGGGTTGCCGTCTCTCCGGCTGTCCTCTGTCTCTCCAGATGTCACAGCGCTCTTCGCGGTCGTCAACCAGTCTGTTCCTGGTTGTCACTGGTGCTCCCAGAGTATTTCAGTTAACAATACATCTACTGATGCGCTAAACTTGGACACATCATCAGTGTTGTTTCCTGGATTCACTGGGTGTTTCGGGTCTTTCAACAGACACCCTCCTCCAGGCGACCCAACCGAGGCTGATCAGACCCCGGCCTGTGTCCAAGTGGCTTGCTACTACCCCACGGCTCTCCCCTCTTCAACCAGAGCCATCTGGAGGCTTTTTCTGCTGCCTCCACGTTGTTGCCTATGGCACTTCTTCGGTTGGCACCGGTTATGCCCAATGTGCCGTAGGCCTTGCTCAGCGAATGACTGGCAAAGCCCCTACTGCCCACCTCCACTGGCATACACCTGGTCCTCCACCCGTTCCTCCGACAATCCTCCACCAGCTCCTGGTACTTCTCCCTCTTTCTTTCTTGAGCCTCCTCCATCCTCTCCTCCCAGGGAACCGTCAGCTCCAGCAAGAAGAGTTGTTTTGTGGCCTCTGAGACCAAGATGATGTCAGGTCTCAATCTAGACTGGGTGATGTGTGGTGGAATTTTCAGCTGCCTCTCCAGGTCAACTGTCATCACCCAGTCTCGGGCCGTGGAGAGCAAACCAGCAGAGCAGTTCTTTGGTGTTTTTTCCGGCCTTTGTCCTTCCTTGACAAAATGAATGGCCTTAGCTGTGGCTTGGGTGTATCGGCTGCCTGTGATCCCCTTGCTGATTGCTTCAGCGATGGTTTTGAGGACCTGGTCATGCCTCCATCGATACCGGCCCTCACCCAGCGCCTTGGAGCAGCTGCTCAGGATGTGTTCCAGTGTCCCTATTTTGGAACACAGGGGGCATGCAGGTGTTTCTATTTTGCCCCATATGCACAGGTTGGACGGGCTTGGGAGAACATCATAGACCCCCTGAATCAAAAACTTGATCCTCTGGGGGTTCCACACCCAGATCTCCTTCCAGGTGATTCTCCGCTCCATCGCCTGCTCCCACTTCATCCATGCGCCTTGCTGCCTCATGGCCACTGCTCTGCTGGTTCGCTCTTCCTCGACTGAAGCTCGCACCTCCTCCTGCACCAACCTCTGCCTCTCCCTCCCGCTGGCAGAGTCGTATCGGGTCGCTGTTAGGCTCCCAAGTCCGGCTCGGCCTTGCGCCACTGTTCCAAGGATGGCCTTGTGCTTCAGTCGAGTTTCTGCTTGCTGGACGGCATCGGCTGCCCTCCACTTCCTCCCTGTCCTGTATATTAACACATTTTGCTGGGGACCCCCTGGAACCCCCTCAAGGACCCCTGGGGGTCCCGGACCACACTTTAAGAATCACTGCTCTAGTCAGCCGATGGCAGGGTTTGAGGTAATAAGAGTGCTAACCACTTTTACCCCCAGAAAATAGCCGATCTACAAGCTCACAACGCATCGCAGTGCCATGCTCTGTGAGCTTGTAGATCAACTAAAACAAGGGACGCCCGGTTGAAAGTAGTTAAGTCTAGCTCTTCACACACTCATAGATTGTTCGTAGATAGCATGTTATTTAGAGAGATGCTTGGTTCATTGTTTACCTGGTATCCTAGTTTCTTTGAGGCACTCTTCTCTTCTTCGCACTGAGACTCTATTCATGTGATTATTTAGCTTGTTTATTGGCTAGACCTCATGATTACTCTACTCTGCTATGCTATTCCAACCTTGCACTTGTAAGTCACTCTGGATAAGAGAGCGTTTACAAAATGCCTAAATTGTAAATTGTACACTGCTAATTGAATGAAGCCTAATTCACTTTTTGTCACACAACAGTGTCGCTCGCCAAAAACCTTGAAAACCAGCTTGAAAATCTGTTATTTCTGACGAGCAACACTGTTGTGCGACAAAATATATATTTGGCTTAACCCTCAATGGAGGGATTTCAGTTTGGGAGCTAAACACACAGTAACACATCCTTTATATTAGCGAGATCATAAGCGCGCACACACACACACACACACACACACACACACACATACACACACACACACACACACACACACAGGTTTCTCATTACACTCGGATGCTTTGGCCCAGTATGTGGTTCATGAAACATCCAAGCCAATACTTGTAATATGGTGGAGCTGCAGGGGATCAAAGGAGCATGGGGCTGAGGGGTCTTGTGACTTGTGTGTCATTGTGGCCTAAACATATTAGCGCTCATTACCCGGCTTCTAAATGGAGGACACCATTACAGCACAGCCAGGGACAGTGAATAGGAGCAGCACTGTGCACATAAAAGCTTGAAAAGATCTCCTAACGCAAACCGTTCCATGCCAAGGACCCCCAACTAGCCATAGCCCAGTGATTCTCAAACTAATTTTTTTTCAAGGACCCCCAGTTTACAATGCAATAGTGCCAAGACCCTCCATAACTCTGAGAGTGTACAAGTGGAACCAAATGGACCGTACTCTCAGAGTTACCAATCATTTAGCTGGACCCCTGGGGGTCCCCGGACGGACCCCACTTTAAGAACCACTGCCATAGCCTCTGTCCCATTATTCCAAAATGGCAAAGAAAGGAAAAGAAAGAAAATATAAACTCACTACGTGTTCCGGTGAGACGCATTGTGGCTATTTTCACTATTTCTTTAAATGTTGGAAATGTTTGAAACAGGTTGGTTGACAATAATGACATGCCCAGAATAAGGAAGCCAGGTTGAGCGTGGTTAAACTGGCACATTCATCTTGTGAATAGAATTTATATATTTTCATTTTTATAATAATATTCCCCCTCCCCCCCCCCCATTTTCCTCTCCTTACCAATTTGTCCCAACTTTGAAAACCTCTAGTATGCTAGCATTTTGGAGGTGGACACACACGCACACAGCTGCCCTGCCTTGCTCTACCTGTGTGACTCGCCTATAGTAAAAGTTGCACACTTTGAGCTAATCATTCACCTGCCGATAAATAGTCAAACAGGAATGTGAATGATAAGATGGGAGTTCACCCATGGTCCCCAATTCTTCTTCTAATCAAATAAGTTGTGGCCGCTGGGGCTGGACACAGCCATGTCCATGATGTCAACTATTTACTGATGCTCAGAAAATGAGCAGGTTTGGAGTTCAAGGTCTCATTAAAGCTGCAATTGAAATGTATAATGTTGAGCTATAACAGAAAGCCTGTTTGGGTAGAGGATATATTTCTCTTTGACCTTCATATGACTGGTCAACCAGCAGTGGTCCTACCAGACCACAGGATATACATTTCTCAAGAGAAGAGCAAGGAGGAGCAAGCAGACCAACAACCACCACCGCAGTTGTGTTATATCATATTAACATACTAGTCTGGCAAACACGGGAGAAGGAGAGCACACAAGTATTGAGGAGGTGCTGACTACAGTAGAAATACAGTACAGTAAACAGATAAAACAAGAGGAGGCCACACAGCTCGTATAGCCGCGATGCAGACAAGATTTATTAAAATACAAGAACCTTGAGGAAGACTATACTGTCGCAACGTTGGTTTCTGTATATTAACATACTCTACCATGCAGATTGGCCAAACTAATGTATTATTCACTAACACAAGTTATAGCTTGCAGATTTAAGAGTCTGATTATGTGCCCTGAAGGACAAGGATTGTGTAGGCTTTCATTCCAAACACTACACCAACTGACTTCACACATTAGTTCTCATTTTCAAGCTAAAGGTGTGTTAATTAGATTAGTTAATTGATGTATAGCTGTTTGGATGGAATGAGAACCTGCTTACTGTTGGTCTTTTTTGCTGCATAATGATTGGATAGCAGCACTGGTCAGACCAGTTAGCCTGGTTACCGCTCCTGGTCCCCAGAGACATGCCGGTAGGCCTACTGCTGGTTTTCTATCCTAACAGGTAGTTAATCATAATATTGTCATATTGTCATATTGTCCTAGCCGGTCTAAATAGGGACTAGTCATACCCAGGAGACCACATCAGTGCAGCTCCTTGTAGCAGCACCATTGATCCCAGAGGGCCAGTGTTGAACTTAAAGGGACACTTTAAGCCCCAGTTTTGGGTCCGGGACGCAGACACCCTCTTTAGAAGAGTAGACTTAAAACTTTCCTATTTGATAAAGCTCATAATTCGGGCTGGTTCAGGCTTTCCTGGGACTGGCCCTTAGTTATGCTGCCGGGAGACTTCCCATGGCTCACTGAGATCCTCTCCTCTCCTCTCCTCTCCTCTGCTCTCCATCTGTACACATTCACGCCCCATCAATGCATGTTACTACCATGACTTCTTCACCAGAGTTTTTGTACTTTCTAGTCTCAGAGGCTTCCGTGGATCGTTATTACGGATCCCCAGGCAGCGGATCGAGGATATGGATAATGGCTGCTGTGGACTATTATTATAGTTGTTGTGTTGCTGTGTGTTTCCCCACCCTCTCAAGCCAACACGGTCAAGGCAGATGGCCACCCACCTATAGAGCCAGGTTCTGCTCAAGGTTTCCTCCCATTAAAGGGAAGTTTCTAGTTGTTGCAAAGCACTTTCTCACGGGAGAATTGTTGGGTCTCTGTAAGAGTATGGTCTTGACTGTCTCACGAGACAACATGTTGTGATTTGGCACAATATAAACAAAAAAGTGACATACACATAACATTATGTCTAAATATATTTGTTTAACCTCCTGTGTTGCAGACGAAACTCACCTCAAAGCCATGCTTCTCCGACGGGACCCACACGAGCCTCTTGGCGGCCCAGTCCGCCTGACTGGCCGCGGAGAACACCATGCCGGAGGAGTTGTTAACCGCAGAGGGAGAACTCGGCGTCCCGGTGGCCAGGAAGCGGGTGACATCGTTGACACCGCCCCCTGTTGACCTGGACATGGTACTGCTGGCACTGTGTTGAAACAGAGAGAGGGGGGGAAAGCGAACAGTGAGACAGAGATTACAGTAGCTACAGTAGTTGTTGTTCCAGAGTCTCTACAGAGTGGGTGGGTGGGTACAAACCGCAGTGCTGGGAATAGTGTAAAGGTCTGTCGGACGGTGACACTGATGTGATCTCAACTTGACACATGCACACACACACACACACACACACACACACACACATACACATGCGTCATGCGCAGACATAAGACATTAACGTCATATCCAGTCCACACTCCGCACACACGCACATGAACACGTGCACACACCCCCACGCGCGCACGCACGCACGCACGCACGCACGCACACACACACACACACACACACACACACACACACACACACACACACACACACACACACACACACACACACACACACACACACACACACACACACACACACACACACACACACACACACACACACACACACACACACACACACACACGCGAAAGGAGAGCATAGTTAAGAGGCATGGAGGGCCTACATCCAGCAGACATTGCGCCAGCGATGGCCTAATTGAGAGACAGGGCAAATCGAGGAAACGACTGGGTTGGAAGGAGAAAACAGAGAGATGGACGGAGGGAGAGATACATCAACCGTCTCAACAAACTGACATGACAGTCAGGGGGTTTGTGGGGGGGTGAGAGAGAGAGAGAGAGAGAGAGAGAGAGAGAGAGAGAGAGAGAGAGAGAGAGAGAGAGAGAGAGAGAGAGAGAGAGAGAGAGAGAGAGAGAGACAGAGAGAGAGAGAGAGAGAGAGAGAGAGAGAGAGAGAGAGTGGGGAATAGGGGAATGGTAGTGAAGGGTGTGGATATAGGGGACAGCAGTGATTGAATGGTGAAATTGGACGAGGAGACGAGAGATCATCTTCATCTTGTCCTCCAATGATCCTCTTTCTTGCTGTCACAACCTTAGATCATACCAATTTCCTCTTGTATGAATCTCTCTCTCTCTCTCTATTCCTCTCTCCCTCTCTGTTTTTCAGCCAACATTATCCACAGAGAGGTGGCCAAGCATGCATGCTAATTTCTCAGAGTTAATTCACCCTGTTTCACTTTTATGCTTAATTTGTCATTTATATGCAACAAAAATAGCAGATCTTCAAGCTCCTGTAATACATGATGGGAGTTGGAGCTTGTAGATCGGGATTCTTTTCTGGTGCGCGGCATAGTATAAATCACACCTTGGTGTGTTCAGTAAACTAATATGATTACCTTCACTATACCGCACAATGCGGTGCAGCAATAGAGCTATTGCTGGGGGTTCATATCACACCGCACCTATTGAATAATAACATCTATAGCATACAATAGATGTGGTCTATTAGTTAATGGAAACACTCAAACACAAGCCCTGGGGGGTTTTGTCTGATCCTTTTAGCATAACTTTTGACTGTACCACTTGTGCTGTTAACGATCTCGCTAATAAAGTATTCAATCAATAGATCAATACACAGAAAGTCAATGAGGGGCCCGTGTTAACCCAGGGGGGCCCTCATGAGAACCTTCCAAAACGTTTCCCCTTCATCCAGCTAGCTAGAGAAAACGTTGAGTGGCCTCAAGGAGCAACTGTGTCCACTTGAGAGTTGAGGTGACAGTGTGTGCACTACAGTGGAAGTGAATGTCATTAGTTACTACTACTACTACTACTACTGTACCACTGCTGCTGCGTTCTGAAACCCACTCTCTCTAGTCAGAACTGGAAACTTGAGTCTCCATTGAGTCTGACAGCACACCAAGGCTGTACCGCCATAGACATGAGGGAGGAAAGCCCTTGAACGTGTAAGACTGCAAGACTATGGCTAACGTGGTATTAACCAGATTTTGTAGTTATTTGTTAACCTCAACATTTTAGAAAACATTAAAACAACATTATTTTTGTTGTCTTTGCGTGTTATAATTACATATTGATTATTTATTTTCAATGTAAGCTTTATTTTCTGATTATTTTTTTTTCAACTTTATTAAAAAACTAAAAACGTGTGGGATATATAAGGTTAATATTATACATAGCACCAGATTGTGCAGCCTGCTGTGAAACATCACTTACTGTAAAGCCTAAACATTTTAAACTAATGTTGTTAACAGCGCTGAGCATGTGAGACGTGTTTACTTTTTAACTTTTGTGTTGTTTTAGATTGTAATGCTGTAAGCACTGCTGCGTCATAGCAAACAAACAAAGGTCATTATTTATCATTAGTATAATGAACTCTGCACTGACAATAACAACATAAATGTTAGACAGAACAACATAAATATGATTCCTTTAGGTGGAATACTGGCTTTTCTTTCCAGGATGGCCCACTATTCAGTACAGTAGGAGTGACACACACTGGTGTACAGTACACACACTGCACACACAATTAACTCTGGTATAGCTCATTAGATAATGACCCACTAAACCGTTAGCGTTAGCACACACTACATTATCATTCACACACCAGTGAAATCTGCCCTTTATCGTGGCTTAAAGAAGTGTGTGCATACAGTACATACTGTAATTCCTCTATATGTGCAACACCCACAGCTGAGCTGACCAGAGACAGCAAAGCTCTTTGACCATTTTTATTCGGAAAAATACGTTTTAAAAGATTGTTATACATTTTAGTCAGTTGGAGGGCCAACCCATTTGGAGTCCATGCCCATAGCTTAAGAAAGGCTGTGTTAATTAACCCTGAGTGGTGGAGCTCTACAACCGGGGGGAAATGACATTTTGTGCCGACGCCTCAGAAATACTGCCTGATTTTGTTTTATATCCATTCATCCAGGGAAAGCTGACTGAGCATGGACGGTCTAACAGCACTGCCATGCTTCACAGACGCGCAGGAACACCAATTCACACCTGGGAGCTGCCTATAGACTATATTCACACGACGGCCATATTGCCATTAAGTCAATGAAATGCCACCCCAGTTGCCACCCCAGCTGCCACAGCAACGCAATGTTAAATTCCAAAATGGCCGCCGTGTGAATATGGACTATTACAACCACAGTCTTACACTGTTGACCACTGGGAACTGTCCAGTACGTTATTATTGTTTCCATAGGAGGCAAGACGCAAGGGAGCGCTTGTTTTCGACGGAGGTGTGCCGTCTGAAGCAGACTTGAGCCACGAGAGGCACCGCCGAACGAGCTAAAGCGAGCGAGTCGCCGTGGCGAACGTTGCAAAGTCTGCTTCAGCCAGACTCAGTGCCATCCGAGTTATGTTCCGATAGGGACAGAATCGTAAATCCTCCCCCCCCCCCCCTACTTTCGGTACCAGTGGAGCGCTCCTTACCCCCGCTTCTCGTCTCCTACGGAAACTCTACAGTCTTCCACTGTTGGTCACTGGGAGCTGTCCAGTACAACCACAGTCTTATACTGTTGGTCACTGGGAACTTCCCAGTACAACCCCAGTCATTTTATTGACCACTGGGAGCTGCCAAGTACAACCAGAGTCTCCTTCTGTTGACCACTGGGAACTGACCAGTACAACCAGAGTCTCATATTGACCACTGGGAGCTGACCAGTACAACCAGAGTCTCATATTGACCACTGGGAGCTGACCAGTACAACCAGAATCTCCTATTGACCACTGGGAGCTGACCAGTACAACCAGAATCTCCTATTGACCACTGGGAGCTGACCAGTACAACCAGAATCTCCTATTGACCACTGGGAGCTGACCAGTACAACCAGAGTCTCCTTCTGTTGACCACTGGGAACTGACCAGTACAACAAGAGTCTCCTATTGACTACTGGGAGCTGACCAGTACAACCAGAATCTCCTATTGGCCACTGGGAGCTGACCAGTACAACCAGAATCTCCTATTGACCACTGGGAGCTGACCAATACAACCAGAGTCTCCTATTGACTACTGGGAGCTAACCAGTAAAACCAGAGTCTCCTATTGACTACTGGGAGCTGACCAGTACAACCAGAATCTCCTATTGACCACTGGGAGCTGACCAGTACAACCAGAGTCTCCTATTGACCACTGGGAGCTAACCAGTAAAACCAGAGTCTCCTATTGACCACTGGGAGCTGACCAGTACAACCAGAGTCTCCTATTGACCACTGGGAGCTGACCAATACAACCAGAATCTTCTACTGTTGGCCACTGGGAGCTTCCCAGTACAATCCCAGTCGTCTACTATTGGCCAATGGGGCAGCTCTGCACTGCAGTGGCAACTAGGCATAAGTGCCTTGCTCTAGGGCAGTGGTTTAAGTTGAGAACCACTGCTCTAGGACAAGACACTTGAGCAAGACACTGACTGCACAGATGTAATATTTCTCCAGTCAGTGACTGAAGATAGGGGATTACTAGATCAGTGGTTCTCAAACCTTTTCATGTCAAGGACCCCCGAATTCATATGTATTTGGACTTTTTTTGCAAATCTTTGAATATATATTTTTTCAAGTGAACATTTTTAACTAAAATCTTTGCTTCTGGGGGTCCCTGGAACAAAATATTTTGATATGGGGTTCGCGGCCAAATACATAGGCTATCATTTTGGGGGTCCTTGACATGAAAACGTTTGAGCACCACTGATATAGCAACATAAAACTGTTTAGAGATTTAGAAGACATTTGTAGAATCGTATCTCTGGTCTTAATGGGTTAAGAAAAGATAAGATAACCCTTTATGGATCCCTGTGAGGAATTCCAGGCGTCATAGCGGCAACAGCAGTAAGAATGAAACACAGGAACAAGTGAACAATATTACAAAGATAAAATAAAATAGTTAGACATATGAGCTGTCCACACAAAGCACTGCAACCATAATTATAATTATCGTTATAGTTGTGCATGGCGTGTACTCTGCCATCCACTTGAGTAAGAACGATTTCTTAAAACTATATCTTTAGTTATAGTTCTTGGAGTGGACAGCCCTTTACAGTAGTTTCTGACACAAGACATGCATTCGTTCTCTGAATGTATGTATGTACTGTATGTACACATGTCACTGTACAGTCTATATTAGTTATGTGAAAGATTAATATACAGTATGGTGAACTGTAGGGTTTGAGTCATACCCAAACACACATTAATACTGACTAGCCTGCTGTCAGTAAACAATTAGCTGCCTCCATACCTCCATACATACAATATGTGTCATCTACCCTGCCTCTCTCTGTCTGTGTTTCTTTTATTTTGTGTGTGTTGTGTTGTGTTGTGTTGTGTTGTGTTGTGTTGTGTTGTGTTGTGTTGTGTTGTGTTGTGTTGTGTTGTGTTGTGTTGTGTTGTGTTGTGTTGTGTTGTGTTGTGTTGTGTTGTGTTGTGTTGTGGTGTGGTGTGGTGTGGTGTGGTGTGTGTGTGTGTGTGTTTTTTGTGCGTGCGTGCGTGTGTGCATGTGTGTGAATTAAAGACTATTTTTCTCTCCATCTGAGTCTTTGTCTATCTAACTGGTTTATTAAGCACTGGGAGTTTCACACACAGTCAAAAATTAAGGATGAGACATTTCCTATGTGAGTCCAAGTTCACTCCAAAGCCTAAAAATGCTTCACATCGTCTGTCTGTCTGTCTGTCTGTCAGTCCAATAACTGCTGTTATCATACCTGTTGTTACTACAACGTGAGTGAGGGCGTGGGGAGCAGAGCCACCACCCAGATAGTCATAATGGAAAAAATGTGAGAACATATTTGGTACAGTATAAACTTTGCCTGATAGTATATATTGGCTATATGACATAACCAGTACTGTGTCACGTAGGAGCATGCAGTAGACCTCCATGTCACAAAACCCTATTTCATAAGTCAGATTTCTGTAAAAATCTCTGTCTATCTATAGAGATGGGGGAATTGAAATGAGAAGACAATGTCCTTAGTCACAGTCACTAGTTGTTGTCACTTGTCACAGGTTCTGGAGACCTACAATATTGCTCATTTTCTATTGTCCCAGGAATTTACCAGGGTATCCCAGGTCATCCCAGACATCTAGAATAAAGCCATCAGTAGTTTACATGCCCTGCAGGACTAGATTTGACAAACATATTGAATAATCTATGATCCCCAAACATATTTAATAATCTATGACATTTTCCCTTGGTAGGTCTATATATAAAACAAGCAGGGTTGTATATACCCTGCTAAAACGTATAGGCCTAGACATGATGACTGTATAAACAACGTCTTAAGCCTTCGTTGTACGACAAATAGTGAAGACAACTAGATATTTTGATTATTTTGTAATTATAAAACTGAAACAGATTTTCTGAACATTTTCCAAAATGTACTCAAAATAATGACACCACGGTTAATGGTGTCACTACAATATACTGTATAGATCCCACATATCATATAGATCTTTCAGTTTGGTGCATTACTGGCTGACTTGACCACCAGCCCCCTCCAGTAGCAGAGTGGAGGTGCCAACACCGGCTTTTTTGCACAGCTATCTTCCATAGCAACACGACTCCCAAAGACAATACCCCCAGAGTCTCTACCCTACCGAGGTCATTCACTGCAGGGGGTCGTGTGACTCGTGTGCAGTGTGTGTAGTGTGTGTAGTGTGTGTGTAGTGTGTGTGTGTGTGTGTGTGTGTGTGTGTGTGTGTGTGTGTGTGTGTGTGTGTGTGTGTGTGTGTGTGTGTCTGTTAGGGGTGGGGGTTAGCCCCAGCCGCCTTCTCTCTTCAACCTGTCATTTTTTAAAGGGAAATCGCAGCCAGACAGCCAGCACAACAGTGCTGGTGACAGTCATTCATTATGGTGATGTTATTGGGAAGAACTGCTGCATTAAACTGTATCAGAGGCGTGGGCTGAGGTCAGTAATCACAGTGCGGTATATAGTCTGCTGTGGTGGTGATTGAGGCGTCGTGGTCCCTATATATATAAAACACCTGCATTATTGGGTCACAGATAGGCCTATATATATATATATATAATATATAGCAGCACAAAATCCTGTCAAATGCAACCACACCTCAAAAAATCAAGCAGTAAATGGTCACATTAACACCGGCCTAATGATGGGGAGCACATAACTGAGCCTAATACATAAAAAACGAATGGAAAGCCCGAACCAGGGTAATAACTATATTATTACTATTACTATTGTTGCTATTCACATTATCATCATTATTCTTATCACCCCACATAAAGGTTACAATTTACATTACAACTAGTAAAACGGGGAGAATCCCCAATGTGGCCATTAGCCAGACAATGTCAGTCTGCAGTGTTCCAAAGCCTCTATTCCAGGAACATGGAGATCAGACCCCAGTACCGTTATGCATTGCCCCCATGATGTACCCCCCTAACCCCCCGCCATGTACCCCCTGCCCCCCACCCCCTTGTGTCATTTCTAGGCGTAATGCCCCCCCCCCCGCATTTAGACTCAATCCAGCGAGGTTGGTCCGTCGAGCCGCACTTGAAATATGATACGACGCAGTTCAGGGATATTACACACACACACACACACCGGACTGGATTAAAGTATGACTAGGTTTTTAAATCTCTCACCTTCACAAGCTTCTCCTCCGAAATGTGTTGTGTATGGCGAACGGGAGAAGAGAAGGGGACCGGGGGGGTTGTTGGTATATCCTGGGTGTGTTTCTCCCCTGACTGACTGATAGGTGTGTAGACTGTGTGCCGCAAATGCGGCTTTTATCATCGCAGCAGCAGCGCGTCTGTGTGGAAGCCGCTGCCTGCCTGCCTGCCGCACACACTCGTTGTTTCAGTGGGAATAGAAAACAGAGAGAGAGAGGGCAGGGCGAACGGGGGCTTCTGCTGAGTTTGTGCCTCGTCGTGCGACGGTGTGTCGAGCGTCGAACACAGCAGATCTGCAAGCTCTCAATGGGTCGCGGCGCGACTCGTCGAGGGCTTGTGGGTCTGCGATATTTGGCGCGCGACACCGTCACGCGTAGGAGTATATCTGTCTTTCGGCGCAAGCCAGCGTTGCCAGATTTTGAGAGAGAAATAGGCAGCCTGGTCTATGAAAACAAGCCCAAAAGAAGCAACTAGGCTACATCCCTTGCAGCCTTGCCTTGCTAACTGAATATAGCCGATCTACAAGCTCACAACGCGTCACGATGCAATTGTGAGCTTGTAGATCTGCTATTTTCAAAAAAGTCTTGGAGAAAATGTGGAATATTTTAAAAACATTTTAACAACACAAATCTTGAATGGGGGGACCGGGTCCTTGGCACAAATACATATTAATTTGGGGGTCCTTTACATGAAAATGTTTCAGAACCACTGGTTTAAACAACATCAGGAAACAAGCCCAAATAAGCAACTACACTTCAGAAACACTTCGCAACCCACAACTAGCAATATTTACAAGCGACTTTATAGAAGAACAAGCCCTAAGTCGCTTACAATAAGCGGGCGTGGCAACGCTGCCACAAGCGAGCAAGCACCCAAAAGCGCTTCCGGCATCTGCGCCAATCCAGTGTGAGAATGTCGCTCTCGGTCACGCCTTGGAGACGAAGAGCTCCAATCAGAACCTACAAACCCACGGCCCCGCCCCATGAATGAGACATTAAAACGCACCGCCTTCTCGTTGGCGCACAAGTGCCGCCAGGACCAATGAGGTTAGAGACGGACCGAAAATCCCCGGTGATGACCAATCGGAGAAGCCCATAAAGGCGGGGCGTAGATGTTGACTGACATTTTGACCTACCAATCGGGGCGGCGTAGCAGGTGCTCGCTCTCGAGAAGGGGGGGATTTTGCGCGCTCTTTGTTGATGTCTGTCGCGGGTAATAATGAGTGTAAGTAGACATTTAAACCTGACTGGTCTGCGGTCAGTCCGGTTTAAATCCCCCCCGTTGACTGAACTGCCGGGTTGTCTGGAGTTATCTGACTCTAGACCACCTGGGCATCAACCGAGATTAAATCATCCAGCTGGTAGCCGCCCCAGATAGATGGCCAAATGAATTCACTAGCCTAACCATCTCATGAACCACTTTCAACCAACCTGCCGTCATTATAGGCGGCATGATTGTATAGGCGATTTTTTTTTATAAAATAAAATTAATACAAAATGTGCAAAAATAAATAAAATACAAATTCTCAAAGAATTTGAACTTTTTCAAAAACACAAAATAGCAGCTCTACAAGATCACAAAGCCTCATGATGCAGCTTGTTGTGAGCCTGTAGATCGGTCTGGCTATTTTCACAAGCCTATTTATTTTAGGCCTACAACATAGTAGCCAATATAGGGTTTATTTAGTTAGTTAAAAGAACCTGGCTGGGCTGGAGTCAGGCTAAAATAATCAGTTCTGTTCTGCCACATGGCTGAATGAAAAAACCCTAAATCATTAATCACTGATTCAGCAACAATGAAACAGCTAGCAGAGTCAATCTGATAATAAATATTGGGAGCAATGAATGAGGATGTGAGGGGGTGGGGAGGGGGGGATAAGAGCTTATTGAATGCAGACAGCTGGTGTTTGACAGAGATAAATTACTTTCAGTGACACCCAAATAAATGGCCATTTCTTTTTAATTTTGTTCATTATGTCTTGGTTAGCCTATGTGTATTTGTCTGTTCACAGAACGTATTATTTGCCTTCTCATTCATTGCTGCAGCCAAATGACCCATTTGGTAGCATCAGGTTTATCACACACACACACACACACACACACACACACACACACACACACACACACACACACACACACACACACACACACACACACACACACACACACACACACACACACACACACACACACACACACACACACACACACACACACACACACACACACACACACACACACACATATATGTGCTTATTTGTTTATTTATTTATTATTATAATTATTAGAGAGAACAAACCAATCCAACTTCAACTCATGTGATTTATTTGATGTGCATTGCCGTTCAATTTCCCTTCTAAGCACTCCGTGTCACAGAAGCAGCTGTGAAATGACATTTAATTGTGTTACAACAGAGAAGGGTAGCTAGCTACAGTAGCCTGTAGAAAATAACCAAAGAAAGGAAGTGACAGCTTCACTTGTAAAAGCTTACACGTTTCATTGTCTTTGCTCCAACATTTCAAAACACCATATAGGACCCTATACCCAGCATGTAGTGCAGGCTAAAAATCCAGGGGAACAGTCAAAACAGTCAACTTGCTGTTTTGTTGTGGTTGTGCTTTGAAATTTTAAATAAAGACCAGCACAGTGGTTAAATTGTTGGTGCTCTAAGTTCAAGTTACATTTCATGGAAGTAAAGTCAGGTATGTGGTCTATAAATAGAACACAGTGGCCATGGGGGAATCCAAGAGGTCAAAGGGAAGACACAAACATATAGAATGTCATATCACTGATCAGAAGAGATAATACCTTATCAATACTGCCCCACACAGGCAAACAGCAGTAACTACATATTGTACCACTGTAACACTTCAGAACTAGAGCAGAACCAAGACTTTGTTAGTGGATTAGTCGTTATTTATGATTCTTTTCTATAATCAATTAATACATTATTTATTACACGTCTTGAAAATTCCAGTATATAGGCCAATAGCCAATGTGAAATCAACATTAGAATGTTCAGTTCTTAACCTCACCAACCTGAAAAGGATGGTCTCTCCAGGACTGTATCCGCCTGTTTCCTAGGCTTTTCACTGTGTTCCACTTCCTGTCTTTTGATCCAATGAAATCCAATGAAACCGGTCAGATGACTAATGATATCCAATGAAATCTGACAGGAAGTGGAAAACACACAGCCAAGAAACAGGTGAATAAAGCAAACACAAGTTTACAGATGTATCGATCAAGATTAGTCAACAAATTCCTATTAGTAGTCAAAAAAAAAAAAAAGAATCGTCGAGAACAGGCCCAATAAGAACATTTTGAGACCTTTAGCTGATAAAATATATATTATTGATTTCTGTAACAACTTGTGCAAGGACTGGAAATATGCTCAAATAGTTTCAGTATCATGTAATACTGTTACTGCACTTTGGCTTGTAGGAGTCGCTTTTTGTCAGTGTTTTGCATTTTGAGGTTAAGTTTAGTCAGTGATATCTCCAAGATCCAGCTTCAATTCAGTGCAAAAAGCTTAACTAACCACTTTGTGTTAGGTGAGCTTTGTCCACACCACTATGTATACACAACTCATTATGAAAATCATTGACACTTTAAGTCAAGTTGCAATCTGGGCATTGAGATTGAATTTCTTCTTTTCCAAACTTTATGTAAACAAAATAGATTAAAATATTCAGCAAATTGGTATAGGATCTAAAACAGAATGCTACCACAATCCAGAGAACTGTACCAAATTAAACCAAATCAAACTATTGGGTGACTTCACCCATTTTCAACATATCTTCAAATGAATGGTCCTCACTAATGCTCATTTTAATATGGTACCATTTTATCATGAGCATTAGTGGGGACCAATATTAAGACAGGTTGAAAATGGGTGAAGTCGATCTTTAAGTGCAACTAGTCCATGGCCTCTTTATGGCATCAGTGCAACTCTATGCAAAGAGTAACCAATTACTAAGCAAATAAATTCACAGTATAACTGCTATAGCTGGAAAGCATACAATGTTGTAAATATTAACCACTTGAACTCTATATGCTTCATTGACCCAGGTCCCCCATGCGTCTATCATTGGCCCACTCCTTTTTTCCCTCTACACCAAATCTCTACACTGAAAATAGCCTATCTACAAACTCAGATGTGAACTTGTAGACCAGCTATTTTTGCTGAACGTTAAATCTATTTTCGAATAACAGAATGTTCACCTACAACAAAATGCCTAGAATAGGGACAATATATAGATTTCAAGTGGTTAAGGTGTTTGAAGAAAAAACACATGTAGCTATTTGCAAGTTACATTATTCATAATCTAGCCGCACAATAAAAAAATAAGGTTTAAAGGATATCTTAAAACATGAACCAGACTGCACTACTGCAGGTGAAGTTACAGTTTACAAAAATATATCCAGTTTGAATTTGAAGGCACCACCCACTGTACTGTCTTCATCACATCTTTGTGAGATTAGATACCCACACAGACGCACCCTGCTTGAGAGTTAAATTTTGGTCGTGGCTTCTAGTTTTCCTGAATTCCTCAGAAAACAACAATTCTTCAAAATGTTCATCAGAGTTTCCTCCAATGTATCGTACAGTTCTCAGTAGCTGACCTGTGAGTGGCTGGACAGTCAATTCGGCAAAACACTGTTAGGCCAGAATAAAGTTTCCAAGGAGGCAACAGGAGCCAAGCAGGCCCTGTGTGCGAAAAGTCAGCAAAGAGACAGTTACTTGCCTGTATAGGTAACCACTAACCAGTGGTGGCATAGTGGTAATGACCAGGTTTGAACTCACCACTGTCTTTCACCTGTCAATTTCCTATGCTGTCATTTTCTAGTTTCCAACATACCCGTCTTAATAAAACGTAAAAAAGAAATTCCTTTAAAAAAGTTCAAAGGTTATTTGAGATTATCTGTGACCTTCAGTGCATTTTGACATTTCCAACAAGAGCAACGCCCTCGATCTTGGATTTAGTCCCAAATTGAATTGCTTTGCCATGTGCCAAGACACGTTCAAGATTTCAATGACATTCAGCTAGTTGGCTAACCTCTAAAAGCACAAAGTTATTTAACGATACATACATTTTTGTGGAATTCACAATACAGAATATGCAGAGAGAAATGTTAATGTTAATAAACAAAGAGATGCCATGTTTTCTCTACAAAGGCAAACAGTAGCTACTACATTTTGAGGATATTAAAAGATATAAATAGGGTTTACATGAAGGTTTATACCAGAAACTATTTAGAACCACAAATGATACAACATGACTGTAAATAACAGTCTGTATCAATGATGCTTGTTAGACGGGAGATGAAATGTCCTGTAATTTCTGGAATCGATGCTGTTTGACTAAGTCAGGTAGATGTGATTTACTGATTAGACCATAAAAGCTCACGAGATGAAATCAACAACAAAGTCACAGAGTGAAGCCTGATTTATACTTACCCGTATGACTGTGTCTCGTGCCCAAAATAGCTGATTTACAAGCCCACAATGCGTCTCGATGTGCTTGTGATGTGCTTGTAGATCTGCTATTGTCATTGCAGGACACTGTTGTACGACAGATTACAAATCACGCTTAACTGCTTTGGTTGAGAGCATCTCTACATGTGCTGATTCTCTGCATAACATTGACATAGCGGCAATTTTGCTCTTACATCAAACTGGGTGGGTATGATGTAAGAGTAAAATGGACAATTCGTTTACAGTACAAATAGTAGATACAAATAATAGAAAGAAACAGCTTAAAATGGCTGCTCATTTTCAGCTGTTTCTCTGTGGTGATGTTGTTGCTGCACATTGGCTGTAACAGGTAGCCTGACACACATTGGAAGACAGACCCCCCAGGCCCAGGACTCAAACTAGCATGCAGACAATTTTCCTTACTATCCTTACTTACCCAAATAACTAAGAACACTCACAAGGAACACATACCAAAGACCTGGTCAGATATCATAACATAACATTTTTTAACATTACTTGATTAACATTATTAATTTCAACAGATATTTACACATATGATGTGTTGCAGTTGCATGTTTCTGCCATTGGGGGGAACTGTTGTACATCCATGGAGGCTAGACGTTAGAGCCTGGTGGCGCGGTGGTAGTGGTATTGAATGATGGGCCGGATCCAAGACGCAGCAGTTTGTAAAGATCCTGAAAAGATCGCCAATCCCAATAAGCCAACTGGGTTATTTGCTGACTTATCTTTCAGAGTGACCCCAAACATTACATTTTACACGACTGCCCAACCCCCTCTCTGTTTCTCTCTCACTCCCTTTACCTACCTTTTAAAAAGGACAATTCCTGGCTATGTGAAAGACATGCTTACCTCCAATTTCTTGGTCAACAAACTTTCTTTCTGTTTGTGACTACGACTACCTGATCTTTCCTATCATCTAAACAGTGGTGGAAAGTATAAGTACTGTACTGTACTGTTATGACATGTATTAATGTGTAAATATTCTATGCTCTGCTGATGAATTGAAAACATAGGACCACAATGGAAACAAGTCCCCATTTTTTTGTGTTATCCTTTTAGTCTCAATGTTTTATCTTACCTCCGTGCTGATTACATTAAGTGTCAATCAATACTAATGTATAATTTTGAGGTACTTTTACTTACTGTACTTCTTCCACCACTGCTTCTAAACATGTCTCTACATCTGTCCACTGTCTATTCCTGTCTGTATTCACCTCTGTGTGCCTTACTTCGCTCTGCCCCATTGGGGCATTATGTTCACATTGCCCTCACACCCCATCTCTCTTTCTCCCCCAGGTCAGTTGGTATGGGGGTGTTCAGAGTGCGAGGGGCGTCCAGTCGGGGGTGAGGGATGTTGGGGGTTGTCGTCAGGTTTGGGGTCATCATTGGAGGATGCAAGCTGCAGGGCCACCTCATTCTCGTAGCAGAACGACGAGGGTGAGTCCTCTATGTACTTGCGCTCAGCTAGCTCCTTGGCGCTGCATGACGGATGGCCGGGGATCTCATACGTTCGATGGAAGAATGAGTAGTCCACCTAGAAAAAAGGACAGAATGAGACGCTAGTTTATTTCATTTAAATGAGCATTTCACTGGGAATGCACTCAAGGCTGACCTCAGAGTTACTGATTCTCCAAGATAAATTGTCACTACAGGGTGGTGGTTAGAACCAGTGCTCTTTGAGATGAAAGACCACTAACAGTAGCAAATATAGACAGTCCTGCGAAAGAGTAAGGTTCAGAAAATCAGGCAAAAACATTAAATGGGCACAGTAGTACTAATGTCCCAATTTTACAGTACGATGAGTACGATGAACACTTTATAGATCAGAAGGTTGCAAAAACGCTTGTCAACATTTTATCATTAAGCATAACAGTTTTCATTTCAGAAACACTGTCATAAAGATCGCTATTTCCATTTGTGACCACATCACCACACTAAGACATGCATTTGACTGGGACACCATGCCATTATTAGTGATGGCAGGGATAAACGGCCCTCCACTTAGACGTGAGCACAACACGCAACGATTATCACAGGTAAACACTGTTAACTACAGACTGCATGTCACCTCTACCTGGTAGCAGTCTTTCCGCTCAAAGAGCACAGGTTCGAAGCGGCGTCCCCAGGTGATCTCGGAAGCCAGGTAGGAGCTGCGGCATTGCGTGGTCATGGCCGTGGCCTCAACCATGCCCTCCAGGATGACCACCACCTCCAGCTCACTGTCGCCCTCCAGAGCCTTGCGGTCCATCTCAAAGAGGGGCGACTCGTCGTCGATCTCGTGGACAACGGTGCAGGGAGACACCAGGAAGATGCGGTCTGTACCCGTGTCGAAGCCCACGTTGAGGTCCATGTTGTCCAACGGCAGGAACTCCCCCTCTGGGGTGACCCTCGGCTGAAAGCGGAGGATGGGGAGCGGAGATGAGAGAGAGAGAAAGAAAAAAGGAGGATGACATAGACCAAGAGATTAGACAGTTGGACAGATAGGAAGACAAAGAGAGGGAGTGAGAAGGAGGAGGAAGAAAGCGAGAGTGACAGATTAAAAATGAGAGAAAGAAAGATGGGGGCAGAAGAAAGAGAGACTGTGTCAGTGACATGATGTCAGTTTCTCCCTCCTCTCCTACATCAAAATAAAGATAGGTCAGTGTCCACTTACTGAGCTGACAGTGAATGAAATATACACTACAGGTGCATTCAAGTTTTCACAGCAGTTTTGTGATATTTGGCCCAAGATAATGTCTGACCTAATTGAGTCTCTGATAAAGTCCCAAATTCTCTCTCTCTTTTTTGTACACACTCCCTCCCTCTCAGTTTCCTGCTGTCTGTCTGTTACAAAAATGGATAGAAATAGTAGTTGACTGCAGTGCTAACTAACTGAAACAACAAAAAAATGCACCCCGGTTAAAGAAACCAACAACTACACTACAGTATACCTATATCTGGCATCTTGGCAATATGGACCCATCTAATACCTGCCTGACATTGGAGTTACTAATAAAACACAACACCAGTATTATGAAAAGAAGTTTGTCCGCTCAAATTTTCAGGCATTGAGTAAATAAAAATAATTTGCCTAATGACCCAGGAAATCTCAGGGCCAAAGGAGATAATCAATATTATTGACAGCAAATGCTAATTTCCAACGCTGACCACAAATGTGACAACCTGGTGTCCCTATTCTGGCCATGTCATTACAGACAAACATAAAAAAGCTAAAATAGCCCATCTACAAGCTCACAAAGCGTCATCATGATGCGATGTGTTGTGAGCTTGTAGATCTATTTTCACTATTTGTCGTACAATGAAGAATAAAGGGCTGAACTGGTTAATATCTGACCTATATTTTGCCTCTCTGGCTAAATGTTGACACACCAGTGTCCCCATGTGCAGAATTATCATTGACCCAACCTCTTTTGTTTTTTCAATCTCCAACTCCAGCATAGAATATTGTATTTCTCTGAACGGACATAATCCCTCCTGCCCCAGCTGAACTTTGACACATACAGGTTATTAACAGGGATTGTAGATGTCACTGTGGTCACCTCAGGGCTCTAGAGATTGCAAACTGGAGGACGACTCTGACACAAGTGCGGCTGTTTATACACACACGTACACTAACGCGTCCTACAGACCACCTAGAATCCTAACAGCCCATCACACAAACGTAACACACACACACACACACACACACACACACACACACACACACACACACACACACACACACACACACACACACACACACACACACACACACACACACACACACCCACCCACCCACCAGGGGGGGATGAGGAAGGACAATGGCTTCTCCAGGATTCAAAGAATCCTGGAGAAGTTAATCCATAGTAAATCTTCTAAAACCCCTGACGGGAAATAAAACAAGCTCTCATTAACTACAACCTATAGAATACAAGCCAGATGGCCTTAGTACTGTTTCTTTACGTCTCTCTCTCTCTCTCTCTATCTCCTAATTTTTTCTGTGACCTTTCAGAGCACTCTCACTCTCTCTTTTTCTGCCTCTACTCTGCGACCTTTTGTAACTCTCACTACCTCGATCATCCTAAAGGCGTAGTTTTGCACTGGTGTTGCTCACCTAAAAATCTGATCTACAAGCTCACAACATGTTGCGGCGCATGCTTTATGCTCTTTCTCCATCTCTGACATCAGACCCAACCCATGTCTTTGGTAGGGAGACATGCTCATAAATGCTTTAACCCCACTAGAACTAAATAGCTTCCCTCATGATGTAGCAAACCTTGCAATTATGAACAACATTTCTTACACTACATTGTGTTGTTGCCTATACCTCATCTTCATATGGGATTTTTTAAACTGAACTAGTTGGAAAGGACAGCTTAGAAAGACAGTAACGAGATTATGACAACAATGTCCCTAACGTGGAACCACACCAGGGACTTAATACAGGATATGGTCAGTGATCTTACTGGCTGAAACACCATTGCAATTCTATCCTTTATTTGTGTTACACTTTTCCCTATTGGTGAGAAGCACATTAAATGTAATGTTTCAATTGTTCAGAAAGCATCTCTCTTCTTCTTGTGTCTTTGTTTTAGGGTTCATCTACTATAATATAAACCCTGTCTAAAACCCATATTTGATGTGAACAGAAGAGAACAGAATGTGTGTGAACAGGCCCAGGTTATGCCATGAAAAGAAAATCCTGGTCTTTTCATTCTGCATCACAATACTTTCTCGGGTGTCCTCCTGTGCTTCCCTACCTGTCCACCAGATGTCACCTTGTCTTGTGCTTCCTTGTCTGTCCTCCAGATGTCACCTTGTCCTGTGTTTCCTCTGGCTGTCGACCATTTGTCACTCTGCCTGCCCTGTCTGTCCTCCCCTACCTGCCCACCAGATGTGACCCTGTCCTGTGCTTCCCTACCTATCCACCAGATGTTCCCTGGTCGTTGTAATCAGCCGCACCTGTTTATTGTTCATCACGTTCACCTGTGTCCTGTTAGCTCTAGTGTGTCTTGTGACATGTTACTGCCTGTTTATTTCTCATGTGTTTTGCACCTATCCCTGTACACTGTTTTTGTGGAAGCTGCAGTAAAGCTTAGTTTGGTGTTAATCTTGCTCAACTGCCTGCTTGCTCTGCATTTGGGTTCTAACAAAAAAAATCTCCTCTGTCTTACCTTTAGTAGCTGTGCTCGGACGTGAGCCTCTACCAGGTGACTCTTGCGCAGGTTGCCGACCCTCCACATCATGCAGAGCTTGCCATCCCTCAGCGCCACAACGGCCGTGTCAGAGAACACCAGCGTCTCGTTGCGCTTCTTGGGTTTGGCGATCTTTGCCATAACCGCCCCGATGATGAAGGCGTCGATGATGCAGCCCACGATGCACTGCAAGACGACCGCCAGCACCGCCAGGGGGCACTCCTCGGTCACACTGCGGAAGCCGTAACCGATGGAGGTCTGCGTCTCCAGGGAGAAGAGGAAGGCCGCCATGAAGCTGTGGACCTGGAGGAAGCACGGCTCCACACCTGCCGGCGCCTCTCCGTTCGACTCCCCCCCTGCTGCGTCCTCCCCTGAGGAGGAGGTACCGGAGCCGGGGGCGAGGCGGATGGAGAGGTCCCCGTGCATGGAGGCAATGAGCCAGAAGGCAAAGCCAAAGAGCAGCCAAGAGAGGAGGAAGGAGAGGGTGAAGATGACGAGCATCCAGCGCCAGCGGATGTCCACACAGGTGGTGAAGAGGTCACTGAGGTACCGCTGGCCCCTCTCGCTCATGTTGACGAAGGTGACGTTGCAGCGTCCGTCCTTGCCCACAAAGCGTTGCCGGGGCCGGCGGCGGTGGCGGCGGCTGGGTTGGCGCCGGGCAGCAGAGGAGGAGGGGCGGCGCCCGGCGCAGAGGGGCGACGACAGTGAGTCCTGGTCAGAGGACGACATACGCCCGTCCCCTCTCCCTCCTGCGCTTTCGCCCCTCGCATTCCTCTGCAGCCCCAAGCAAACTCCTTCACCTCCTCCTCCTCCTCTCACCCCGCCCTCTCCTCCTCTGCCCTCCTCGACCAGCTCTCCCATGGCGATGTGCCTCCGCGTGTTGTTGCTGTTGCCCTGCACGGCGAGGGCGGCGAGGGCAGCGATGCCGTTGCCGGTGTGGGTCGGGGAGGGGTCGGTCGGACTGCCCGAACCATTGGTGCTCCCCCCCGCTCTGGCCGTGTCCGCAGCGCTCTGCGCCAGCCTCATGACCTCCTCCTCGTCTACCGGCCCATCTACCACCGCGCTGAAACGACGCTTCACTCGTGCCGCTCCCATTGCACACAACTTATTTTCTCACAGACAAGGAACAAGATGCAGCTATTTGCCACAGTCTTTCAGTTTTTCAACACAATTATGTCTGATATTACTGTAGATGCCTGAGATGGAGTTCACTGTCGAGTTACCATGTGCTTTGATAGAACGAATGATACAAGATGTGTGCAGTGCTGATAAGAACGCGTTTCCACTGTTTATGGTGAAGGAGCGTCCTCCTGCAGAGATGTGTGCAAATCCATAAACGGCACCTGTGAGCACAAGATAAACCCATCCACCTCCATGTTTCAGTCACTTGGTGGTGAAGTTGTATCTGTGGGCGGTCGTTCCTTTTTCAGGTACAGATTGCTTTTTTGGAGCACGTCCAAAGGCGTAATCATAAAAACATCAGTGTCCTTACAGGTCCATATATACTCACTGATGTGTACAAACTCTCTCAGCTTAGTCACTCAACCATGGTCCAAGGGGTTAAAGGTTGTGACCCTACATTTGCAGCCATTGTGGGTTGGACAAGAGGGACTATGACTACAGTAGGCATGCAATAAGACTCTCTGTTTACAACAAATGAGGGAAAACCTTGGGCAGGCCTACACCATTTCAAAAGAAAACAAAATGGCAATAAAAAAAAAAAGGAAAGAGTACAGGTCGGGTAGTTTGAGGACCTATTACAGAATACTTTGTACCAACAAATTATTCTTGTGTAACATGCAAA
The DNA here is from genome assembly GCF_963454915.1 of Gymnoscopelus microlampas. Lineage (NCBI taxonomy): Eukaryota > Metazoa > Chordata > Actinopteri > Myctophiformes > Myctophidae > Gymnoscopelus > Gymnoscopelus microlampas. Next base: position 10,555,929 of record NC_139940.1, read on the forward strand.
TAAAGAGAGTATATAAGGACAGATTATGGTAGGCTTCAGTCAAACGTAGGATTTTTCTACCATGCAGTCTAGAGATTGAGCAAAAAGAACATGCTCTTTCTTACGATCCAAGCTCTTCACAGCTTCACAACCCCGTGGTATGGTCATGAGAAGACACATAAAAGAATACATTACTTTATGTCATACATGCTTTTGTTAGGGTCAAACACTGAATATGGGCTCCCCGTAGATTGTGTAAATGTGCAGACTCACTAAATGTCTTTCACCAGCCTTTGTACCTGTTCCTGTAGTCTAAAAATCAAGATAAAAGTTCCATTGCCTGACAAAAGGCTCCCAGCTCACTTTGTCATCTTTACCTATGCCTGAAAGCTGGATTCCTCAAGTCACCGCTTTGACAATTCTACATTCTGTACCTTGGGGTTGGTCTATCTGTGTCGTGGCCATGGTCAATTCAAAAAAGGCATTTGATATACTGATTTTTGAGAGGATTATATGGACGACTTTACTGCTGTCAGTAATCAAAGCCCTACACAACGTCAGATGAAACGTAACTATGGATTACCTTTGTGGAAACGTACACATCTCTCTCTACAATGGCAGAATTATCCTCCATTACAGCTGCAGCTGAGAAATCCCCTATGCCTGACAGAGCATGAGAGGGGAGGCAGAAAACATAGAAAAACGTAGAGCAAAAAGGAGTGAAGCAGAGAGACAGGAGACTGTGTTAGAGAGAGAAATGTGAAAAGGGTGATCTGGTATGCCTGACGTTGGTCAACAAGAGTGTAAAACACATGGATAGTTACAGTATTAGATTGATTGAGGTTGCAGGAAAGTGCACAAGTCACCTGAGGATGACCTCCATGGTATTCTGTAGGCATGGGGTCGGAGGAGAGGGCTCATGTCTAGTCCACGACTGAGAAGAGCTCGACTTTGTCAGAAAGGAAATTAAATCGGATCTCACACTTAAACCTGGGAACCTGAGAAAAGCCGAGAAACATAGGAGAAATGTCCCTCGCAGAAGAGTGTGAACATGCAAGAGAGATGGAAAACACCTTGGTAATAGTTCTGAGAAAAAAATGTGCATGCAAAATTCTTTGACACAGAAATTATTCTATCAAATTATTGATGGAGCAAAAGCTTTTTTTTGTCCAAGAGAACATCAGATGAGCTTGAAAAAGAACCAGTCTGCTTGCAATCTTCGGGTTTACCTTCTGTTTACAACTGAATCCTGTCAGAAATACAAGTCTGAGAAACCCAGTGTCTTAGGAGTGGATACAAGCAAACCCTGACCCAGACTGAGTACCAAGTCATTTACAGCATCACATGGACCAAAATACACTGACAAAAACTACTGTTCTGGGTTTAGACAAACATGGGAGCCGTTGTCACAGTTGCCGTGACCGAGGGGCTAGAAAAGAAAATGCCTACAACAAGTGGAAATGAGGAAAGAGATCCCTCCTAAAATGAGAAGTGACGTAGGGATTCATCTTCACTTGTCCTCTCTCCTCCCCCCCTCATGCATGGTCACAGGAAGCAGAGGTGTTTCCTCTGGGAAGAAGTCCTCAACTGGCAGGAAGTCATGGAGTCCGTTCATCTGTATCTGGTCATTTTCTCTTCATTCACAAAGTTGTTGCTCTATGGAAGCAAATAACATGAAATCACACAAATGAAACCCTCTAGACTTGGACCTCAGTTGGCTCTGTAACTTTTTCTATTTACAACAAATCTCTCCGAAGAGCTTATTGTAGATCGGTTATTTTTGGCTAATGTTCACCCCAGCATATGGATGCTGCGGCACAAGTGGTTAATCCTTTTGTTAAACCTGGGTTGTATGGATTAACTATGAGTGGTTTGAAAAGTAGTCTTTGATGATGTATTGTACAGTAGTAGTGAGTTGTCAGTGTGAAGTAATGACGACTGTCCAGAGAGACTTCAGTTCTTAATTAGAATTAAAATTAGTAGTGAAATTATAATCAGCAAGAATTTGAAGTGAATTCGAAAATGAATCTAGAAGTAAAGCTGCACAATTCTACAAGGCTGCGTTGACGTACAGGCACTGCATAATGGAATACAATATCACCTACACTTTAAACGGTGCTCCTGTGTTGACCTGAAGAAGTGAAAAGTTCATCAGCCAGATGTAATCACGGATTTCTGAAAAGATAAATGGGGAGAAAATTAGTTAATTTTCAATCTCTGGTGAATTCCAAATTTCATTTCAAAACACACAATTAATAATACCAGGATTGAGCTGAAATCAGCTTGTCAATATCAAGGGTTCCAATTCAAATCAACTGACTAACCTGTTCTAAGACGAGAATGATTTGCTCATTTCAGAAGTTCTTATAGCTGCAATCTGGAACTTATTTGAATGAATACAACATTATTCTAACCAATCCTTATGTTAATACAGGATTGTGTTATTGATACTTTTACTTAGGTAAAATGTGTTAGTACTTCTTCCACCACTGACCCTGGTGTTGAGTAGGGATGCCTGCTGGTTGAAAAGTAGTACTGCCTGAAGCTCATAAGCTTAACATCTCCCCATGCCAAACGGGGAATGCCACGGTTGCGATGACGGAATGCTTTGGATTACAGATGCGCACGTCTGTCCAGTAATCTAGCGCCGATTCTGCTAATCCGCTATACTGTATACTTTACATAAGAACTGCTCCCATTACAGTAGAAAGTGGAAAGAGGCCGGGTTTATATATATATATATATACACACAGAGGTCAGCTTTTGGATGATGTAGTGTCTGGAAATAGGAATTTTCCTTGTGCCACTGTGGTGTGGTGTTGCATTACATTTTCAGAAATTAGACTATACTTTATCGAGGAACTTACAATGACTGAATATGTCAAGACTCAGGGCCCTATCTTGTGTACCGCCTTACCCCTTATGCCTAAACGTTTTTGCCATTTTTTACTATTTTTAAAAAACATTTTTAAAGTTCAAGCAGGCCATTTGAACTACTTAAAAATGTTTTTCAAAATAGTAAAAAATGCCTAAGGAAATACCTTAGGCATTAAGGCACTAAGTTTGAATGGGTAAGGGGTAAAGCGTCACGCAAGATAGGGCCCTGAGTGTCTTCTCCAGGACACCTAGTCATTGACAAGGATCAAATCTGTTACATTTTCTTTACAAGGCAGTATATGTTCAATGGCGAGGTTCCTACGATGCCATTTAAGCATCAAGTAATTGGTGTCTAGGCTAGGGGGAAAGTCACTGATGTTTAATTGAATTTGGAAAACACCTTCCCCAGAAGGCTCAACAATTGCACAAACATTTAGGATGAGAAGAAACACGAGAATGTTACAATTGCCTGTACTACTATTACCTATTACAATTCGTTGGTCATGGTCACTTTGCCAAGAGGAAGGTTAACAAGAAAAGGTCTAATAATAGCGAGGCTGCCCTGTGGATCTCTGACATCACATTGGTGATGTCAGTCAGCCAGCAAATATGGAGGGATAGCGGAATGGTGGATCATATTCACACACACACACACACACACACACACACACACACACACACACACACACACACACACACACACACACACACACACACACACACACACACACACACACACACACACACACACACACACACACACACACACACACACACACACACACACACACACACACACACAGGGTAGACTGCTGGCCTAAATTTCTCTGTACTGTACTCTAAATATAATCATTCGATCATTTGATCCATCAAGTGATCGTGACATGCATGCATGAGTGTGCGTGACCACAGTTAAAAGGACCACTTCAGCCATTTTCAACCTATCTTCATAATTGGTCCTCACTATAATGCTCATTAAAAGATGGTATCATTTTTGTCTACTCACTCTGTGTCTCAGAGGATGGCTGTGGACTGTTCAGAAACCTGCCTACCAATGACATCATCGATGGCCAATCCAAGCTAATAGAAACTGCAGCCTTTCTGTTCCTGGAAAGTTAACATACTATAATAGAGGCCAATGTTCTCGCATTAACTAAAAACAAAACAAAACAAAAAAAATTGTTTGAAATGACCAAACCAGCCTACCGATGATGTCACTGGTAGGCAGGTTTCTGAATTGTCCACAGCTCTCCTCTGAGGCTCCTTTAAAGACAGTCAAAAATGGACAAAACAGTGAGACACAGTGAGTGCATTACAACAACAGAATGCAATAATTTATAATAATGTATCCAGCCTGTTACTTAGAGACAACACTCTATGTTTAAAGGTTTTCCCTCATTAAAGAAGTAGTTCACCCAAACAATGACATATTTTCTATTTGTTGTCGCATTCCTAAGCCAATAATTTCATTACCGTCAGAAAGATGCTAATGTATCCGTTAGGAGACTCAAATGAGACTCTTTGAGTCTCCTACCGGAAATACACCCGGCCATCCAATTATTGGCTTAGGAATGCGTAAAAAACTAACAAATCTCCATGAATTCAATGCTTCATGAGGTGTGTGATAGAAAATAAGTCATTTTTTGGGTGAACTATTCCTTAAAAGACACATTGGTCAGGACATTAACTAATAACTACAGTACTACTGTGAACCAGAACTACTAGACGAAGTCTTTTTGTGAGAACAAACTAACTGACTCTACAAACATACATAGAATGGATGCACTGAATGCACATACCGTATAATAACTAATAAGTACTAAAGTCCTAAAGACATCATTCAATAGTCACATGATTTCATGGCATTAACTGTGATTTGAATGAATTATCTGAAATTTAAGGATAACATATGGTTAAATGTTGTGAGAACGATGACTGTTGTCATTTAAACAAGACTAAAAGTCTAAAAGCTTAGCTAGCGGCTTCTAGACGTGCTGCTCCAAATCTCATGGCAATCTACCAAATAGATTTTGAGATATCTTGTGTGCAAGTGGAACTCTTGGCCTACGGGTGGTGCTAGAGGAAAGTCCATGAGGTCACCAATATCACTAGGTTTCATATTATGGGGAGCATGAAAGTGCACAGCGAATTCCATGGCAATCCAGCTAGTATGTTTTAATCTTGTTTGGGACCAAGGTGTTGGATAGACAAATAGACAAATGTCTTCTAAATCCTAACAGTTTTCTGAAATAACTTTTGTTTCTATATCAGTGGTTCTCCAACCTTTTCATGTCAAGGACCCCTAAAATGATATGTATTTGGCCGCCGACCTCCCATCAAATATTTTGTTCCAGGGACCACCAGAAGCAAAGATTTGAGTTAAAAATGTTCGCTTCAAAACATATATTCAAAGATGTGTCACAAATGTTCATGATTTTTCAAAAATAGCAGATCTACAAGCTCATAGCACGGCACAAAGTGACGCGCTATGAGCTTGTAGATTGCTATTTTTGAGTAGCCAACCAATGTGCTATAGCTAAAATCTAAAATGATGCTTTCCCGGTTTTAATGGGTTAATATAAAAAACAATGTTGTGGTATTTTTTCTTTAAAACTTGCAATACCGTTAAATAGGATCTTAAAGTATACTACGGTAGTTCCACTGATCCAAGCCGTAACACAATCGACTGATTGATCGATCATTATAAACATGATCTGAAAATGCAAGCGGACCACCCATCATTCGGCTGCCGTGGTAAGTGGTCAGATGGGTGTGTCGCAAACGCTTTCACGACTTTCAAGTGGGCCCTGAAGCAGAACAGGTTGGTAACTGCTGTGATGAGAGATCATAAAATGTACCTCACCGGTAGTCAGAGATCATGATGGGAGATCACAGGCAGTGTTTTTCAGAGAGCATTTCTGACCTTGGGTCTCAGTCTCTACTGCTCTGTTCTGTACTTCCTGTCCTGTCTGTGAACCGCATACTGTCTGTGGACCACATAGTATAAGCAGGCGTTCAGGCTGTCAGACCTGCTATCTCTGTGATTGGGCTGGAGTGGTTGCTGGACAGCTGATGACTGGCTGGGGGTGAGGAAGGCGAGAGAGTGTGGGTCTGCATGTGCGTGTGTGCGTGTGTGTGTGTGTGTGTGTGTGTGTGTGTGTGCGTACGTGTATGTGTGCATGTACATACATATGAGTATGTGGGCAGTGAGAGCATTATGTGTCTCTTTATGTAGGCTCACTAGGCTGTGCACAAATAGTGTGCATGTGTGTGTTTGTGTGTTTGTTCAGGCATGTAAGAAGATATGCATCCATACGTGTGCAGGTTTTATGCGACTATGTTTAGGCCAATGTGCGTCTGTGAGAACATATGCGCGTGTGTGTGTGTGTGTGTGTGTGTGTGTGTGTGTGTGTGTGTGTGTGTGTGTGTGTGTGTGTGTGTGTGTGTGTGTGCATGCTCGCTTACAAAGACATGCACACGCATGCATACAATTTGTGTACAGTAGGTTGTGTGAGTTTAGTCTTATCATGGTGAGAGGTGGCAGTTGGTTGGAATGTCTACTCTTGTGGCCTGCAGCACTGAGGCCTGTGTGGGAAAGTGTCAGTTGTGAAGTTTTCGCTTCACACTCTCATGGCCCTCTGGACACTGTCACATTCACAGCAGTACCTTATATGATAACGATTGAGAGCAGTGCGTGCGCGCGCGCTTGTGTGTGTGTGCGTGCGCATGCGTCCGTGTGTGTGTGTGTGTGTGTGTGTGTGTGTGTGTGTGTGTGTGTGTGTGTGTGTGTGTGTGTGTGTGTGTGTGTGTGTGTGTGTGTGTGTGTGTGTGTGTGTGTGTGTGTGTGTGTGTGTGTGTGTGTATGTGTGAAACACGAAACAACAGTTAGCCAGGCACTATTGTTGTCTCAATCAATACAGTATCATGCTTCAGTAAATGTAGTTGATATTGGGAGAGATCATTAATGCTATTTGATTACCTTCTACATTACAATGCTAAGATTGCCCATATCAGATGAACGGATGATATATGATCGTATTTACACTTAAGTCTCCTAAATGCACTAAATAAAATAAAATAAAACTGATAAAAAATCAATTCCAAAATATACTGTAGACTAGAGCCTATATTTCACAACCTACTGTATGTACTGTGCATGTCCAAAGTCTCTCAACTTTTACATTCTCTTCTCTGGCTTCCGGTTCTTCTCCGCACCCGGCTCAAGACACTATACTAGTGATGATGGCCAACAAGGCAATCAAGGGCATCAGCTGACATAGGAAGTCTGTTTGTCCATTCGCTAAAACACCCTGGCCAAGTGTCCTAGACTCCCTCTTAGCTCCCCAACTGTGGAACGACTTCCTCCCTGAGCTGTAAAGTGTTAAACCATATTAAATCAAAAAACTTGACTAGTACAATGTGTTTGCACATTATTTGACCCTATGACATTAAAACTCACTTACGGAAATGTTATGGCCACAGTTTTGAATAAATCTACTCAGGAGGCAATAATTGCAAGTTTGCAACTCTTTCACTCCATTTCTTAATTGTAATTTAATATTCTTCAAAGGGTGGGTTATCATTCATTCATAGCATCATATGCTAGCTATGGCTTTCTCTTGCCGTTTCCTGAGCAAAATATTGTGAAATTCAGTTTTCAGCTTCACCCAGCTGATAGCTGCTCGCATGTTCATGATGAGCTCTCGGGTGGGAGCAGTTAGGGGTGAAGGTCTTGCTCAGGGACACTTCGACACATAGATCAGGGCTGGGAGGCAAACCGTTGACCATCTGATTACAAGGCGGCTTTTCTACCGACTAAGCTACGGCCGACCATTAACAGCATACTGGGAGAGCTGAGAACTCATCCTATATTAAAATTGGCTAATGGGGGGGCGGGCCGGCGGACCTCTGACTCAGCCATAACCTCCGGAACTTCAACATCGATGATGGTCCCTTCACAGCCAGTGAGATTGCCAGGGCGAAAACCACACTGAAAGAGAGCAAAAGCGCTGGGCCGGATGGCATACCCCCAGAGGTCTTAAAGAACCGTGATCTAGATTACCTGATCCAACAGTTTTGCAACCTTGCTCTACTACACGACGAGCAGCCTGAAATGTGGTCTCTCTCCAACATCTTCCCGGTGCCTAAAGCTGGAGACCTCTCCAAACCAGACAACTACCGAGGCATCAGCCTGATATGTATCACGGCAAAGATCTACAACCGAATTATACTGAACTGGTTACAACACGCCATCGATCTTCATCTGAGGGCAAACCAAAATGGTTTTCGAGAGGAGAGAACTACCGTGGCCCAGATCTTGGCCCTAATGAGAATAATCGAGGAGGTGAAAAAGAACAACCTGACTGCAGTACTGTGCTTCATTGATTTAAAAAAAAGCATTTGACTCGATCCACAGAGGCACGATGATGAAAATCTTTAAGGCCTACGATGTCCCTCCCAACCTACTCAGAGACCATGTACGCAGGCACTAGGGCCAAGGTGGTCACCCTAGATGGCAACAGTGAGGTGTTTAACATCCTGGCTGGGGTAATGCAAGGGGACACCTTAGCCCCCTTCCTCTTCATCATAGTCCTGGACTATGTGCTCAGGAAGGCCATCAGTGGACGAGAGCAGGAGATTGGCCTCACTCTAACACCAAGGAGGTCGAGACGACACCCCACAGTAGTCCTGACAGACCTGGACTATGCGGACGACATCAGCCCGCTCTCTGACCACGTGGGACAGGCACAGGGGCTCCTGATCAGCGTGGAGTCAGAGTGTGCCAAGGTTTGCCTTCGGCTAAATGCCAAGAAAACCGAGGTTATCACCTATAACATCCTATCGGAGCATCCACCTATAATAACAACAGGAGGTACTGCGGCCAGTGTATGGAACTCCAACCTCCCCAAACAAATCAAACTCAGCTTCTTCTATGCAACAGTAGAGTCAACCCTGCAGAAGTCTCTAGACGGGTGCGAGTTAGGGTTAGGGTTAGGTAAGCGGGGAACATAGAACCTGGGGAACATAGACACGCTCCCACGGGTGCTACACCAGAATATTGCGTGCAGTACTTAACATCAGCAAGAGTGAACATGTTACCAGCCAGCAAATTGGTGCTGTGGGAACCAACACACGGGCACCAGTCACGCGGACGTCCCACATTAACATACGTGGACGTACTCAAGAAAGATGCAGGAGCGCAAAATACAGAAGAGCTGGCCAGATGTATGGAGAACCAGGATGACTGGAGGCGCCCGGGGATCAAACCCATGCCCTTTTGGTCGAAGGGCGCTTGCTCTAAATAAACTCATAAACTCATAAACACTACCAACTGAGCTACCCGGACACTCCATATATGGGGGAATGCCCATATACATACACTGATGGCATCATCAACAGTGGCTGCGTAGTGGCCCGAACCTCTAGTTGGCTCAAATTCTCAACGCCACCTATAGGTACCTACGTATGTCCCTCTCCTTTTTTACATTCTGGGTCTCTTGTTTCACATCACCTCTCTCTCACATTCTGTCAAACCCCCCCGTCCTCCCTCCTCCCGCCTTTCTCTTGCTCATCCAGATTACAGTACCATATTAAGGTGTCATGTAGTGAGATTAAGGTTCACAGGGAATATGATTTCAATGTCACAGAATAAGTCCAGAGGATAAAACTACCCTCCCTTTCCCCTGGCACTCCCCATCATGCCCGTGTGAGATACAACAACACGGAAAAGGGTACAGAAATACTGAATTAGTCTCTCGTAGCCAGACAATCGGAAATTTCTGCCTACCGATACAGTACTGTATGTCTGGTGACATCTAAATTCAATGTATTGGCTAGAACCCCCGCGACCGACTCCGGATAAACGACTGAAGATGGATGGATGGCTGGAACGGTGGAGAAAATGGGCTGCAGACAAACCTTCACCTACTGCTTTGAAAACAAATCACCATCCCAATATGAAGGATCACCCTAAAGTATTTGCATTGGCTCTACAATGCAGTTATTTTTCTAATCGTTTCCACCCAGTTTTATCCACTATCCATTGAATTTAGATGACACAAGGCCGTTCACACCAAGCACAATAACTATAACTATAATTGTGTGAGTGTCCACTCAGTGCGCAGTCCAGCTGTGTCAGAGGCTGAGCCCACATACAGAGGAAGAGAGATCTCCACCTCCGTGGTGCTGAAAAGACACATGCAATTGGATATACTGTATTTATAATCTGACTGTAATTATTAATTATAAGGATGTGGGATAGTTGTAGGCAACCTGAGGGTAATGCCAGCTATCCTACCAGCCAGCGTTATCCATTCACAATTGTCTCATCATCTCCGTTAATAACAAAACTAGCACTGATTCCGACGGTGAGTGAGACCTGATTGCCTCCCAGATGTCCTGATGGAATTTGATTGGACTTCAATGTTTCTATTGTTGAAGAAAACTCTCTGAAAGTGATCTAAACGATATTGTCCACCACTATCATTGTTGTTATAGTTGTGGTGTGGATCTCAGTTATCATGCCTGCTGGCAGTCTCTACCTGAACAGTCTCTGCCTGAACAGTCTTAAAAAACTCATAAAACTGTACCAGTCCCAAGGGAGGTCCTGTTCTCTGCATGTTCTTATCAGTAAGCGAGTCTTGACATGCCCGCACACATCCAGTTCAGTTACACGAATTGTGTGTGACGTCTATCGGACTTGTCCTACCGTAAACAACAAGAACAAAATGTGAGGGCTTGTTGTCAATACTGCAAGATCTGCTTTGCAAATAGAGCATTTCTGAACCAGCTTTAATAAGTGTGGAATGTTAATACGTTCAGTCTGTACTCTGTAGAGTACTGCATTGTACTGAATGTGAGGTCGTACGTATCTGTTGCTGTTTCTGTTGATGATGTCTGTGTACGAACGTCACCAACATTAATTCCTATACAGCAACTGGATTTAGAGGATAAAGGAGTCCGATTCTGACATGCAAGTCTCTATAGCTGTCCAGGTGAAAACACTGCTCTGGGAACAAAGGCCTGTGATAATGACCGCACCAAAACAACAATCAAAGGGGGGCATTTTGCCACAAGCAAGTCTGAACATAATCACATCCAAATCCCCCAAACCATAAAACCCCAAACAACGATTAACAATTATGGTTGTTAAAGAAAATGTATTTTCTCTGTCATGCACCCAATGTTGACTACTGTACGATATACAGTACAGATATATCATATCACAAAAGGAATATATACAGTACTGTAGCTGCAGGTCTCATCCTCGTATGGTTGTTTGTTTGTAAGTTTTGCCACCCTAAAAATACACAGCTGTTAGGGCCACATTTGACTGAAATTGCACTTGATAATGGTTTTAGTGAAAATGCCATAACATTGAATACAAATTTATATACGGTATAATATAGCACAGAAACATGTAGCACAAAATGTGGTCATGTACTGTCTCCATTGTATGTTTTGTTAATTTGGTAAATGGCTCCTTGAGCAATACACTTAACTGCTCTCGTGAGCAGGTTGGTACCGTGCATGGTTTGCTCTGCCATTGCAGGAATTATGGGGGGTAAAGAAGGGGGAGTGGACAAGGGGAGTGGACATGGTGAAACAATAACATGATTTATTGACGCTTCACTGCGTCATTGGAGTGCTGATAAAAGTTGAGACCAGCTCAACTTCGTTTGTAGTGTGTCACGCCTGTCATGCAGCAACAAGCATCGGGCGTCATTTTGTAACTTCATGTCGCTGGGGGGGGGGGGGGGTGCAATAATAATCTCCATATTTTGTCAAAATGTCCATATCTGGGCAAAATATGGGGGACATACGGTACATAGATATGGACATACATACAGACAAACAAACACGGGGGACATAAATAAATGTGGATACAGGGACGTGCACAGATAGACTCTAGGTGGTGCTAGAGCACCTGCCCTTTGCCCTCTTGACCAGAAGTGCCCTTTTTCAGTTTACAGCAGGGGTCTTCAAAAGGGGGTCCGGGACCCCTAGGGGGTCCTCAGAGTTACTACAGGGGGTCCGCCAAATCTTTATGTGATATGATTTTTCTTTTTACCATAACCACTCGAAACCTAGCATCCCTTTTCTGAGGAGAACTTTAGCCAAAAATAGCAGATCTACAAGCTCACAACGCCTCGCGCTGCGAGGCGTTGTGGGCTTGTAGATCGGCTATTTTTGGCAAAGCGGTATAGGTGTAGAGGGAAAAAAGAGCAGACCAAGTAAACAAAAAAAAAAGTATAATTTACTTGAGCACCTGCCCCTCAAAATGTCTGTGCACGCCACTGTGTGGATACATACAGACAAACAAACACTGTTGCTGTCGTAGATGCCTGACCCCTTCGGTGTCATGCCGTACACGTAGATACAGCCCAAGCCTACTGTATACTGAACCTAGCCTGCTGGCTGGGCTGTGACAACCCACATATGCAGACGTCAATACTTCACATCGACCGGCAGTGGGTTTGAAAACCAGGCCACTGATTGAGTTCCTATGTCTCTGTTACATGTCTCTCTGTATACCAAAACATGCTGTCAAGTGCCCTGGGTCGGATTTTTACCCGGGTCAGCAGGGAAGGATTATTGCCTAATTTATGTGTTCTTAGTTCTTATTAGTGAGTGGGTATTTTGCTGCTACTCCTACAGAGTTTATCCACAATTCACAGAAGTACACATCATCCTCTCTGGAGTCATGTGGTAACAATTTTCAGATCATTCAGATTTCTCCATTCAGATTGGCAATGATTGCCTTCCAAAGTTTTCATGAGGGGCCGATTTTTACAAAGAAATACCAAAAATCATGTCTACCCTCCTAACACATTATGTGGCTGCTAAACAACACAGAGCCAAAAGTGATTTAACAACAGATTCAACAACAAAAAACACTGTTAAATCATGAACGCAACATCAAATAATAACCCCAAATTAGAATCAGGCCTCTATAGAGCGCACCTCGAAAAGCGATTTCACTTCTGCCCAGTATGTTGTAGATTCAAAAAACTCTACTTAGACAGCCCTCACTAGACAACCCAGCCTGGTGGAGATATGCGCTCTGAGGAGCACACTTTTCTAGTTGATGAAATGGGCAGGCAGTAGATAGTAGGTAGGTACTTTATTCATCCCTAAAGGGAAATTAAGAAAATAAAATAGGCTTTTAGCTACGTACAATATGTAACTGATATTGATGTTGATAGTCTTGTTTAGGCTATTAAAAGTTTAGTAGTAGTTCATGTCTGAGTGTCTCAATCTTTCTATATGGGGGGCATATTTCTTTCCCTTGTCAAAGGGAAAGAAACATTTGGGTTGGGTAGTGTGACTGAGCCAAATTGCTGTGGTACAGCATGCGTTTTCATTCCTACACACAATAGAAAATCACTACATGTGTAATGGTGGGAGAAATGCTCCACCCCACACATGTAATGGAGGCACTGAAACGTATACTGTATATGCTGTACAGTACACTGCTCTGATCAATACAGCTCTAGTGGAGTTGGGGGCATAATTCATCAGTTATTATAGCCATGTTCTGTTGTTACAGACCGGAAAACCCACAAGGCAGCCCACAGCTACAGTAATGGAACCAACATCACTGACTCACTGATTATTAACCACTTAAGCCTTATTTCAAAAATAGCTGATCTAGCTGATCTGTTCACAACACGATGCGTTGTGAGCTTGTAGATATTAACATACATATGAAAATATTTGCATTTTTCCCCTGCCTAGGGCCTATAATTACATGGCCAAAACAGGGATGTGATGTGAAGACTGGCATGTCTCTGTATCAGACAATAAAACAGAAATGTAATAACTTTAATATATCCTCTAAAATAGTTCAATTATAACTGAAGTGCTTGGACGCACGCACGCACGCACGCACACACACACACACACACACACACACACACACACACACACACACACACACACACACACACACACACACAAACACACACACACACACACACACACACACACACACACACACACACACACACACACACACGATGGCATGAAACTTATTTTGATGGAAAGTAGGCTGTACACTACTCGTAACATGTACTGTATATCTTATTGATAGACAGCAGGAAAGCTAAGAGGCATGAGTTCATGGTTAAAATGATCAATCTGGTTGTTTTTTTATAGACTTTGTTAGATCTGTGTCGAGTGAAAAAGAAACTTGGCAATTTCTGTCTTCAACGGATGACAACACACATACGAGGAACATCACTACTGTCACCCTTCTAAATAAAATAAAATTCGGAGTTGCTGATATGGCAACTTTCAACTTTTGTAAAATCACAAGCAATTACAGCCCAACTGGGCATTCCTACATGGACACGCACGCGCACACACACACACACACACACACACACACACACACACACACACACACACACACACACACACACACACACACACACACACACACACACACACACACACACACACACACACACACACACACACACACACACACACACACACACACACACACACACACTGGACAGTCTGTGTAGTGTCTGTACTGTAGTTCTAAATGCAAGCGAGCTGCTCCCCACATCCCACTCTGGAACTGGATGCTTCTACACGTTTCTCATCTGTCTCTCACTATAGAAAACCTCAATAGTCTGAAAAGTTGAAACCTTACCATTGGTCTGAAAACCCATTACTCAGATGGCCTCTTATCACAAAAACAAATTCCTAAAACTCCAAAGGCCCATTGCTCCAAAAATACACACACTAGAGTTGCTTTATTACAGTAACACATATAAACATAGGAAACAATACTGTTGTATTGTATTGCCATGTAAATGTCATGTCTGATAATGCTAGAAACTGTAAATACTTCTTTGGCACAATAGTTCATAGTAACTATTCTGTTACAAGAAAGTTTAAAGTTTAAAGACACACCCTTGCTATGTGTATTTGCACATTATGACAGTTTGATCCACATAGAAGAAGCTGTAGACATATAAAACTGGGCTATCAGTCACATCACTTTTTTGAACAAGAGAGTCCCTGTCCATGGTGCTGAAACAGCAAATTGTGGACCATCAGGCTTCTGATTATAACCATATTAAAACCATAGACTGTATAAAAATAATGGACTAAGCCACACCTCTGGTTTCTACAGACCGAAAATTAAGCCGGTTGTTCAGGAATTTGAAATCCACCATCTTTAATATATGCCAAAAAGCTACCGGGAATAGGAACCGGAAATCAATCCCTAAAGAATGCTATTGGTTGGGTAGCTTGTCAATCAAGAGCGGGGCGGGGATTGAATGCTATTGGTTGTGTAGCTTGTCAATCAAATCATCCCGCCCTCCTAGAGCATAGCCTACTTTATCGTCAATTTTAAAATAAATGGGACCATAATTTAGCAAAACGCATATCATGATGATTGAAAGGAGACTTTAAACTAGCGACTGGAAGCATATGGTATTTATGGCAATGTTTATTAAGGTAAGAAAATCAAGTCTAAAGTTCGTCAAAAACCCATCCACTTGCATTGAGAGAATATTCTTTCTGACACCAGCAGGGGTAAAACAGCGAAACTACAGGCCATTCATATGAACTGTCTCTTCCGTATTAGAGTCAATGTAAAAATCTCAAGGTGGCCCCTTGAAATCCTGGTCACTATACTGCCTCCCCCTGGCCAGCCGGGGCGCCTGATGGAGGGGAAGGGAACTGGTTGGAATAACGTGTTCCTTCCACGCGCTACGTCCAACCAGGGAAACTCCCCCCTGTCAGGTGACAAGAAGGTCAGTTGGCTCTCATGCATTGAAGGAGGCATGAGCTCGGCCCTGGCCTCCCTAGGTTGGCAGAGGGAAGGTACTGTAGTGCCCAGGATTACATAGACAATTGGCACTGGGTGTTAAAAAATAGGGTTACAAAATCTTGGGATAAAAATTTAAACAAAAAAAAAAAGTGGCCCCTTGATTAAAACACAGGATTAATAATTATTTTTATTATTGATTGTTATTTTAATGTCATTCTTTGTGCAAACAAGAGTTTGAGCGTTAGGTTAGGAGCTCAAGTAGTATAGGTAAGAGCTTGATGCTGCAGCCAAGGGAGTCCTTGGTGTGCCTTCTTTTAATTTTCCCCCCCCTTTTATTTGCTGTTGTTAAGTATTTTACTACTTCCTTTTTCTCTTTTTCTCTGCTTTATCTTTTTCTTCTACCCGTTTCCCCCTCACTTTCAGTCCCTCCCCCAATCCACCCCCCACCCCACCTGCCTTGTCGGACTCTATCCTGGGGCTCCTTTTCTACAGTGGGGCCATGCACATCCATCTTACTATAGACCCTTCTTGTCCACGCTGTAAAGCACAACTAGCAGACCATATACATATGTTCTGGTCCTGCCCTAGTCTCACCAAGTTCTGGTACTGACTTACTCAAAGATGTTTAAAAAAATCTCTGCTCGCGAGGAGACTTATCCTCCTATCATGGAAGCAACACTCTGCGCCCAGCTTTACCAGGTGGATTAAGGGGATTATGTATTTCTTGAAACTAGAGAAAATCTATCACATACTTAAAGGGTCTTCAAAATGTCATGGAAGATTTGGACCCCCTTCCTTGACAGGTGCCACTTGATGGGGAGACCTAAGTGGATTAGGCAAGACAGCAGGGTTCCCCTTTCACTGCTTCCCTTCCCTTCCCTCTCTTACATATAAATGTCAAGATTTGTATGTTTATGACAAAATAAATAAAAACTGTTAAAGATAAAATAGGGCCATGGTGCGTACCATAGGCTTGCTGAAAGGCCGTGTGGACACTTCAGATGGAAAGCTCCTTTACACCAAATAAAATATAAGATACACTGTTTAGTCCTAGACCTGAAATCAGTAGCCTAGAATGTTATCCACTCCAATATGTTTTGAATGTTAAAACACCAAATAATTTGCCAGTACTGGTACCTTTCAGCATTGGGAGCATGCACACACACATGCACAGACAAAGACTAATTTGTCGCCCACAAAATCACATTTCGACTAATGGCCCACGACATAACGTGAGATCGACACCCCTGTATTAGGCTTTCTACTGAGATAATCAGGGGAAAGCACCTTGAATCAAATTAACCAGTAGACCACAGAATGTTTCTAAATGATCTCGGCGTTAAAAAATCTAAACAGTAAGGTGATATTTCTGGTTAAGTAGAAATGATATTCTTAAAAGTGCTACAAAGTGCTCTTAAGAGTACACCTCCTATTCATGCAGATTAGTGGGCTATTAATATGAAATAATAATGCTTGACAATGGAGATTAGTAGACGATATCTGCCTCACGCATAGGAATTTCAGTGGGTAAGTGTCACATGTAATTTGTGAAATTAACATATTTTTTAAAGCCATGGCCTTTTAGCCAATCGGCACGCTGAACAGACCCTAAGTATTTTGTAAATGGTATCTTCGCTTTTGCCAGTCAAAATACATTTGCACGTCAAAATACACTAAGCTATTAAGGGCAACGCCTAACGATAAATAATGGCAGTGCATCTGTGTCTGCCGATTCAGCACCATGGACAGTGCACAACTCCAGTTATTGTGTATTTGCAGAGCAATTGGCCTTCGGAACAATGGGAATTAGTTTTCGGTATAACGGGCCATCCAACTACTGGGATTTTGGTCTAATGGTAAATATTTCAGACTATTGAGGTTTCATAACAAATGGGCCATCAGACCAATGGCATGACACCATGTAGCATGATACATCATGTACTGATGTCCGGGTGAAGCTCAATTGTTGTGGCCGTGCGTGAATAGCATTCACATACTGGCATGGCTCGGCATGACACTCCTTTCACATTGACATGCACTATCACAGTGAAAAGCTGTGTGAGCTGTTCTGACTTCAGACTTTGCACAAGAACTGTTTTGTTGTGACTAAGGGAATCGCTGAATGCAAGTTTGTGGCATGTGAGCCTTGGCTTGTGTGCCTGTGTATTGTTTCATGTCTGCAGCAAGAGGGACAGAAGAGTTTGGCAATAGCTCCCATGTACTGGACAGACAGCTTGCTTGTGGAAGGACGGTCTGTGATTGGCCAGTAGCCAATTTGAGTCGCAGTTGGGCCAAGCGCTCTCACCAAAACATGGTACGATTCTGTGCCTCGGTACATATCTCGAACAGGGCTGAGTCGGCTCAAGCGAACTTCGCAACGTTCGGCACAGCGACTTGCTCGCTTTAGCTCGTCCGGTGGTGCCTCTCCTGGCTCAAGTCGTGGTCAAAATTTGCCCCCAGTTGTTGTAGGCACGTTCAAGATATAATCCGCGTTGGTCACAGAAGCGGGCCGTGATTATAGCACAAGCGGTATAGGCTTTAGTAGGTTGCAGCTTGGCGAAGTTCCAATCTATGACTTCATGGGAAGCGTATCCCATAGCCTGGAGGGATGACTGCTCTGTAATTATTAACTCACAAAAATGATATAGTTGTAGTTGACCGATTTGAAAAATATTCAGGAATTGAGGTCCTTGCTCCTGCTGGCAGCATGCATAAGAAATATGATACTGATTGGAGAGATTTAAGAATTGTTTGTAAGATTAGCTGTGGACACACAGACAATATCTGCCTGCCTGGCGGATATAATAAATAAAAAAAAGTCAGCTAAAATTCTCAAAAGTTCTAGAAAGAACAAGAACAGGAGCTGACATTGCATTACATGTGTTAAATTCCAGAGAGAGAGAGAGAGAGAGAGAGAGAGAGAGAGAGAGAATTGATAGGCAATCGATTGTTAATGGCTTCATAGCACTTTTGAATTGAAGTGAATAGACCAATTATTTGTTTACTAACATTGAGCCTGGACGCACAGGTGATTGTTTCACGCAATCAATTCCCAACCTGTTTCGGGGTGCACTGGTTTCAGCACACCCCAACCCCCTCTTGTGTGTGTTGGCTAGTGAGACGCGTCCTAACGAGACCTGATATAATGGGTTTTGTTGCGCGCATACTGGCTGCACGCAGCCAGTATGACGTCACACTGATAAGAACCAGTATGCACGCGCAGGCCGGCACCAAATGAAACCCATTATGTCAGGTCTCCCTAGGACACGCCTCACTAGCCAATACACAAGAGGAGGTTGAATGAACTGAAACCAGCGCACCCCAAAACAATATGTTGAGAATTGATTGCATGAAACACCTGTGCGTCCAGTCTCAACGTTAGTAAACAATTAATTAGTCTATTGAGCGACAGAGCCTGTTGTTGGAGAGATGCGATATTCATGCCCTTTAAGCAATATATATATTTTTAATCCCCATTCCTCCACCGACATTACAGCTGAGACCATATAGTAAACAAAACGCCATACATTTTCCAACAACCTCATACACAGTAATTACAGCTCATAAGAGAACCAATTTACATTTTTATTGACACTAATGCGAGTGAAACACCATCCAGGTTTATAAAGAATTACATACAGCCTACAGGGATGGAGAAGTGTCTTTTTAAAACTTTATAACTGTGCTATCAGCTCTAATAATCCCCCCACCACAAAGTTCACATTAAAAACTCATAAGAGATGCGCACCTGTTTTCCCATAATATGAGAAAACGGGTGCGTCATATATTATAAATTATGACGAATAGGCTACGTTTGTGCATCTGAGTGGATATAAATAAATTGATAGGTCTAGTATCAGATAGTAGCACCAGTGGAGTAAAGTAACTATTTACTCAAGTACTGTAGTACAATTTTGTAGTATTTTTACTTTACTGGAGTATTTCCAGTTTTCAATACTTGTACTTCTACTCCACTATATCTCAGAATATCTACAATTATTTGAAAACTTTAGTTACTAGTTACTTTGTAGATTTTGATTATCATTACAAAACATACAACCACTTGTACAACCGCCAATATTGTGAGCTTGTAGATATGCTATTTTCAAAAGATTTTTTTAGACATACTGCACAATGAGTACTTTCCACTTAATTTTGTACTTTTAGTAAATGTTGAATTCCGGACTTTTACTTGTAAACAGTATTTCTACATTGCAGTATTGATACTTTTACTTAAGTAAAAAATGTGAATACTTTTTCCACCACTGATATATACACAGCTAAACTGACGTATGTGCAGTTAATATACTATGTGGCTCCAACTCAAAACAGGCAAACAGAACCCAAAGCAGACGAATTGATTAAATAAATAAATATATTTTTGGACAAAAAAGTAGCTTTTGGCAACTTCTGGCTGCACTTAATATCGGCAATAAAGCAATGTCTCACCTTGTTGATGTTTGATTTATTTCCCCTCTTGAACAGAAAAAAAGAGATCCTCTATCATTTGATACTTTTAGTTGTATACTACTTCGTTACGTCCACAGTGTCCCGTGCGCTCACCGTTGTGTCGTGCGCTTTGCATGCGCGGGTTATGCTGTTACAACGACATCAGTGCCTTAACGAATTAGGTGACCCCAGAGAGGTTGTACGTTTTCTCGGTTTCATCAGTGGTGGAAAAAGTAGGCTACTCACATGTTTTTACTTAAGTAAAAGTATCAACACTGTAATGTAGAAATAAATACACTGTTACAGGTAAAAGTCCGGAATTCAAAATGTACTTACTAAAATTAAGCTTGTAGATCAGCTATTTTCAAATGACCAAGCAAAGTGGTTAGTGTAGGTTTTTAATAATAATCAAAATCTACAAAGTAACAAGTTTTAACTAAATGTTTCAAATCATTTAGTGGAGTAAGTATAATATTTGCCTCTGTCATGTGGTGGAGTAGAAGTAAAAGTACTGAAAATTGGAAATACCCCAGTAAAGTAAAAAAAATACCTCAAAATTGAAGGCCTACTCAAGTACAGTACTTGAGTAAATTTACTTAGTTACTTTACACCACTGCTTTTGGTTGCCTACATCGGCCTATTTATGACATCAGAGCACTTGCCATTTTGTGTGCGTGGCATCAGATTAATAGTGAGGATGAGGATTATACCCAGTGTATGTGGACAGAGTAGCTATGTGTTCAAAAGGTATTCAAAAGTTATTTTCAGCCTTTTGAAGATCACGTGAATGTGATCCTCTGGCGTCAAATAATTCAATAGGTAACCAAGTTCGGTGTAACAGCAAAGTGGAGGACTGACACTGGGCAAATGTCCAGTGGGGTTTGGCTCATAACACCTGCATGGTTAATAATATGGATGCATTCTGGATTAATCATGGATTATTACATGCCTTTTGTGACACAGTTTGTCTAGGTTTAGCTAGCTAAACATCGATAAAACATTTAATGGCATCTAATAGGTCTTATTTCGTTTCCTGTAAAAGGAAACCAGTGTAAAGTGGATTTGAATCAACTGTTTCAGTAAGTAAGAGCTTCTTAATGTGATCTGTTGGCAAGACACCTAAGGAGTGACCCATGATGTCAAGCTTTGCCATTCTAAGTAAAGTTCAGATTGCAAATAGTGTGGCTAGACTGGGGAGAATGTTGCAGACACTATACTCACTTCACTTTAGAGTGATTTAACCACTTTCAATCTGGCCTCCCTGTATGGCACAAAAGGCAAAAATTGCTAAAATGGCATTTCTACAAGTAATGGTCCACAATGTGTGGTCTTGAAGAATGGCTACTTTCACTATTTTTTGCCACTTAAATGGTTAATACAATACCATATAATAAGGCTTAATGACAAGAATACGTTGTCTCCTTAACTATAAAAAAGTATACAGAATAGTCAGTTGTAAATGTAGGAAATAATTCTACATCATAAGTTAAGCTGCCATCAGATACACAGAATTGTGAAATCATGATCACCCATGCATCCAAACATGCATGGAGTGTAAATTCAACCACATTCAGCATGGTGGCCAGCCAGTGAAATGCAATCAAGTGACAAGTGATCCTGAAACTTAATATGAGAATTACATGGCAATGTTGTTGAACTTGAATGGAACTGAATACATATAGGCTACTGCCATCACTTATGCAGCTGGCCAGTTTACGCCACTATTTATATCTTGCATAAGAAGTCTGTGTGAGGAAAGAAAAAACGCACTAATTGTAATTGACCAATGGAAAAATGTCCCTGGGGAGTGCGCAGTAGCAGAAAGAGAGAGAGAGAGAGAGAGAGAGAGAGAGAGAGTGCGCAGTAGCAGTAGTGAGAAAGAGGCCTTGGGGAAGAGGAAGACTAGACAGAATTGTGAGCTTGTAGATCGGCTATTTTCACTATTTGAAGTCAATAATTAAAAAAGATCAATTAAAATGTGTTGCATCGATTTTCTGATATAAAAAAAAGTTCAATTATTGGATTAATTGAAAAAGTTATCAATAGAATAATCGCTAAGAAAATAAATAAATCGATAGTTGCAGACCTGTTGGAGACCGAGCTGCATGTCTTTCTAAACTGTCAGGTATCAAAAGTCCAAAAAATATCTGCACAATGTCTACACAGTAAAAACCTCAGTGATGATTTAACTCCAACAGTGTGTATAGAATGAAACCAAATGCTCCCTTGCACCTGCCGAAAGGCTACACAGAAAATTTAGGGGTCACCTTCAATTTATTGTGTATCCTTTTGGCAGGTGCAGCAAAATATTAATTAATTTTTTTCCTCTCTCCCCAATAAGCCAATTTATTTCACTGTGCCATTTCTCTTGTCACTGCTGACCCCTACTGTTGGTCCAAGGAAGGGTGTAGTCGACAACCATGTCTCCTCTCACACACACATTCACTAGCACAGGGGTAGCAACAGGGGTCCGGGACCCCTAGGGGGTCCTCAGAGTTACTACAGGGGGTCCGCCAAATCTTTGTGTGATATGATTTTTTTTTACATTAACCACTTGAACCCTAACATCCCTTTTCTGAGGAGAACTCTTTGCCAAAAATAGCAGATCTACAAGCTCACAACGCCGGCCTCGCCCAGCACTAACAGCTTCTTCTCACCTGACAGTGAGGAGTTTCACCTGGAGCGAGTAACGCGTGTGGAGGAACCATTGAGTTATGATATATCGGGAGGAACACGTTACACGCTATCCCTCCCAGTTCCTCTGGCTCTAATTGAGTGTTAATATGCTCTGTGCAAATGTCATAAAAAATTCCAACTAGTTACTCAAATGTGATTCTGACTTTGTGCCACCAGGGGGCAGATCGAATCCATCTTTTCATACATGACATCCAAGTGGTGGCAATCACTGGAGTGTCAGAGGTGACACATTAGAACCTATGATTAGAATGCAATGATGCATTAAGCTGGAACCATCTGCATCCGTGCACTTTACTTTCCGGGCTAGAAGACATAGCAGGTGATATAATACTGCTCTATAAGGCTATAGTGGAGTATACCTGCATAGTGGGGAAACGACAAAGTTTATCTTTTGCACTTTAAAGCTTATGTCCACCCAGGGATTTGAACCTGCATCCCCCGGGTACCACTGAGCACACCTCATTGCTCAGGGTAAATATTGAACTTTCAGACAGTGTCACTTTGTCAACCAGTAGTGGTACCTAGTACCAGACCACTCAATAGGGCATAGCAGTGGCGGCCATTTTGTGGTGCCACAGATAGAAAACCCATTAATTTTCCCATCCAGACTCCTGGTGAATCGTGACCATGAAGCATTTGATTCTGTGTAAAAAGAAACACTGAAAACTGCAAAAAGAGGTATTTATTAAATATAGTATAAAATAAAATAACGTATTCAAATATGTTTTGACACAGAATCAAATGTTTTATAGTCATGATTCACAAGGAGACCGGAGGGCTTGGTTCGAGGCTTAAAATAATTTATATAAATATTTTCTGAAATCTCTATGGGGGAAATGAACGGGTTTTCCATCTGTGGCACAACATAATGGCTGCCACTGCTATGCCCTATCCATAGACATATAAAGGTAGACGCCTTCTCTGGCTCTAAAGCGTGTGTATGGGGACGCACTTCCGCTTCTGGGGGGCAGCTGGAAATTTCCGCGTATGTCACAGAAGGGGGCGTTCAGTAGGCCAATGAGAGGCAGGTGGGGGCGGGACAACTAGATTCTGACAAGTCCTGGAAAAGACGTGCTGTGATTGGCCAGTAGTCAACGCGCTGTGATTGGCCAGTGCCCGTGCCCCCCGGAAATATGGCGGCCACCATACCAAGCACGTCGCTCCAATGAACTGCAGAGGCCAATGAGGTATCTAGGTTTCTATATCTGTGGCCCTATCCACCTGTTTCCTAGGCTTTTCACTGTGTTCCACTTCCTGTCTTTTGATCCAATGAAATCCAATGAAACCAGATGACTAATGATATCCAATGAAATCCGACAGGAAGTGGAAAACACACAGCCAAGAAACAGGTGGATAGAAGAGCAGGGAGATCAAATACAACCACCGCAGTTGTGTTAGTTGTATTGTATTAACCATACATTGATTGGTCAAATTAAAATTGTATTCACAAAAAAAAAGTTGCATAGTATTAGTGCAGCTTTAAGTAATGTCGTTACAGACAAGGATAATGTTGAGTAGCATTGTTGAAGCTTCTACATTATACATTTGCTTATTTGAAATCTAAACCCTAGTCATGATCTTTGACACAAAAATGTTGTCTCTGCTGCTTCCTTTTATAGGGCACAAGATGATTTGAAGCCAGTGATAAAATCATTAGACTAGATTACTATAGTGACTAACAAACATGCTGCTGTATTCAGACTTTTTGTGCTCATTTCCATTCTTCACTTCTAATTATTTTCTTGAACTGCAAATGTGAAAGCTTGACACAGAGGTTTACCTGCAATTGTATTGTGACAATAAAGTTGATTGATTGATTGGGGTGGGGGGTGGCTAAAACACCTGGTTTTAGGGCTGTAATAAGAAGGCAGAGGCGATAATGACTAGGTCTGTGTACATTAAAGTAACAACTTTAATGTGAGACAACTCTAAGTAGACGAAGAGACTGGTAGACACTTTATAATGGTGCCCTTGTAAAGCTCAGACATTAAACTGTCTAGTAACATCTGGAAATGTTTGGTAAATACAGATTGATGCTGTGTAAGCATTTATTAACTTGTAATGCATCGGTACAAGTGTATTACAATTGCAAAACAATACAAGTGCCACCAGTTATGTTTGTGTTAAGGCTTCAACTGATTAATAAAACACGTTTACCCTCTGAGGGAATATATACAACCTGTAAAGTAAAATACTATAGCATAAAGTGAGAACGTTATAAAGTAGGCCTACTTGTGTTCAGGGGACATCAAGAGTCAAGATTTCAGATTCGCCACCTCTATAACTTTATGGTGATGTTAAATATATGAAGGCATTAAAATTAATGCATCACGTCTATTTTTTGGCAATTAATTTAAGGAAATCAAAAACTGGATATTCTAGATGCTAAGTATTTAAAATTAATAGCGCTCTTTTTTCCCTTCCACCGGTATCATTTTACAAACATGGTTTGGATTTATTAATTTATTAAGTATAATGTCTGACACATTTTTTTTATTCCTGAGCCTTGTGAAGCCAATGTTCAGTATTGCTGTCTATTAGTAATTAGCTTCTTGTACAGGGGCTAAATGTGTCCACAGCAAAATGCTCATTGTTAGTTAAAACTGTATGTTTTTACACTCTCAGAGTGAAATTAACACTGAGGATTTTGCTGTGTACCAAACTCTCAGCCCTGTGTTTATTCTGAGCACACTGTGAGACAAATTCCTAACAGCACTTTGTTGATATGGCGATAAACTACCGAATTCTGGGTAATTGATGTTGCCAGTGGCGGACATTCACAACATTTATAAAGTACTGTACTAATTTTGAGGCACTATTACTTTTGCTTGAGTATTTCCATTTTTAAACACGTATACTTCTATGGCACTACATCTCTGAGGAAAATATTGTACTTTTTACTCCACTACAGTTATTTGAAAACTTTATTTACTAGCTACTTTGCAGATTTAAGTTATTACAAAACATACATTAACCAAGTAAGCCCTATTTAACACTTAGGCAATTTTACATTTTTTTTGACAAATTTGGAAAATCTTTTCTGCGTAATGGGTTAGTATTTGTACTTTTGGTACTTAATTTTTTGATGCCAATACTTTTGTACTTTTACTCACGTAAAAAATGTGATACAGGACTTTTACTTAATAATAATAATAACAGAGTATTTCTACTTTAGGGTAGTGCTACTTTTACTTAAGTGAAGAAACAGAATACTTCTTCCACCACTGGATGTTGCTAAGTCATCCCCCTGCCTCAGCATATTGCAGTGTGAGATTCCAAACTCCCTGCTGGCTGGCTGGCTGCTGCGATAGCGTTCCATGGAGGATTGTGAACGGCTGATGTGATTCGTGCAGACAGAGCAGGCGAGCGGACGGACGCGGGCTGCACTGTACCCTGTAACAGCTTCCAGATTCTGTCATGGTCACGCAGCATCCAAACCCCAGCGGCTCCACACCATACAGAGCCTCCACCATATTGATTCAATGTGTGGTGTGTCAGGGGCCTGCAGACTCCAGGGGCCAACAGACATGATCCAGAGAGGTCACTCTCTGTGGTTCCAGCAGGTTTGGAGGTCTGAGTTGGGGCTGAATCTTGATTATTTTGATAGATATTGTTTACCTTTGATTATTTTAATATCCATTTCTGTTTCAATGGGCAGTATATTGAAGAGACGCATGCATGAGACAGAAGGGATGACGTATGTCACAGGACATGAGTTTGGACTCAAAACCATCAGTGGTGTAAAGTAACTAAGTACATTTACTCAAGTACTGTACCTAATTAAGTACCATTTTCAGGTGTTTTTACTTTACTGGAGTATTTCCAATTTTCAGTACTTTTACTTCTACTCCACTACATCTCAGAGGCAATAAATGTACATTTACTCCACTACAATTATTTGAAAACTTTAGTTACTAGTTTACTTAGATTTTGATTATTATTACAAAACACACATTAACCAATTCAGCCCTATATACATTTCGGCCATTTGAAAATAGCCGATCTACAAGCTCACAAAGCGTCGCATCGCGACGCTTTGTGAGCTTGTAGATCTGATATTTAAAAAATATTTGTATACATTTTATACATTTGAAAACGTGTGAAATGGGACAGTCTGCATAATGTGTTCTTTCTACTTTTGGTACTTTAAGTATATTTTGATACCAATCCTTTCGTAATTTTACTCAAGTCAATTTGAATTCCGGACTTTTACTTGTAACAGAGTATTTCTACATTGCAGTATTGATACTTTTACTCAAGTAAAACATGTGAGTACTTTTTCCACCACTGAAAACCATGGCGTTCCATTTCACAAATCACAGCATAGTGTGACCACAGTTGTTAATAACGTTTATTATTCTAAAGGAATTGAGGGAAAATATTAGGTTGAATAATATCCAAACCTACTGCTATGACTGAACTAAATTAAATGCTTCAATTACAGTAAGCTATACCGTACATCAGTGGTTCTGAAGCAATCATGAAAAAAGCCTTTCATGAACAAAAATCCTGCACAGGGTCTTGATGTCTAGACACTCTTGATGAAGGTCCAGAGGGACCGAAACATCTGTCAATTTGAATAAAAGCTGATGCTGCCGAGCAAGAGCAGTGTGCGGGATTTTTGTTCATGAAATGCTTTTTTTCATGATTGCTTCAGTTGCTACTGTCCAACGCACCTGCATCTGAACAAAGTGGATGTGCGAATATTCCCTTTGCATAGATCAGTGATTCTGAAACTTTGTTTGCTTCAGTACTACCCCCGTTCCCCGATTTCTGAACCCAAGAACCCCCTGTACGTCCTGACAACAGCATTATAAACTGCAAGAGAAAACCATATAGCGTATGATTCTGAATGCATGATAATACACCTTTTGAAGAATATAATATAATAAGAAATAGAGTGAAAGTTGAAATTGGTGCCTACTGAGCAGATATATATGTATACTGTGTGGGCAACATCTCTGTAAGCAAGGTTTGAATATGTTCAAACAAGTATTGTTTTCTATAATAACAGTTGTACTAGTTACATTATTGTATTCATTTGGTTTAACACAATACTGACCAGCGACTTCAAAAGTTTGTCAATGTTTCAACACAATAAATTATTCCATTTTCCACTTTCTCTCACGTACACCCTGTAGTACCTGTCAAACACTACTGTAGAAGATTAATAGGACAAGCCTAATTTGTGTTAAAAAAGGCAGGAAATCTCTGAAACATTCAGACTGTTGGAACGTTTTGCTGCGGTGTTGTAATGCTTAATTTATGCTGTGTCATTTAATTGTGAAAAAGATTATGTATCCTGGCAATACAGACAAAACCCTCCCCCCGACTCTTTTGCATACTGCCCCCCCCCCCTCCTCAAGCAGTAAAAGTAGGGGATAAACTGTTTGCTGATGTTGTCCCAGCATCTACAGCCCCCATATAAGTCTAAAGTAAAAAGCGACAGTTTAAAGCAGCTCAATTCAGTCTCATTGAAAAGGCTGGGTACAACCTAATTTACATGGATGCAACATACTAGCCTAAATTCTGGATATCGTCTCTGTCGGGTGGAAACCTCATATGTCCAATACTGTTACTTTTCAGAATCAAATAAAAAACATGGCCTTCATACTGTATGCAATATGCATGGATACAATATAGCCTACATACTGCATACATGGATACAACATAGACATATTTGTCTCAAAGGATAGGGGATTCTGATCCCAAACCTTGATTTATGTCAAATTCTGAACCCGGCGTGAGATGACGAGGCGTGACGTCATCACATGCCGAAGCTTATTGGACCCCATTTAATGAAAGGTGCAGCTTCGGATAGACCAGAGGAACTGGTAGAAGAGCAGTAAGAAGGCGAATAAGGAATAGAGGACGTTTTGTTGTCATTACAGGATGAGTAGCATTGAGCATCCCAAGGTGACCACCGTCCCTCACATCATGTCAGAAGAGGTCGTTGCAACAGGGAAATGGCTCCAGCTTGAGAAGACAACATATGTGGACCCTGCAGGAAGCACAAGAACCTGGGAGACTGTAAAAAGGACAACCAGACCCGCCAACACAGAAGCTGATGGTGTGGGGATAATTGCCCTGCTGAAAAGGACCCTCCATAAAGATTGTGTTGTTATGGTAAAGCAGTTCCGGCCTCCTCTAGGTCGTTGCACTCTGGAGTTTCCTGCGGGACTGATTGACGAGGGGGAGAGTGCAGACGTAGCTGCACTGAGAGAACTCAAGGAAGAGACGGGTTACAAAGGAGAGGTGGTGAGAGTCACCCCAGTGACCTGTTTGGACCCGGGCCTGTCCAACAGCACCACCCAGATTGTCACAGTTGACATCAACGGAGATGATCCGGAGAACATCAACCCCACACAGCAGCTTGGTGATGGGGAATTTGTTGA
This sequence comes from Gymnoscopelus microlampas, assembly GCF_963454915.1. Lineage (NCBI taxonomy): Eukaryota > Metazoa > Chordata > Actinopteri > Myctophiformes > Myctophidae > Gymnoscopelus > Gymnoscopelus microlampas. The sequence goes on from NC_139940.1 coordinate 10,585,119, forward strand.
AGTCATTCTTATACCTCTTGGTGAATTCCAACAGAAAATAGATGAGCTGCTCAAGAAGGAACAGATAGTTGTGGATTCTAAAGTCTACATCTTTGCCATGGGTATGGTCCAGGCATCCTTCAATCCCAATGAGCTCCCTGTCATCAAACAGTGACAAGAAAGAGATCTGTTTATGTTACATGACATCCTATATTAAAATTGCTTTGTGGGGTCGACGGCAGACGTCACAAACGTAACATGGCCATATATAGACTGTTCTTTTTTTTCATTTTTTTTGGGAGCAAGTTTAATATTTTATTTTTGTAAAAAACAGGTTTGAAATGATTTATATCAAGAGCTTTTCATCCATACTGTGTCACCATCTCACCAATTCAACAAGTCAACACAGTTTGATTTAATTTAGATTTTCACTGAAACAAATATGCATCCATTTCAGATTAGAAAAGGTCTTAGGATATTTTCAACAGTACACAACAGTGTTATTTTCACGACAGTAATGATTTTTGACAAAGAATTAAATGTATTCAAATTATGGATATTTAATTTCAAAATGGAGCTCTTCACTTCCTGCCTTGCTTGTGGTGTGTGTTTTCTGGATCCCAGTTGAAACAAATGACCTGATAAGGACATCTGCTTAGAGGTGCCAGTTCACAATAAGTTGATATCGAAGGGCGGCGTGTTGAGACAAAGGAAAATGCTGTCGCTTAAGCTGCGTATTTCAGTGAGAGAATTCCATATGCTATTTTTGCTTATGACACATGAAATATAATAATAACAATAATTTAAAAAAAAAAATCAGGAACTATCAGGAAGAATCAGATGTATTCTAAACAAAAAATATGTCTCTGCAGCAGATATCATTCACTATAACTTGGCAAGCACTTCACTCTCGTCAGTGTATTTGTTTCCGTTTGTGTTACGAGTCAGCTCTGTCTGTGGGGCTGCCTTCTGTCTGGGCTGAGTGAGCGTCTCCGTTTACCCCATCCTGTGGGTTCTGTGTCCCGGTACTGTTCTTGGTGAGCACACTGTTCTCAGCCTCACCATCAGAGTCACTGTCGGAGTCTTTGCCATCCCGGTCCAGGGGCGTGGCTCCTTTCCTCTGAGGCAGCACGGTGAAGAAGGCCTCCTGCCAGTCGCCTTTCTCCAGGTACGCCAGAACGATCTCGAACACATGATTCACGGTCAGCACTTTGCGACTGCTCATCTTGACAAAGCTGCTCAGTGGAAGCTGTGCGTGTTCGATGCCCAGTTCCTTGGCCTTCTCAAAGGTTATACCCTTGTGGTGGTTGTGGTCCACCAGGCCTCCTATAACGTAGGCCTTGGTTTGGTCCAGCTGTGTCAGCACGTTGGGCGAGTCTGACGTCAAGTAGACCACCTCTTCCTTGGACAGGACTTCATGGTAGTGCTCCGATTTAACGGTAATGTGCTTCCAGTTGAGCCAGCCTTTGTCATTGTCATCCATGTACTGTTTCAATTGCCCACCCATGCTTGTCAGATAGAACTGAACTGGGTGTAAGGCCCGCCTGTTCTCTGCGTAGCACCGCCGGATCTGTTTGTGAAGCTTTCGAATGTCCTTCAGTGACATGAGGCTGTCAAAGCCACAGTCCACCACCAGGCGTAGAGAGCTGGCCACCAGTGGCTGGCGGAACCTCTTCCTGGAGCTGCAGTCTTCATCACCCTGGGTCTGTCTCTCTGCTCGCCGCTGCTGTTTCTTCTCTTTACGCTTCTGCTTTCTGACTTCTCTCTCTTCCTCCCATTTCTGGTGTTTCAGGAGCTTCTTGCGTTGCCGTTTGGAAAGAGATGCACTTTCATTCCCATCACTGGTACCAGTACCAGTACCAGTTACTGGTCCATCATCGCTGGTACCAGTACCAGTTACTGGTCCATCACTGGTTCTGTTCTGTCCATGATTGTCCTCCTCCTGGGTAGATGGAGCAGCTTCTACAGTCTCATGATGATCAGACATCCGTTGTAAATTATAAACAAATTCTCAATGAATAATCACTGTCTGTCTGTAGCTACAGCTATTAGCTGGTCGGCTAACAACAGCCTGGTACTGATGATGAAGTGTAAACAAACAGGATAAAGTTGAACAAATGGTTCTGGATGACCTTGCGAAGCTGTGTACAGAATTCAGTGGTGCTAATGATGAAGTGACAAATCTTTTACCTAAAGAAGAGGTTACTGCTGATCAGAATAATTGGTATGAACCGAAGATAGCACCAGTCAGAGATTGTCATAGCAACTCAAAAATGGATTGATGGCGTGCGTGAAATAAATAAAGAAGGCCCTCTCAAAGAGGGTGAAGAGGAAGATGACATCAAGCCTGGTGACAGTGCTTCTAATGTGCAATCTTCAAGAGCTGTTTGGAAATATACAAGACAGTAGCACAGCTACTGAAGGAAAACCAAAGAGCAGTTTTGATACCAAGACCCTGAAGTCTACCAAGCCAAAGGGAAGAAGTTTTGTTACAACTGTAACTTCTGCTGAAGAGGAGAAGTCACAATACTCACCTTCCAAGAAGAATGTACCATCCAACACTGTAAATGCTTTCCAGAAACCCTGCTTGTTCTGCCAGAAGAATCACGCTCTGGATGTATGCAGAAATATAAGAGAAAAGAAGGGTAAAGACAGAGTTGAGTTCCTGAAGAAAAGAGGCCTCTGCTTTGGTTGTCTTACGCAGGGACACTTAAGTAAAGACTGCAAAAAGAGGATGACATGTCGACATCTTGCATGTCGACAAAGAAGACAGTGTTCAGTCAAAGAAGAATGAGGACAGCAACACTGAGGAAAGGAGCATCACAAACGCCCTTGTGTCACTAGAGCAAGAGACCTGTGGACGCACGGGGGCCGGAGATGAATGTATCCTTGCAATAAAAATGATACGGTGTAATCTTCACCTGTCTGACAATCAGAGCAGTTCATATCGAAGTAGCCCACTCTTTGGATACCGATTCTTGTATCAACGCTCTGCGTCGCTTCATCAGTAGAAGAGGACAGGTGGCTGTAATTCGTTCAGATAATGGTACGAATTTTGTCGGAGCAGAGAGGGAACTGCGTGAAGCTATTAAGAAACTTGATCAATCCAAAATACAGGATGTGATGATGAAGAAAGGGATCAAGTGGACATTCAATCCACCAGCTGCTTCCCACCATGGAGGGGTATGGGAAAGGCAGATCCGAACAGTAAGGAAGATTCTGAATTCAGTGCTCAAGCAGCAGACCATGGATGATGAAGGTCTTCAGACTGTCTTGTGTGAGGTTGAGGCCATCATAAATGATCGTCCCATCACCAAGGTCTCAGATGATCCGAACGATCTCGAGGCACTTACTCCGAATCATTTGTTGTTGTTGAAGACACAACCAAATGTGCCTCCAGGAGTTTTCAAGAGAGAAGATCTGTACGCGTGACGGAGATGGAGACAAATCCAGTACCTTGCTGACCTGTTCTGGTCAAGATGGACCCATGAGTACTTGCCGCTCCTTCAGGAACGGAAGAAATGGTCGGCAGTAAGAAGGAATTTCCAACCTGGAGACGTCGTTCTGATTGTGGATGACTCCGCTCCTAGAAATTCATGGATGATGGGAAGAATCCTCAAAACCATGATTCAAGGGGAGTTGTGCGTTGTGTCAGTGTGCAGACGAAAACCAGCACCCTTGAGAGACCAATTACGAAGCTCTGTCTGCTACAAGAGGCAGTGTGAAGAGTTCCTAACATCAGTAAAAGAATGTATTTCAGTTGATTTGTTGATATTGTTATGTATGGCTCTAAGTAATGCTAAGTTGTAATTGTTATGCTTCCCGCCTAGCCAATTAGGGGCCGGAAATGTGAGAGCCATATTTAAAAGAAATCTGTATTAGAGTATTTTTGAGTATTTTGAGTATTTGGATTACATTGCGTGATTGCTATTATTTTGTACATGCATGTGGGTTTGCAGCTAATTAAGTTCATTGAGCCAGTTGCTAGAACAGCCTTTGATTAGAAGCTTTCTGTATTAACAGCACCTGTGTCTAGCAAAGTTTGTCAGTCTAGAGCTGGAAGCCTAAGAGCAAAGACAGTTTTTTGACCCTACAAAACGTGTTAAGTTAGAACTAGCCCTGAAACATGACTGTCATTCCATGACAGTCATGGTGCCAGTTGCCCCTGGGTTTTCGCGGATTTCTTTTTGTTTAGATTGCCAACTCTCACATGTACATAAACGTTCAGATTTCAAATATAAAGTGCTTACCACAGAGCCACGGATGTTACCTCGCGATGCGGACCACATTAAGCACCCTTATCTCCCGTATTGTTCAATAAAAAGCATTTTAATCCGATCGCCGGCCATTTTCTCCAAATTTTCTCCGATACTTTCAACCATGCGACACCTAATGGTTGGGAGGTGTATTGCACTCTGATACATTAAAAAAAAAAAAAACCTGAAAAAAGGAAATGGCCGGCGACGGGCTTAAAATGCTTTTTATTGAACAATACGGGAGATACGGGTACTTAATGTGGTCCGCATCGCGAGGTAACATCCGTGGCTCTGTGGTAAGCACTTTATATTTGAAATCTGAACGTTTATGTACATGTGAGAGTTGGCAATCTAAACAAAAAGAAATCCGCGAAAACCCAGGGGCAACTGGCACCATGACGCTTGTGTATACAAGCGTCATGTGAACCATGGCTAAGTTAGAACCACCTTTGACACATACATCCAACACTTTGGATGTATATGTCATGTTTGTTTTTTCTGTGCACCTTTTTCTTCACTAAAAAGTTAAACTCATCAAGGTGTGATTTTTTTGGAGTCAAGCTTATTGTTTTTTGGGCTTTCACTGGAATTAAGAATTGGGACCAACACTTATTCTTCTTAATCAGTTAGATGAAAATAAACCCTTGTAAAGAGTCTCTTGGGCAACTAGCAACAGTTGACAACTCTCCCCACTGTGTATACTGTAGCCTTGTGTCTTTCTGATGTATCTCGTTATGAGCTAGGGTAGAGGACCGCTTCATGGGACCTATGGTCATTAACCAACCAGAGAACAGGCAGCATGCTACCCATGGATTAATTATTATTATTAGAAAACAGTGATAAAGACAAATGACTCATGAGTCATTAAAGCCTATAAGGTATACTGGGTTGCCAACCGCCCCGAAAACAGCACACCCACAAGCCCACAACGTGCCGTGCTGCGACACATTGTGAGCCCGCAGATAGGCCAGCCACCCCCAGTACGAGACACCAGTGCGCAACAAAGCATAAATCAGGCGTCAAGGCCAAGATATTATGGAGCAAATAAGCTCTCTGGTTATAGTTCACCTGAGCAAGAGTACACTTTTGTTTTGAGAGGGATCTTCATTTTAAAGCTACAATCCGCAAATTATGGACATCAGATGTCCATACCCACTTTTTTACCTTGTAAACCTGTGATGTGACAATAAACCTGATTCTGATTCTGATTCTGATTATTTTGATGAACAAATATTACTTTAACCAATCTATATGGTATAGCATGTTGATATACAATATAACTAGCACATCTGCAGTGGTTGTTATTTTAACCAATTGAAATCCCTGGTGCTACAGTAGCAATAAACATAACATAAAACTTACAGATTACAGCTTTAAATTACTTATTCAAAACACATCCAAGTAATGTTAATCAAGTAATGTTAATTCAGGATTCCCAGGAGGGAGAATCAAGGATAACGGCAAATGAAGAAAAAAAAAAGGAAAAAAAAATAGCAACTGGGAGAGAGCTGGGTTTGTAAGCGGGACCAGAAAATGCACCAATGTGAATTGTACATAACACACATCATCTGTTTGTGGCCCTGCCTGTGAACACCCCTAAACCCTTCATATAGTATTCTCCAAACTTTAGCCTCTCACACACTCCTTTGCATGGTAGGGCTGAATCATAGCCTATCAACAGCCAAACCTCCACCTGTCCAATACAGAAAGTCCAGTTATAAATCACAAGGGGGCGTCTAGCCACCCCGCCCCAAGTCATCCTCCCCAAGCAGAGAGAGAGAGGGGGCAGCCCCGGGTAGGTGACCTCTTAGTTGGCTTTGGCACGGATCTGTGCCCTCTTGCCGGTTACAGCCTGGAATCCGGTCCTGATGGTAGCGACCGAGCGGCGGGAGTGGCAGGTCTCACATTGTAGGAAGTAGAGACGAGTGTCCTTTTGAAGGATGGTGTCTGGAGAGCGGCAAGTGCTACACGTCACATAATCCTTGATATATCCTCTCAATATATGTTCTATCTGTTTCTGCTGAAATCTGCCTTTAATCACAAGCTGGTTATTTCCATCTATGGAACCACTTGTACCCAACTCAGCCAAGAGGAAAGCCAGGAGATGCTTTGGCTGACGATGCAACTGTTTGCAGATGTCTGTGAAGTTCACAAAGGACGTTTTCTTGGTACCCACACGCACCACCTGAGGAGGCTTTATCACAAACTTCCTCTTCTCTCCAGCCACCATGTCTGGGTTCTTCTCCCTCATGAAGTTGAAGACTCGGTTGAGCAGCTCGTCATATGAGTAGTCTCTCTCTGCACCAGCCCAGGCTGGTTCTGTGGAGGAGCTAAATTCGATTCCATCATCGTTTTCCCCCTCATCATCATCCTCAAGAGCGTCATCCTTCTCCAGCAACTCTCCCTCCTCAAAGTTTACTTTCTTTGGCTTCTTCTTTTTGGCTGGAAACATGAGATCATGATCATCCTCCTCCATAACCTCAATCTGCTCACCTTCAATCTTCAGCTCCTTAATTCCCTCCTCAAATTCATTATCAAACACTTTCTTCGGTTTCTTCTTTTTTTTCTTCTGGTTGAAGAAGTTTAGGTCATCCAGATCTTCAGATTGTTCTTTCTTCTTTCCTTCATCCTCATCTAGACCAAACTCCTTGTCTTCTCCCTCTGGTTCCACCTCCTTCGCCTCCATCTCCTTGGACTCCTCTCCTCCGACCCCCTCTCCTCCCTCCTCATCCAACATGAATGGCTTCTTCTTCTTCTTCTTAGTCATGTTGGGGTCGAAAATCATCTCATCTCCTGACATGTTTGTGGACTGGAAATTGCCTGGAATCTGTTCTAAATCTCACTCACTGCGCCGAAAAAATAAAATGATACAGAAACTGTTCTGTCACAGACAGTTGTACCATGCTGGTGTCACATGATGATGTCATGCTCGCTAGCATCATCGCTGACGTCATTGCTTATATTGAGTTCCCTGATGTCATATGATATCATAGTACTGATATGGAGTCCTTGCCTGGACTCCATATTTGGGCATGCCTCACACAGAACTCCTCTATATGGGCATCAAAAGAACACAGGTCAGTAGGAATCCACTGAGGACACTAGCTGGAGCACTGAGGACAATAGCTGGTGCACTCATCCAATGTCATTTTGACTATGCATGCACGAGACAAAGATATGGCTCGCAACTCACTTTTGTGCTCCAGGTTTTATTCAAACAAAACAGCTGATGATACGTCGTTTCGACCCTTTCTGTCTTTTTCAAGTATAGTATATCATATATCATACTTGAAAAAGACCGAAAGGGTCGAAACGTCGTATCATCAGCTGTTTTGTTTGAATAAAACCTGGATCACAAAAGTGAGTTGCGAGCCATATCTTTGTCTCATTATCACTGTTTTTACAGTTTAAGCTCAGCACCAAAGAACGGAGGATGTGCGTTATTTGTTTTTCTGACTATGCATGCACCTCATGGTACTCTAGCACCTCAAGGGCACTAAAGTCAAAACTACAGACCTCTCAAAACAAACTAGTCAGACTACTATTAGACCTCACACCCAGAATTCACCTACTTCACCCCTATTCACCATTCACCCCTACTCATTATGCTAGGGTGGGATGGCTCAGGGTAGAGGACAGGGTACTGCAATTTGTAATGGGCCTGGTTTTCAAGATACTCAAGGGACCAGTGCCCATGTACCTGTCTAATTACTTCAGAAAAGTGATAAACGCCCACCGGCACAACACTAGAGGGAGCTCCACTGATCTTGTTCCCCCCAGATTCGGCACAAACATGGGGATGAATTAATTCTACTATTTTGCCATAAAAGAGCACCTGTCTACAATTTGCAACTGGACCTAGACAAGTCTTCTAGCTTGCTACAAGAAATTACATTTCTTGTGGCAATTTCTGTAAATATATATTTTACTGCTCCTAGTATTGATGATCTCTTGTATAGTATTGTATGTATTTATATGTCTTGATTAATTTTAATACATAGGACCACAATTGAAACAAGCCCTCAGGGGTGTTTGTGTTATCCTTTTAGCATTGTTGTATAACTGTACATCTGTACTTTTTGCAAACTGTTTAATAAGGTATTCAATCAATCAATCAAAGATACATGCCTAAGCCTTGCTGCACCTTTGGGGTGGTAAAGGTCAATGGCAGGTTTTGTTACATTGCTGCTATAATGTGGAATATGGCAAATGTCCTACATAGTATTTGTGATAATTATGAAAACATTCCTAATCCTAACCCATGCTAACATTACTTTGCTTAATTACAATGTAATTCGCCACAGAGGAGTAAAGACTAGTCTTTACTGGAACATTGTGACCAAGCTACTGTACTTAACATATTCCAGCCCAATACTCAGAAGACTAGCTTACGGCCGCCACATTGTCGAGTATTTTACAATTGCTTAGTTACGATCACCCACTACCCACTACTAGCGGAAATTGCCAGCTATTCAGCAACAGTTACTCTAGCTCTGTCTGAAGCTGCCATTTTTGTTAACCCAGATGTTAAGGGAACTGGACAGCCATCCTGAGGATCAATTACCACTCTAGCCGGAAACATGGCTGCTGTGTCACACTTGTAGTACAGAAAATTATAATTTTCAATTGCCCATATAGCCTACATACTATATACATTGTATATAGGACTATATAGGCTTTGTTGTATTCATGTACATACATAATACACCATTGCCTACATATCGATGCATATCATTGTCGGATTGAAATGTTTATGTTTTTTCATAAATTATTGCCCTACTTAACTGCCCTAACCCTAACCCATCATACAAGATTGTCACACAAAAGTAGTGAAAATAGCAGATCTACAAGCTCAACGTGTCGCACCTGTGATCTTGTAGATCTACTATTTTCACTATTTTATTTAATATTTTAAATAGTAATTAAAAAGGAACGGTTTTGGACATACAAGTTTTCCACCCGACAGCTACGATATATTGTATGCATGATTAGCCCACATACGGTATACATGAATACATAAAAACTGTACTTACCAAAACACACACCAAACAACACTACCTGTGCAATACTAAACACACTTGGCCTTGTTGCAAACATGCAAAAAGAGCCATAGAGATATACTGTGCATGATCATACTGTACCTAATCATGCTAAATCACAGCATTGTAAAGCATAAATGCTGGCTTGGCATTGGTAAGAATGGGGAGAGATTGACAGACAGCTGTTAAACATGGACCAGAATGCAATGAGGATCAATAACTCATCGCCAGTTGCTAATCAGCCCGGCCCAACAACCGTTAGTCACGCACCACAAACTGTCCACCCCATTTAATCAAAGCCGGGGTACGAGGGGACAGTAAACCGCTGGAGCAATATGTCACACAGTCTGTTAAGAAATGGACAGAGCTAATTAGCCAAATGAAGGCAGAAAAGCAAGGACAGCCAGCGGTAGGTTCGGGAACTGTTAGAGACGACGTGTTGCCTATTAATTTGTTGCACGCCGAACTGTGTCTCCATCTCCCTTGGTGGGAGTGCTGCCATAGCAGACGATGATATATAGAACTAGAAAAAGTGCTCCTCGGAGCACAGGTCTCCGCCAGGTCAGGTAGGTTATTGTGGCCTCCTGGTGGCGCTATAATAGGCCAATGTGAAAAGGGTGGCATTTCTTCTTAGGCCTTTCAATGGGATGACACTGCATTCATGATTTGAGGCATTTTGTTCCAAAAATGTGTTTTGCTAAATTAGACCTGCTGGTGGCGCTATAAAGGCCAATGTGAATGTGAAAAGGGGGGCATTTCTTCCTCGGCCTAGTGGGAATCTGCATGCAAACTTTCACGGAAATTGCACACTGCATTCATGTTTTGAGGCATTTTGTTTAAAACTGACCAATCCTGCAAACTTTGGAAGCCACTGTAAGCCAAATAGGATGGAATATGAAATATCGGACAGATCCATCAGAATCACATGAAATTGCGTGTTTTTTGGACATAATCTGAAGGAATAATCTCCAAAAATGTATTTTACATAAATCGGCCTCCTGGTGGCGCTGTAAAAAGCAGATGTGAAAAATGCAGTCCAATGTTTTTCCTTGGCCTCTAGGGAGTGTGCGTGCAAAGTTTCACGCAGATCGGTGCAGTTATAGTTAAAAATGCAAATCGGCCAGTTATAGCGCCACCATGAGGCTGATTTGAAAATGTTCAAGTGGCATTTCTTCCTCGGCCTAGTGGGAATGTGCGTGTGCAATTTTATGGAAATGGCAAGCTGCGTTCATGATTGGAGGCAGTTTGTTCAAAACAGACCAATCCTGCAAACTTTGGAAGCCAACCTTAGCCAATGAGGATGCAATATGGGAAATCGGACAGATCCGGGTTGATCACATGACTATAGAGATACTGTGTACCGATTTGCATGACGTTTGGTTAAAAGCTGTAGGTGTAATGAGAAAAAATGGGTTTTGCACAAATCGGCCTCCTGGTGGCGCTATAACAGGCCCATGTGAAAAATGTGGGGCAGAGGTTCTGAATTGGCATCCATGGAGTGGGTGTGCACAGTTTCGCAGCGACCGGGCCAACGGTGCCGGAGATTAGCTGTTAACACACAGACAGGACACACACACACACGGACGGACGGACGGACGGACGGAGGGTAAAACATACTCTCTCGCCATGCCTTTCGGCCTGGCGGAGACAATAACAAAGTGTGTTTGTTCAAGGGAGTGTGAGAGTGATTCTCGTTTTCCTTTGGTGTTTTCATATTCTCAACCTCTGTGAACTCTCAGCAGTTCAAAGACATCTCAGAGACCCTGCTTGGTGCCATTATATCATGACAGGCTGAGATGCAACAAGTCCATAAAAAGAAACGTATAAAGCAACATATATAAAGCCTATATACTTAGGTGACAAAGAATCATGCAACACGTCCCTTGACACTTGACACATTTACTGTATGCGGATCGCTTGATAGTCGCACATTCGCACAAATATTTGGTGTTAATTTAAAACTCCAGTGTGTACAGAGTAGATGCGGATAGAGCAGATACAGTATAGCCAATGTCCTGTAAATGGAGCTCACAGGTTCAATCCCTTCAGCAGCCAATGTGTCCACACCCACTCATCAGTGTCCTTGAACAAGACACTAAACCCCTGCCTGCTTACTCACCAACTGCTTCTCTGGATAACAGCGACAGGTTGAAACCATAAATGTAAATCAGTGTTTTTTGTTTTAATCCAAGGGTCTGTCATTACGAAGACCCTCTACAGTAGCCTACCTTTGCATGCAGAGGACTGACTTATACATGCAAATCCATGCATTACAGGTTAAAGTGCTGAAACAAAGCTCATAGCTCAGGTAAATGTAATTGGAATTCATTCAAGACATGGACGTGGGCACGGATTTATATGATTAACTGAAAAACAACACGTCAGATCTGCACAATTAATCATATCCTACAGCAGGATCATATCACTCAGTCACAGAATATTGGCATGCAGCAAATTGAAACACTTCATTTCATTTACATCACCTCCTGTAGTTGACACGAAAAATACATAAAATGACTTTGTTTTCCAAAAATAACAATTAAGATTAATTATAAAATCAAACAAATAAAAGTAATAATTAAAATTATAGCCACCTCCATCTTTATCAGAGGATCATGCCTTGTGTCTCACATAATAAGAATAAGAATAAGAATAAGAATAAGAATAAGAATAAGAATAAGAATAAGAATTTAGGGCCCTTTGTTTTGGTCATAATAGTGTCACTGTACATTTGCACATACATGAAATTTGTCCTCTGCACTTACGTAACCCAGCAGGGAAGTGTCATTAATACGACACTCAGGGAGCAGTTAGGGTCTAAATAATTGTCTTGCTCACCGTTATCATGACACATTGACCCTGGGCAAGCCGAGGGAAAAATTGGTAACCTTCTGATTACCAGACGGCATCTATTGTATACCCACTCGGCTACGAGCCGATCCCATCCCCATATAGTCTTACATCCTGCTTCTTTACAAATTCTCTGTAAATGTGACTATGTGAGCAGAAATGTTCCTGACAGACAGACACACACACACACACACACATCGCTGAGTAATGCTCCAGTGTTATACGATATGAATGAAGGCTACCAAAGCTTTATTTTCACATTTCAGACTTTGAAATTGCACTATAAATCAAGTGTGGCGTCGGCAAAACATTTCCCCCATAACATGGCGTCCTGGTATAAAAACGTTTGAGAACCCCTCATCTATCCGGTTCTAACGTTCACCTAAATGAGCTCTCATCTCTCATGTCTCTCCAGGTCCTCTACTTCTACTACACCCCCTCTCCTATTTTGGCATGCCTGTGCCAGGTATTTGTTCAAATTCCTCACATCCCGTAGGGATAGGTATGTCCTCCCCCTCCCCCCTGCCCACCCTCTACTCTTTACTGCGTGTCTCTGTCTATGTATGCCAACACATGTATGAAGCAGCCAGTGTGCACCCTCTGTGTCTCAACATTAAAATGTTTAATGGCATTAAATGATCCAATCCAGAGTGACAAACCAAAAACTGAAGCAAAATTGGACATTAACCACTTTCAACCTGGCGGGTCACTATAGACAAAACTGTCACTTTTTTATTCTACAGTTTTCCAAATAGCAAAAATAGATGTATTTTATACCTAGTCATGGTGTCGCATAGAGTCAATAGCCGATCTATAAGCTCACATTGCATTGCAATGCATGGGGATGTGAGCTTGTAGATTGGCCATGTTTCGCTAGTTTTAAAAAAGTTTGAAAATTATGGATTTTTGCTTAAATATAGTATACTTCTTTTTGCAAAGTGGTTAAGCTTCAGTTCAGCTGACCAACATTCAGCAGTGGTGAGAAATATAAGGGCCAGAGCCACAGTGGTCCATACAATATTCTTACAAAGCTAGAGATCACTTATGCTAGCACGAATCGTGCAGTCAACAGCCAAAATGACTGTCTGGCTGGTCACTACTAAACCAATTCTAACCTCTCAGCTGCTCAGAGTGCAGAGTTAGCATACCCACAGGCAGCTGTGGGTTTCCAGTTTGCACGGCCAAAACCAACTATAGCGGCTTACAAGCAACCCTAAAGTCTCTTTTGATAACTCTGAAAAGAGCCACTGAATCTGTGACATCACGCATACTGAGCTAAAAGCCAGGCCACTTATTAGCGTACCGCATTTGAACTTTTCCTCTGACATGGAGAAATGTTGTTGTAGGGAGCCACTGAACGCTAATACTTAATCACCGCAATAAATTCAGACATCAAATCGCCATATAAAGTCATGTGTGTGAGTCGTGTGAGACGCCAATGTGTTGGGAGATTCAGTGGGACATGGTATTGACTTTGGGTCGGAGACAAGGTGTACGTTAGTTTATTGCAGCGGCTTTATGAAATGACAGCAAATAACCACATCTTGGTGGTGTGTCAGCGTGCCTGACCGTCTGCCAGGCCTGCTGAAACTCTGAGCTCTCATGACTCATCCTCATTCTTACTGGAAGGGGCCCGTACACCAAGGCCATGGCTTTTGCATTTAGTTTTAGAATGGTTTGGAAGAGCATTTATGGAATACTATACAGTATATCCATGTTGGTACAAAGGATCAATATCTGCCTAATTCATTTTGCAAAAAAAGAGGGGGGGGGGGGCAAAGTGACCCACTGTCCTCTAAAAAGTGTTATTTGTTTAATGTTATGCAAAAGTGGGTGGCGGTTATTGTGGGTGTCTTTTCTTCCTGACATACTTTGTGAATGTGGATAGCTCTGTGTTTTAATAAATAAGTGATTTCATTGGCGTGTGATGTCCATGCTATGACTTTATATTCAACTATTTTGGGAGATTCGGCACCCAAAGACCAGAGACTTACAGAAACATTTAATCAGTAATAAATACATTCATACAATTTACAAGACAACTAAAATAATAAAAGACTAAATGGGTATATGGAACCTGGCTGTGATAACTCAAATAATCATCGATGGTTATAATCAGGTCCAGCTGCTATTCAGCCACCTCTTTATGGAGGACAATAGAGCTAATGGGCTTAAGGCTTGCAGCAGGTAACCCAGTTTAGCTCTGCTCTGACTTTTGTGCCGATCTTTTGATTAGGGTACAATCTCCTTGCCAACCCATAGGCACTCTATAATTGAGTAAGTGATGGAGAATAAACTGTCAGAGAATAAAAGATCAGTGTGAAGAAGGAACAAAGGAGATCACGGTAGCTTTGCACATCCAAACAAAAAGTGACATTTCTTCAGACATAAAGAAGATTATGGCTAAATGGTGAAATGTCACTTTTTGTTTGGATGTGGCAATACATTTGCAATTAAGGGAGCTACAGTGTACGGATCTTCTTTGTTGCTTCTATGATTATCTTCCTTTGATCCAGCACCTGCCTTATTTTGTCCATAGAAAGTCAACAGATGCTCTTTTAAAGTGACAACCTGTTTCACATTCATACAGACCTCCTCCACCCCTGAGAGCAGCCCTGTAAAACCACACTCTTCAGCAGCTCCTCTGAGGCAATACAATATAGGCATTTAGCAGACACTCATATCCAGAGCGACTTACAATAAGCAAGGTAATCACATACATACAAGACAGTGTAGTGCCTCAATATACTAGGATCCCGTAAACCAAGAACATAGCATCTGTCTAAACAATACACTATCAAAATAACAATCTGTACATTGAAATTATAGGAAGGATACCAGGTAAACAATGAACCTATAGCATCCGTTTAAATAACATGCTATCTAAATTACATTCTTAACATTGTGGTCAAGAAAACAAACCAAAGTAACAAAAACATGAGCACGGGTGAGCAAGATACGTCTGCATGATAGCCATATCTTGGTAATTTGCTAGCATCAATCAAGGCAGATGATAGCAAGGGGTACAGGGAGAGTGAAGTGCTAGGGGGGGGGCGAGGTGGAGTCTGAAGAGGTGAGTCTTTGCTCAGCAAACAGGGGTTTGCTCAGTTGTTGAGGGAAGAGAGGGCTTTTTCCATTACATTTCCACACCTTTCCCAGTTGGGATTTGAACCCTGTGCCCACCTTACCTTTCTCAATATACAGTACCACACATGATAAATAAATAGTATAAGCCATCCACATGATAGGACATGAATAGGGTTGGCTTCCCTAATATTCCATAAATTAACTATTCATTCAACACCGTTTTGTCTAGAGTCAATGCAACAGAATGCCACAACAAACATTAACACATAACCCAGTCCATATCCATACAGACTATAGCATTACGATTAAATAAATCCACCACCATATGCTATAGGTGCTTTGTAAAATGTAGACCTTGATGTAACCGCCCATACCTCTGACTTACAGCTGTCGACTGTGTGCCAAAATATGATGCTCAGTCACCATTTATGGTCATCTGCTTGGAATTTGTGGAAAATATTGTTCCAGTATGGTTGTATAGTGAGATGTTCTCCTGGCTCGCAAAGTATCGAACCCCCTACTACTGAGTCATCAAGTTTCAGACTCAAAATTTCACAAGCATGCAAGGTTATCCACTTAAGCTCTCTGCTCTAGTCTACAGTATACTTTGTCATATGAAAAATAATGAGAATTCAAAGTGGTGGAAAAGGAAAGAATTGAAATTGAGTTATTGAATAGAATGAAATCATTACTGCAATTAGGCTACCATATAAAATACATAAGACAGATGATATTCTGGGATTCTGCTGTCACTGCCATTGACAACTGAATTTCCCTTGTGGGATCATTATAATTGGGTTGTATGGAAGATGTATGTTCCTGCACTAGGCCTAAAATGAAAATAAAAAATGCAACAAGAAGATAATACAAAGAGAGATCATTTCTGAAGAACGTTCAACAAATGAGCCATACTTGCAACATGTTTTTTTCAGATTTTTTTCAAAAATAGTGAAGCTTCTATCTATTGTAGAAGTGTGTAGATCAGCTATTTTCGCTATTCCTCATGACATAGTAAAATTATTGAATTGATCATTTCAGTGGTGTAAAGTAACTAAATACATTTACTTAAGTACTGTGTACTTAAGTAAAATGTTGAGGTACTTTTACTTTACTGGAGTATTTCCAATTTGTTATACTTTCACTTCTACTCCACTACATCTCAGAGTCAAATATTGTACTTCTACTCCACTACAATTATTTGATAACCTAGTTAGGCCTACTAGTTACTTTGTAGATTTTGATTATTATTACAAAACATACATTACCCACTTCAGCCCTATATACATTTCGGCCATCATGATGGGATGCATTGTGAGCTTGTAGATCTGCTATTTCCTAAAGATTTGTATACATATTATACATTTGAAAACTTGTGAAATGGGACATTCTGCATAATGACTACTTTTACTTTTGTACTTTAAGTATATTTTGATACCAATACTTTTGTACTTTTACTCAAGTATCATGGTATTGATACTTTCACTAAAGTAAAAAAAAAAAAAAAAACTTTTTCCACCACTGTGTAATTTAAGAATCTGCCTAATTTAGCCTATTTAAGACCCTCACCCTGCACACTCCCTCATCCATCCATACACTCCAACCCCCTGCACCCTCCCAACCCCCGCACTCACACGCACGCGTTCGGCACTCCCCTCGCAGACACATCAAACACACAGAGGAGACAGACAGACAGGACACACACCAGCAACAGGAGAAGTCAAGAGAGATCCGCACTAAGTTCTGACCAAACGTGTTCCGCCGTTCATGAAGAACATTATTCTACATTTTATCCTCTCAACGGAGATCATTGGGAATTCCTCACAACAAGAGAAGACGAGGATAATTCACCATGGAAAATGAAGATAAATCATCCCAAAAACTCCACGGAATATGATTTTCACAGCGCCTGATACTAGGTAAGCACAAATACAAATTGTTAATTACACTAACTTTGCACACATGCCTTTGATTTGGTAAAACAAATATATAGGCTACTTTTACAAAAGTTTACAATTAACAAATGCATTCTCGATTAATTGAATAAACAGGACCACAATGGAAATAAGCCCTGCTTAGGTTTTTTTTTGTGTTATTCTTTTAACACCTTTTGTATACATTTGTACCACTTTTTTGCCAACTGTTAAAAAAGTATTCAATCAATCAATTCTATATTAGTCCTCTCAGGAATTTATTCTATGATCTTTCCATGCAAGCAGACACTTTAAATTCTAGTCTAATCATCAATTTTTGACATTTTTTAGTCACCAGTGATTTTTTTTTTAATTACAGCCTAGATTAGCTACAACAATTGCCAAACAATAGCTTATTTGTCTAAGAATTATCAAATAAACCTAAATGATGCTAAACCTTATTTTAAAAAAAATATTTATAACCATACGGGCAAGTCTAGTCTACAGGCTAGTTGACTTAAAGCATGTAGGATAGGCCTGTTACTGTTGCGAATTGCGTCTGACGATCGTCTCAAAGAAATCATTTGAAAGGTTGTGATGAAAACACAAATGTTATATTATATGACAACAGAATGAAATGGCCATGATGTGTGATGTTATTTAAAGGGACCGGTAGGGTGAACGTCTGGGGCCGCTCCTCCTCCGTGGGGGTTCGGCTCTGCTTCCACAGTTCAACAGTAGCTCTTAACCCCGCGTCTGACCGGGTCAAACACCCCCCCGTGGAGGCTTTGATGTCAGCGGCGTATACATTTCTGCTGCAAATTTAGCTTCTTTGAAGAAGAAAAAAAAGGACCGTCGTATGTGGCACAAATCAAATTAAAAGGTAGCCTATGATTAGGCTCTATATGCACAGCAGCCATATTAGAAAGAAATCGGGCCTCTTCCTTACTTCCTTCACAGGTCTTACCAATTATACTAATGAAGGCTCCGTTCCATTTGGCATAGTGGTTCTCAAACATTTATTTCAAGGATCCCCATAACTCTGAGAAAATACAAATGGAACCAAGAGTTACACACCCGTAAAGGGTCCATTTGGAACACCCCCAAGGAACCACGAGGGTCCCTGGACCACACTTTGAGACCCACTGGTTTAGCAGAGTGTTTCCAGTGAGTCAACATGCGCAATATCAGCACCCTGACTGACTCTGTTTGACCAGAATGGAACAGGACCTTCATTTAGTAGGCTATCATTGGTAACACCCGTGAAGGAAGTAAGGAAGAGGCCCAATTTCTTTCTAATATGGTTGCTGTGCATAGAGCCTAATATTCTTTTTCTTCTTTCTCCTCTTGTTCGGGCGCGCCACGTGTGGTTGTGTGAAATGCAAAGTGCGAATTGGTTCAATTATCCTATTAAATTAGGCCTATTGTAAAGGCAGCTGGCCTGTAAAGTGGCCGCAAGCAGATTTATTTTTCTTGACTTAAAGGTCCCAGCAAGTGAAAGGAATTTGATAACCCAGTGAGGAATACGTAGTTAAGTGTCCAAAGCCCTATGGCACTGATGCGCAAAAGCACACAACATATAGGTCTACATACAAGTCAAAACATGTAGGCTAGAAGTCTGGGAGGCAGAATAGATACCACCTGTTTGCAAAACAAGCTGTGTTAAGCTCCTAAATAACAACTTTTTTTTTTGTTCAATGGTTACAGGTTGAGGTTATATATGAATTGCTTTTTCTTCTGCAGTGAAAGTGTTGAGCAACAGCGCGGCCTGGCATGCCTTCAGGTGGCTGGCGGGGGGTCTAGATTTACAACCGTGTGTTGCCCCCCAGGCTCTGAAAATCCGATTATTAAACAAAAAAACATGCAGGACTCCCTGACCTGACAGGCTGAAAAACGACAGGGCCAAGTAGATGAGCCTACTGTTAAAACGATAAGCCTTTGTGTTGACATGGGTGGTTAGGTTTCCACTATGTGTTTAGGAACATTTGTCTGGATGATTCAACTATTTATTGATAGAAATGTAATTACCACACATGTATTCCACTTATATTTAACTAAATATATACCAATAGCTTTGATTATACAATAAGAGACAGTAATCATTTTATTGAGTGATATTGCCTGTTAATTAATTTCCCATTTTCTCTCTTTTATTTCTCCCCCTCATCTGATTTCTCCTAACCCTTCTGTCTCTTCTAAAATGACTTGCCATTTTTTAGACAGTTATCTGTCTTTTAGCAATCACTGGCCATACATTCCTCCAAAATTTCCAAACCATTTTTCTAACTCCCAACAATGGAGGCCATAGGCTCTGTGCCTCCTTCTACCTCTCCGTACACTTTTCCTCTCATCCCCAACTCATCTGTCCCCTCATCCATCCCCTCCATCTCTCCATCCATGAGCTCGGTGTCGACGCCTCTGTTCTGCTGCGTCCTGTCGCTCCTCTCGCTGCTGGGCATCTCAGGAAACCTGTACACCCTGATCCTCCTCCTCCGGCGCAGGAGGGGCAAGAGGAGACGGGGAACAGGGATCACCTGCTGCTCCCTAAGCGTCCCCGTCCCGTCCTGTCTCGCCAAGTCCTTCTCTTCCTCCCTGTCCCATTCCTCCTCTCCCGTCTCCTCCTCTTCGTCCTCCTACCTTCACATGCAGGTGCTCAGCCTGGCCCTGGCGGACCTGCTGTACCTGTTCACGGCGCCCTTCATCGTGTACGACAGCCTGGGGAACGGCTGGGCGTTCGGGGAGCTGGGCTGCCGCCTGCTGCTGAGCCTGGACCTGCTCACCATGCACGCCTCCATCTTCACCCTGACCGCCATGAGCCTGGACCGCTACCGCGCCGTGGCGGACCCGCTCCACGCCTCCTCGTCCAAGTCCTCGGGCCTGCTGCGCGTGGGCCTAGCCTGGGGGCTGGCGGTGGCCCTCAGCCTGCCCATGATGATCACCCTGCACCTGGAGGACAGTGTGGAGGGCCAGCTGTGCGTTCCGGCCTGGGACGAGCAGAGCTCTAAGGTGTACCTCAGCATCCTGTTCTGCACCAGCATCCTGGGCCCGGGCCTGGCCATCGGAGCCCTGTATGCCACCCTCGGTCGCCTCTACTGGGTGTCCCAGACCCAGCCCGCCTGGGCGAGAGGCGGAGGCAGCAGCACCTCGTACCCGCCCAGAGCGCCCAAGCCCAAAGTCCTGCTCCTCATCCTGGGGATCGTCCTGGCGTTCTGGGCCTGCTTCCTGCCGTTCTGGGTGTGGCAGCTGCTTCCGCTGTACCAGCCGGACATGCTGCGGACATTGCCTGTGAGTACACAGGTGACGGTGAACCGGATCCTCACGTGTCTGACGTACGGGAACTCTTGCGTGAATCCGTTCTTCTACACGCTGCTGACGGGCAAACGTAGACGAACCCGACAGACGCTGTCTTCAGCGAACCAGCTCTGTCGCAAGAGCAGTCCGCTGCAGTAGAGTGAAAGTCTCTCTGGAACTGTAGATGTCAAAGGTTTATATTTGTGTGTGCGTGTGTGTGTGTGTGTGTGTGTGCGTGTATGCTGACTAGTTATACTAGTTATATTTGAACACTGTTTATGTGTTCCATAACCAGCACCAAAGACCATGGCTTTAGCCAGTGATTTAACCACATTATCCATGGTGGCCCTACTTTGGGCACATTTTCAGAAAATGTTTGTACAATCTCCTTTTTTGTTGTTGAAAAATGTTTTGTTTTCTTCTAAATAGAATATCTACAATCTCAACGCGACACGTTGTGAGCTTGTAGATCGGCTATGTTTTGCTATTTGTCATATGGTGGAGTATATAGGGCCTAAGTTAAAAGAAGGACAATAGCACTTTGTATGTAAGCTTTGTTATCAGACCATATTTCCTGTCAGGAGATTAAATTAATATTAGCTTTATCTGCATTCAACATATTTTTTTCCAGGTGATTTGGTTACTGAAGTAGTAACAAACATCATTTTGGTTTTTAAACAATTCAATTATGTAAACTTTATCATTTTTACAGTAAACCAGGTTTTCAGACAAATGCTCAGGTTAACTTAAGATCAAGTGATATGAGAGAATAGAGATAGAGGGCTTAGCAGTCAGAGTTGACCTGTTCAACAATAACATATATATGATACGATAACAAATATATACAGTACAAACATTTCCAGTCGTATGATAGTGCACTTCAACTTGACTTTTGAGCATTATCAAAAAAGTTTACTGTTGGAGAACAACTGGCTGTGACCACTTGTCAGACATAGTCGGAGCATGTTTCTTTTGTTGACACAACAAATTGTTTGAGGGCTTTGGCGAGGCTGGCTTTGCTTTCCTTGACGCTTGACACATTTAAATACAACAGAGGTTCTTTTTTTATTATCACCACCTGCATGTTGGTTGGCAAATGTATATTTTTGTATAAATCATGCAATGCTTAGCATGGCTTCAATGAGTTATGCTTATTCTAAGTGATATTTCTGATGTTATGTAATATAGCCTTTGAATAAAGAATACTCTTTCTATATGTTACTCTGTGTCATGGGCTATCTGTTCCCCTAGCATGGTGATATTCAAACATTTCCCCATGAGCACCCCCCTTTACTGTAAGTCAACATTAATACAATTGATTATTAAGTAATATGTTTAGAAGTAAAAATAATAATATATATATATCCTTTGGCACAGTCATGTAAATTATTCATATTGGGCATGCTATGACCCCCTTGGAATTCCCCTCCTGTCCCACTAGGGGGGCCCACCCCAGAGCTTGAATATCACTGCACATAGCGAGTGGAGGCGCGTGAGGTCCCTTCTTCTTGGCCCCTTGAACAAGAACACAACGTGCAAAATCCATGTGCTTTGGGGGTTTATGGTCATAGCAGATGTAGAGAGACATGGAGAGATGGAGAGAGAGAGAGAGAGAGAGAGAGAGAGAGAGAGAGAGAGAGAGAGAGAGAGAGAGAGAGAGAGAGAGAGAGAGAGACATGGGGAAATAATATCACAGTGACTATATCAAATTTGGCCCGTGGGTATGAAATGGCTGAAGTCAGAGGGGGGGGGGGGGGGGGGGGGTACTATAGCGATACTATTTAGACAGACAGACACAGACCACAATGGAAACAAGCCCCAAGGGCTTTTTGTGTTATCTAACAATCATTGTAAAATCGTACCTCTGTACTATTTGCAAACTGTTAATAAAGTATTCAATTAATCACAGACATTGATATGTCAATTGATATTGTAATAGCATTACCACAGTGTAGATGAAACAAAGAAACAGGTACAGTATGGGTAGAGAATTAGTACAGAATAAGTGGTAGGGTAACACTAATTAAAATGTTGACAATATAAAAGATAACATCATACGGCTGTTCAGGTATGCATAAAGTAGATAGGAATAGAGGTGTAGGAAGAGACCTAAAGACTGAACTGGCCATCGGTACTTGGACTGACTGGGTTAGCATAGGATATGAACCATTTGGAGATCTAAGTATTGGAATGAACATCATGTGCAATCTACCACTAGTAAAACAGGGCATATAATAGATGTGTATCAACAGTAATTTATGGATCAATATGTACATAAATAGGCATTTCATTTATAGGGTACAGTAGGTCCCAAGTGGGATGGTACAGGACAGTGATGGATGCCAAACGGGTGATGGCAGGGAATTGGGTGAGAACTTGAAGAAAAGAACATAAGAAAAAAAGAAATCCTCAAGTTTGTGTTGGGAACTTTTATTTGTGTGTCTGTGTCAGCGTGTCTGTGATGGGTGAAGGTGTTCCCCCGTCCTTGGTGTGTGTGTGCCCACCGGCCCCTCCTGTGTCTCCCCTTGTAGCTTGGGAACCGAACCGTCTCTGTCTGTCTGGCTCAAAGAGAGCTCTGTACTGTATCGCAAACCCTGCTGCTCTTTGACGCAGATGAGCAAATATTGTTGTTTGACAGAGAGGAGCGAGGCTGGGCCGGGGGATGGGACAGTGGGATGAGAGGGTGGTGGTGTATTGCATGAGGGTGGAGCTCACTGTGGTGGTCTATTTACCATAGTGACTCCAGAATCAGTATTAAGTGGTGCTCAAACTTTTTCATGTCAAGGACCCCCAAATGTACACATCAGCCCACGGACCCCCATTTGAAAAGATATGCCAGGGACCCCTACCCGGCGAAGCTCCACAGCAGTCATTCTCAACCTCAAGTGCCCCCAGTTTGATATGCATTAGGCCCCTAGACCCTCATTTGATGCCATAATCTACACTGTAAAATGCTAATTTACAAATGGAACCAAATGGACCCTTAAGGGTCCATTGTTGTGTGTGCAGGATATGGGGGGACATTAATTAGCCGGATAGAATGTGCAATAAAAGGTATACACATAATGTCTTTCTAGACAGTTATATAACATAATGAGCTGTTGATGTAGGCCAACTGTGCATTTTACAGCAGACAACTGGTCTGTACTCTATAATCTATCTTAACATAAACCACCAGTGTATGAGAAAAGTGGAAATGTACCTTAAAATAGCATTATAACCACAATTTATAACACTGCCATACTACCGTACTAAAGTCAGCCTTTGTTTGGTGAAAGGTTGCCCTACCATGACATAGTGCTGACACCCAACCAGACCAAAGTGGTTTGAAACGATCAACATTGCAATCTCAACAGTGGGCCTAAAAAGGATTTAAAACTCCAATCTGGGACTTTTAATGGATAAAATCGTCTTCATTGTAGTTTGTACATTGTTGCAATTACCTCTCTCCAGGGGGAGAGGGAAACGGGTTTAAATAACCACTTAAAACCTATATACTTCCGGAGTCTCCCAGGGCGCTATAGGCTACTATGCCCCCTCCTGTTTTTGCTTTACACTATATATCTTTGCCGAAAACAAAAGCTCAGGCTACAAGCTTGTAGATCTGCCATTATTGCCAAATGTTGACGCCAGAATAGGGACACTAACGGGTTGTCAATTGCCTGGCTACACAAAGGCAACTTCTATCGTGCAAGGCTATTGCAAATGTTGCTAATGCTGCAACGTAAACGGAAAACACACCAACCACCTCAGCCTTCACCCATGTTACTCATCTAAGCACAGCAAAAACAAAAATGCCCCACCTTGCCCAAGCCTATAACATATCCTATTCTGGAAAGTTTGGTGCAAGGGTGGCGCTAGAGAAAAGGCAATAGGGACGGCCATAACCATATAAGGAGTTGCAAATGCATACTGTACACCCAAATATGGAGTGTGTTGTCTAATCTCAATGTGTCATCATGGCATCAGGCGCAAACAAATCAGCCAGCTCCATATATGGGCACAAAAGGGGGCATGCTCATATATGGGCACATACTTTTGACACAGCGATCTCCATATATGGGCATAAAAGGGACAAGGACTTACAGATTCAGAGATACGGTTGTCCAGAGCCACAGTTCCGACCTCTATGCCCATATATGGTCATGTGCACTGCATGTGCATAAATGGGACCGACAGACTTCAAACTCGGTGCGCGCAGAGGAAAGGACTCGAGGGAGAGCGGTGCCCGCCGTCGAGTATTTCGTATATATACAGTTGTCAGAACCGCTGATTCAACCAAAATGCCCATATATGGGTATTCCAACATATATGGGCATATTCTGATGACATCAGGGATCTCCCATATGGGCATAAAAGGGACACAGGTAGCCGGACAGAAACAGACATCTCCATATATGGGCACAAAAGAGACACAGACAGACGAGTACAAAGGGGACCCTGACAAAGCCCCTGACACTAAGACATAGTGGTCGGATCGGCAGTGCGACGTAGGTGTGAGCGGCCCAAACCTCTGGTTATGATAAATGAGCTATATGGTAGTATAGCCACTGAAAAGGAAACAGAGAAAGAGGTTGTTTTTTATGACATAATAGCCCTTTGAAATATTTTCTTTTAGATGGATATTCAGGAGCAACACTGATCCATCATGTCGAGTTTTTAATTTCATCGCCACAGTTAAAAGGCCCGTGTAATGTTACAAATCTGATTTAATGGTGTTTGTCTTTGTTCGGGCAAATCACAGAGGGACCACTGAACGCTGTTAACAGCATGTGTTTTCATCTACTTTCAAGAACTTCTGTCTACTTAGTGCACCTATGAGACTTAACAAATTTCATGCTACGGTATACTGGAGCGAGCCTACAAAACTGTGTAAAGTGAGAACCAGGGTCTGGATTCATTTATTTGCACATAAAGTGGATGCATACAGAATACAGAAGGTGGACGTATGAAGCAAAGAGAAAAGACATAACAAGGCATGGGCCAGGAGCCCAGAAACCCAACATGGGTATGACCCACAGGGTCACTCAGTTAAACTGCAAATTATCGCGTTATGAACCCAGACAAAAGTGATGGAAAATAATACAGTCTTCTCTGAACACAAGTACAAACATATATGAAATCGCAGACGTGTTTTGACTACACACACTACATGTCATGACTCCATGGTGAGTAAGTTAGCCAAAATATTTCAGTGAATTAATACTGTTCTTGAGTGCACATTTTTCACCAACCTAATAGTGTCAAGGTCAACAGACATTTGTCAAGGGCGGGGTTCTTCTGCAACAGCTGGTGATGCCCACCGAAGCCATTCATTTAGAAACTGTAGGGGTTTTCTGCAGTCTATCGTCCATTCTGCCGTCCATGTGTTTCCATTTACCTGGCCTGGTTACCTCTGAGCGTAACGTTCCCACTGCTGTTATAACCCAGCGCTATGTGCGGTAACACCATGGGGGGTGCCTCTGTTGTGAACCTAATGCAATAGCCATTCACCTTCAGCAGACAACCACTCTGAAGCTCTCAGGCTATGCTCACACCGGCAACCCTAATCCGTTTTTTTCAGAGACTGAATACTGTGCATTATGTATCCTGGCTTAATCTTGAATGTATAAGTTAAATTGTATGTAAACTTGCACTTCAGACTGGCAGCCTAAATCAGAGTTTTGGCCTATCCAGATTGGAATCAGTTCTGGTTCTATCAACTCTGACTCTAAAAAGCTAAAAAGAAAAACACATGGAAATACATTTTTGAAAATCCGATTTGAACCACATTCCTAGATTTAAAATGTGATTCAAATCAGATTTTTAAAGATGTGTTTCAGTCTGTACACTGAAGCCTGATGTAGTATACTTTGTTGTACGACGGTGTCACTTGCCAAAAAATAGCCGATCTACAAGCTCACAACGCATTGCACTACAACACGTTGTAGTAGCCTATTTTCAGAGAGCATAACTATCATACGACAGAGTACAAGTTCAGCCTTATTCACGCCTATCTCATTATGCAGATAGGTAGGCGATGTCTGAATACACAATTCTGATTTGATCATTTGCAAATAACAGTGTGTGGTCAGTCAGTCTTAAAGATCAGATTTGAGATACAGATCGGATTTGCCAGCAGTCTGAATAGCCATATGGGAATTTATTTTGGGAAAGGATTAATGGAGACACACAGTAGGAAAGCTGAGAAGGACAACCCGTAGGGAAGAAGACTGATGGGATTCGGATTCGATCCCAAGTCAGGAAGTGATACAGTTCGGTTCCTAACCACTGCTACGCCATCACCGGGCACTGGCCGTTTTTCAAGAAACTTTAGTAGACAAAGGTCTTTTTGAAAACTCTCTCATGGGAGTTTTGGACCCTTGGGCCATACCAACATGACAGAAGATGGAGGGGGTGCAACTTATGTAAGAGATGAGGCTTATCCAAGAACGACATTTAGGCGGCGGTGTGGATATTAAAGCACAGAGGGGTCAGTTGTTTTAATCAGAGGCTGGCCAACTCTCTCCAACCATAACTTTTGTCGTCCCTTGGCTCCACAGAAACTCCTGATTTCACCTCTAGATTGACCCAGCGGCCCGGCTCACCATCTCCTACGCCCTTCTCCTGTCTATCCACAAGGAGAGACCAAGAAGACAAATATTTTCTTTTGGGAGCGTCGCTCCGGCGTACCTGAGCGTTTCATAAATCCAACACATGTCCGTTTCCTGGAACTAACCAAGTGTCTTTCCATCCCCAGTGCCCCCCACCACCGCCCCCTCTCACTCAACACTCTCGCGCCCCTCACCCCCGCCCAGTTGGAGCCCTCCTCTCCGCCAGTGTTTGAGGCTGAAGCAGGTGCCCCTCCCCTGGGCAGCTGGCTCAGGAAAGCACCCTGCTGTGTAGACGAGACTGGGCCGCAGTCCGGGCCAAAGTCACGCTGTGAGGTGTATAAGAGGCTCCCTTTCTCTCCAGACACACACACACACAAAAAAGATTCCCTTAGCACTTCTCCTCCTCCTCTTCCACCTCTCTTCCAAAATTCAATCTCCACATCTGTTTTCTCTCTCTCAATCACTCTTTTTCTCCCCACTCCACTTTCTACCATTGCCTCTTTGCTTTCTTTTCTCCATGTACTGTAAGCCCTTCACCTCATTTGACATTCGTCTTGATGAGTTGGGTTTGAAAGAGAGTTCATGGAGGGATAGGGATGAACATTATGAACCATTATGGACCATTACAAACCAAAACATTAAGGGCCTTCACAAAGGCGACTGCCGTAAAAGGAAGATTTATCACTCAAATCACATCTTTAAAAAACACGAATGGGGTAATTTATAATCCAACAACAGAGCATATCAAAGAAGACCCAAGCACAGTATTTTTTATGCCATTCACATATGTAGTCAACACAATAAAAATAAATAAACACACACCCTTCTACTTGTAATCGCTGGTTTGACGACAAACATTCAAAGCTTGCGACTTTGACAGAGTCTCTTTGTTCGTCCCGGAGCAGCCTCTGCCGTGAGGCGCCCTGCTCCCCATCACGTCCCCTGCCTTCGCACCCTTGTGTCAGCCGCCATGATCAGGCGAGGCCTGGGTTGGCATGTCTTGAGGGCCAGAGGGGTTACATAAACCGACATACGCGCAGCAGTTCGCACATGGGCTCTTACTAGGAGAGACGGTAAATATGGCATGCCTGGCCCCCGTCTCTCCCTCCCTCCCGTCGGTCTCTCTCTATCTCTCTTTCTGATTCCCCGTCCTTCTCTCCTGTCGCCATCTCACTCTCTCTGTGTACCGCCTGTAAACAGCCATTCCCGTCAACTCAGGCGTCAAAGCTCCCCCGACCTTCGACCTTCTGACACTTCACTCATGTGAACCTTGTCGGTGAGCATGCAGACAGACGGTGGGCCATGTCCTGGAGGTGAGCATGCAGACAGAGGCCCTTGTCCATGGAAGGACATTATATGTCACACCAAAAGCACGATTCAACATTTTGCTGCATTGGCCTTGATCAAAAATTGTAACTGTTGAATAATATGTTTTAGAATATCATGGCTTTGTAGCAGGAGAACTGGGCCCTTCAGATAACTGGGCTGAAATAGTATTTCACGTAACATTTGAATTTGATTGACATTATATTTAGGCTATAATTCAAAGTTTCAGTACATCTGGACCAAATTATTCTCACGGCCTCACATTTTGTAGTGAAAAACACTGTACTGTACTTTTAGTAATCACTCCTTATATATTTTGCTTTTGTTCCCAAGCTTGTTTGGGCTTTCACGATCACAACGTGTGATAATAACAAAAATAACAATAATAATAATTGAATCCCCTTTAGTTAAATTGTTTGTTTTTTTTGGGGGGGGGGGGCATTCTGATCACCAGACTCTATGGCCGCCTGCTCATTTAATAGCAATAGATTGGTTTCTCATAATTGTAGTGGTGGTGCCGAGTGAAATCCTTTACATTCGTCTGGCCTTGGAGAATTACAATATGATTTGTGGTCAATTATGTGGCTACTTCTGTTGACTATAGGCTATTAACATTTCTGTCTGTCATCATAGCCAGTGGCCAGATTGCATTAAACGGCTTTAGGCACAGTGCATCTGATTTGTGTGTGTGTGTGTGTGTGTGTGTGTGTGTGTGTGTGTGTGTGTGTGTGTGTGTGTGTGTGTGTGTGTGTGTGTGTGTGTGTGTACATAATAATGAAATGAAATAATTAATGTAATGCTTAAGACATAGATATAGACAGATGTATACATTTGTACTGTGTCCACTTAGCAAAAGGGCCCTGTTCTCTTGCACTCCATGGGTTCCCTGGGGGGCTGCCTTATGTTGAGCCAAACAGTGAGTGCCAGTAGTAAGTGAATGGGCACCGTTCAAAACAGTGTTAAAATAAGGAGTGAATCTGAGTGGATACGTCAGAGTACTTAGAATAGACCAGCTTGTTTTGTCGGGTGGGGGGGATGTTACAATAGGATCTATAAAGTTTTAATGTTTTTCTCTAAGAATGCATTATACAGCATAGGCTACAATTTGCATTAGAGTGCCCCCTGCAGGCGTATCTACAAATAGAAATGCCAAAACTACCAAGAAGACAGTCAGAAACACTTGCTCCAGCTAGCTGGGTTAGAGAGTTATGTCGGAATAAGTGTTCTGACATAACTAATAATTCCAAGCATTGTATCTTCTCTGACATTCCAGTTGAACACATTTCAGTTACTTTCCACAGCAAAAATCTTTTGTTGTTGCTGTTTTAATGTATCCATTCGTAACTCAGAGTTAAATGAACAGAGGATTTGACTGTGTGAGAAAACATAGCATGCTTTCCATGACTCACAGTCAAAGTAATTAATTAAAGAGAAAGTCCACTCCGATCCTAAAACAGCATTTACATTGTGCTGCTTTTCCAATTACCATGGACATTTAAGTCAATATGTAATGTAAACATAGACAAGACAACTGTCTCCCTAAGCTTGAAATCAGAGTATCTATTGCCATGGTGACACTATTTATATGGAGTTGGTCCACTGACTTTGAATGAAAATTTTAAACGGAGCTGTACAATATTACAAACATAACATATATGAATTATATTTTAGGATGGATTTTCCTTTTTTTTTCAATCTGTATAAAGTATGTTAAGACAAACTGTCACTAACACAACTGTGGCGGTTGTAGTTGGTCTCTCGCTGCTCTTCTCTTGAGACATTTAGATCCTGTGGTTGGGTAGGGCCACTACTGGTTGACAAGTGGTATTGCATGAAGGTGTGCAATAAATCCTCTACCCAAACAGGCATTCCCCTCATGCAGTAGCAATTTTGGAGCTCATGGGCGCGACCATGCTTAGATTCCAGGGAAGAACATAAAAGTTACACATTGCAGCTTTAAGTTGAACTACTCATGTATGGAGGTTTATTCCTTGCCTCAAACCGACCTTCCTACACGAGAGGATCACGTACTTGGAACTTAAAGAAACGCTGTACAAAGTCTGCCTGCTACCAGCGGGAGGTTTGGGGGGGGTGACAGAGTTCAACCACTATCAATCTGAAATTGTGAGCAACCGCAGGAATAACAGACGTGCACATTTAATCCAGCCAGCCGTTTCAAAAGGAGCGTCTATACTGAGCGGGACTGTGGCTGTCATGAAGTCATCTGTGGTCAGGTTGGCTCTGTACCTCACTGTCTGGCCCGGAGACGAGGCCCTATATCACCTGATATAGGCTTGTGGGCGATATTTTCACAGGTTTAGTTTAAACAGCAAAGCCAGGCAGAAGTTATACTCAATTCCCGTTCAATGTGGTTCACAGCACTGACAGCTTCAAAATACATTTAAAACACATGCATAATCATGGAGGCCCCATCATTCCTTGGGCCAAGTTCAGTCAATCAATTTAAAGCCGCAATTCGTGACCTTTATTTCCTTCCCAGGAATCCAATACATAATGGAACGTCAACAGGATCTAAATGTCTCAATATAAGAGCAACTACAACCACCTCACTTGTGTCAGTTATATTAACATACTCTACCATACAGATTGGTCAAAAATAAAGTTTCATTCACTGACAAAAGTGATAGATTGCAGCTTCAAGAGTAGAGTAAAATACCTTGGTCCCAAGTAGATCAACCTAAACCAAGCCAGTGAAGGAGAGATCGGATTTTCTTAAGCCTATAATATTTATACTTTGTTGAACAACATCTGTTATTTTCATACGACAAAGAATAAACTGTGATTTTAACCACTTAAAGCCTCACCATGTAACTTAATTAATAAAATGTAATTTTGTTCAATCTGTATGGTAGAGTATGTTAATACAATATAACTTATATAATTGGGGTGGTCGTATTTAGCCTCCCTGCTCTTCTATTCAGACATCGGTAATTAGATCGTGTCAAAGGTCATGTCTCACCTAGACACAGGATCTGACACGAATTTTGACCTGATGGTCAAGATTCAATTTATCCCCAGAGCAAGCAGGCCGGCTCTATTAGCTCAATGGTAAAAATGTCAGCACTTAAGCAGGAAGCCAAGTTCAAATCCAGAGTAGAGTTACACATAGTGCTGCTTTAAGCCCTATCTTCTACTTAAGTTATTCAAAAATAAAAAAAGAAATGTGGAAAATAGTGGAACACACACACACACACACACACACACACACACACACACACACACACACACACACACACACACACACACACACACACACACACACACACACACACACACACACACACACACACACAG
The DNA here is from genome assembly GCF_963454915.1 of Gymnoscopelus microlampas. Lineage (NCBI taxonomy): Eukaryota > Metazoa > Chordata > Actinopteri > Myctophiformes > Myctophidae > Gymnoscopelus > Gymnoscopelus microlampas. Next base: position 10,616,765 of record NC_139940.1, read on the forward strand.
GGTGTTGTGACGCTAAAGGTGAAAGCGATTTACCTTTACAAAACAAAACAAAACCCCCAAAAAATCTAATTGCTCTGAACAAGTGCTCCTTTCCCAATCAAACTCAAGGAAAGTTTTCCAGACACACTTTCAACAACTTGGATCATGGTAAAATAGAAATTCAACAAGGCTTTGGTGGGTGGGAGCCATGTTGTCCCACCCCACACGGCGTTATCACCTTCCACAGTGTAAACCTGTATACCTCCTCCTGACTGTCTGCGTGTCTGTGCTCCTGTGTGGTCAGTAACAGAACACCTGTACCTGCTACACTGGCTTTTAGTAACCCTGTCTTACCACAAAAGGCCGGCAGCCAGTAGGGAGGATGTAGTTGGCACTCTCTATGATGTTAAACCAGAGTAGGGGCTAGCTGAGAAGGCTTTCAGCCATTTACCAACCCACAGGATCTGATGACACAACCTCTTGTATGTCTTGAACTTGGGAATTATTATCCCACAAAAGTTCAGCAGGTTTGTTTTTGTATTTACTTGAAATACAAATGCCAAATGAAACAGCAATGTCTCCTGAAATGCTTTGCAAAGACAAGTAGATAGACCAGTCAATGTGACAAGCAATGCTGATATGGATATTCATTGCGAATGTTCCAAAGTTAATGCATATTTTAATAATACATTTAAGTTTGTTTGATCACCTGGGCTATATTTAAGAGTAACTATAACTCTACACTAATTAGCTAGTTAAAAAACAAACAAAAGACACATGAATGTAAACAATTCCTTAGGGTTGCCTTGCTAATTTGAAAGTTGACCTCCTAGTTTTACTTAGGAGGCTACAGGTTGTCGAAGTGCACTTATAGCACTATGCATTTGTTGACATTTTAAGCAATGACACAACTTCAATGTGTGTCCAGTGTAGCCAGCACATACCAAAACAAACAAATGCTGGCATCCCTTTCTAAAACGTCATTATAAACATAATTATAGAGGCCTAAATCGATGCAATGTGAACAGATTTGTAAGAAGTCATTAACAAAAAAAAAGGTTTACGAAAGTGATGGACCCCCACCTTACCTTATGAGAAGAGAGAGGTCCAACCCTATAAAGCTCTCTGTGGTGTTCTGCGTGGCCGTGGCGGCGTTCTTCGCATGGAAAGTTTGTGGCCTCCACCTCCTGTGAGACGAGAAGAGCTCTGGGGTGGCACCCTATGGGTGGCACAGACCTGGCTGGTGGTGACAGAAAGGCCATACTGGCGCAGGCAGGTGAGCTACAGTATCAGCACACCTGCTGCTGCCTGGGTGGGGAGCAGCTCAGTTCTGTGATGATGTCCCTGAGGAGCGCTATGGAGGGAGGAGGGGAATCCATGGTTCATTGCGACCCCTTGTGGTGGTGCCTAGTTTTGTAAATCAGTGGTTCTCAACCTTTTCAGGCCGCCCGCGACCCCCCAAAATAATCATATTTGAACTGGGGACCCCCCACCCTGACAAGCATTTGGAATGAGGCATCACATTTAGCTTGACTGTCCACAGATAAATATTGTGAAAATAGCAGATCTAGATTACAAGCTCACTAGGTCGGCTATTTTCACAATTTTTGCCTCTTTCTTATATTATTTGACAATTTAGCCAATGTTTGACCAGTTATTATAGTATAGCTTGTTGATAGCCATGGTTCACATGACGCTTGTATGGAATGACAGTCATGTTTCAGGGCTAGCTTGTTGATTACTTTTGATGCAGTAATGTAAAATGTTCTTTTTCTTTTTTTTTGGTAGGTATTAAAAAGCTCTTAAATCCCTTGTCTCTTCTTCACCTTCACCTTGGGACCCCCCCCAAAAAAAATAATAATAATAATAATCATGTAGGGACCCACCTGGGGATGGGGATCCCCCACCCACAGGTTGAGAACCACTGTTGTAAATGACAGAGTAGTAGCCAAGACAGACAAAGTAGCCCGGACTGGCTAGAAATAAACATTATTACAATAAACAAATTAAAATAATATTAAGTAGGCTACACGCACAAAGCCGCAGTAATGTACACAACACGTGTTCGCTCCCTCACTGTAGTTCTACGTCTTGTATGGAATGAATACAATGTAACAGATGTGTAGCCTACAGCGCTGCTGATTGGCTGACTGTTATGAACCCGGAAGTGATAGTAACAGCTGAGGCAAACTCGTAAACTAGTCGGGCTTTTTGTCTCAACAACATTGTTTTCAAAAACACATATTACCGATTTAGCAAATAGGGGCAATATTTTATTAAATTAGCTTCACTTAATTTAGGTTATTATTTTTTACAGGAAGACAGTAGCGCACGACCATGGAAGATGTGACAGGAGCTCAGCTTATTGCAGAAGCTCTGAAAAATCAGGTAAAGAAAACATTTAAAAACTCTAATCCAGTTAATCTGAAGGATGAGTAAATGCAGTGAACATAGTTCGGCTTTGCAGTGACAGAATTATGCACCTTTCTAACATTCATCATGTAGTTTATCATGGGTTGCAAAAGTGTGTGAAAGGTCATGCATTCTACTTTCAAGTTTGATAAAAATGATGTTATGTCATTGCAGACATTATTTAATGGCTAATAATTCACTTGAAACTGGTGTCACTCAGAAATTAATAAACTTAGATGACTACACTTTAACATTCATCATAATACAGTTATTACAGTAGGTTGCAAAAGTGTGTCAAGGGTCATGCATTCTACTTTCAGGTCAACATGATGAACTTGATACAACAACACTTTTAATGTGTGTGTGTGTGTGTGTGTGTGTGTGTGTGTGTGTGTGTGTGTGTGTGTGTGTGTGTGTGTGTGTGTGTGTGTGTGTGTATATATGTAAAAAAAATCCCTTCTTTTTTCCATTCAATTTCAGCTCCACCCAGCTGATGGCTGCTCAGATGGATTGGGCTTTAATGGTTTTATTGACTAAACTAAAGCATACACAATTCATAACCATGTGTGTCTCCCTACAGAATGTGGAGTATATGTTTGGTATAGTTGGTGTTCCAATCATTGAAGTGGCCATGGCCGCTCAAGCTGCAGGGATCAAGTACGTGGGAATGCGTAACGAACAAGCGGTAAATGTTTTGATTCAGCGGCTATCGGCTGTAATTGATATACAATACATACAATAAACTATTGGGATTGTAAATACGATGAAAAGAACCTGACATGCTCTTAATTTGCCACCCAACAGGCCTGCTATGCTGCTTCGGCCATTGGGTACCTCACTGGACGGTATGTTGATTACAAGCAATGCAAGTTACAGTTTAGGCATGTAGCAGATGGCCTTATCCAGGGCCACTTACATGTGCAAAATCAGAATAAGCAGAGTAAGCATATTAGATAGACAGACAGACAGACACCTTTATTGATCCCGCAGAAAGTCAGGCGCCAAAGTATGAACCCTAGTCAACAAACAAGGTAAATATTCACAGTAGAATGCAAAGTGAATATTGTGCTTCAAAGAAACTATAATACCAGGTAGAACTAACTTCTGTCTAAACAACATGCTATCTAAATAACATTGTTAGCATGGTCAGTCAACACAAATAAAAAGTAAAACGTGAACAAATAAATAATATAGTATCATTACACTATTACGTTTCCCTTTGACTTCACCTGAAATCAATCTATTTCTGTGTCATTATATCGCCTCTTGATGTCTTGTTCCAGGCCAGGTGCCTGCCTGGTCGTCTCCGGTCCTGGACTCATCCACGCCCTTGGTGGGATGGCTAATGCTAACGTGAACTGCTGGTAGGGCTCAGCAAACAGCCTGTGGCATTTTTGTTATTATTTCTTATAATGTAAGAGTTTTGAAATGTTTGTTGGCTGTATTGGTAAACCCTTTGCTATATTAACGTACAGGCCGGTGGTGGTCATTGGAGGGTCGTCTGATCAAAACCAGGAAACAACTGGAGCCTTCCAAGAATTTCCTCAGGTAAATCATTAAAGAAAATATACCAAAAAATATCACTTACCCTACCTTTAACTTTTCCATTTTAGTTTTAGTCTTGTGGGTTGTAAGCCATATTCAAACTCATGATCTTGTGATTGGGTCTGTGAGTGACACACTCTATAGAGCACCGAAGTCTGACGTCACTGCCGCTAGAGGGCGCTATCTCCCTGTGTCGCAACGTTATTTTTTGTGTTGAAATCTCCATAGGGGAATCTTAGATCACGTCATATAAGAACTGTGTTCCAAAAATAAACACATTATCCAAATGGCATAACTTGTTCAATTTGTTGACATTTTGTTAGGTTGAAGCATGTCGTCTGTATAGTAAGTTCTCTGCCAGACCCAGCAGCCTTGAGGCCATCCCTGCAGTCATCGAAAAGGTAGCTGAAGAATAACAAGTCTAATGTCTACATCCCATGTACTGTAGTTTTTTTTGTGTTCAGATGTGATGAAAATCAATATAATTCCAATCTGGATAGATACAAAATCTGATTCAGGCAGCCAGTCTGAACATAGCCCAAGTGTCACAATGTTTGCTTTCTTGCAGGCAGTTCGTACCAGCATGTATGGCCGTCCGGGTGCTTGTTATGTGGACATATCAGGGGATATGGTTAACGACAAAGTAGCCAGGAACAAAGTCAGGTTGGCAGCTATTCTTCTCATTATTTTATGATATTATTTCATATTTAGACTATTTTCGATCTATTGTCAGTTAATGAATATACAAGTATAACCATTAGTAATACTATAAAGGAATAACCAAGTAATAACATAAATATTCCTTCTGTTTCCAGGGTTGTGTCCTGCTGTCCTCCTCCGCCTGTGGGTTTGGCTGATCACTCAGCAATCACAGAAGCCCTTTCTGTCTTAAAAGCGTCTGAAAGACCCCTAATCATCATCGGCAAAGGTAATTCTTAAATTGCAAAGACGGGGCACACCATTAGCTAATTGCATCATTGCTGGTGTGATGCCAAGTATAGCACATGCTCTCTGTGCTCAATTTCCTGTTAATCTACAGTACTGTACTGTATAAATACGTTTAAAACTGTAAAAAAAAAAAAAAAAAAGAACTAAAAAGACAAACGTATTTTTTTGGAAAGCTTAATTTGAAATGGCACTATTCTGCTCTTAGAGACCGTTGGTTAGCTACCTGCTTGCTTCCACCATCTGCACATCGTATAACTGCATACAGCTAGACTCAGTATATCAGTGATGAAGAACAGGGTGTTGTTTTGACCAATAGGAGCAGCCTATAGCCGGGCAGAGAAAGCGGTGAGGCAGCTGGTGGAGGACACTGGTGTCCCCTTCCTGCCGACCCCCATGGGGAAAGGAGTGCTGCCCGATGACCACCCCAACTGTGTGGGTGCCTCTCGCTCCAGGTCAGCCTCCGCTTTCAGACGTGTACACCTACATTTGAGTTAGTGGCTCCTGAGGCGACAGTATAATAACCCATGATGCATTGGGCGAACAGCCAGAATCTAGCACAACTTATCTAACTTCAGCTGCTGTACAACATTATCAACATTATCCAAAACATAACAATTGTACATTTGTAGAGTTGGTTAAGTTCAGGTATGAGATTTTAAAAAATAGTTTTGTTTATAGGCATTAGGTTAAAGATTGCATGAGCTCAAACCCCAGGATTCGGAGCTTATAGAAGTTGTGTACTAATTCAGGGGACACAACCTTTATTTCATCGATCGATCGTTCAGCGTTTGTAGTTAAGCTTTATTTTGTTATTGTGCTGTATAGTAATCATTGAATTCCCTATTGTATCTAAATAGTTATACCTTTATTGATCCGGCGGGGGAAATTCAGTTTCAGCTTCATGCAGCTGATGGCTGCTCAGATGGTCGCGATGAGCGCACGGGGGTGTGGGGAGCAGTGAGAGGTTAAGTGTCTTGCTCAGGGACACTTTGACAGATAGACTGGGCAGGCTGGCCTGCAAACCGGTGACCCTCAGATTCCCAGGTGGCCTCCACCCACTCAGCTACTGAATCTGATGCTTCCTACTGTACTGTATTTTCCGCACTATAAGGCGCATCTGAGTAGGGATGTCCGATATTATCTGCCTCCCGATATTATCGGCCGATATTAGCATAAAAATCGATATCGGGAAAATATCGGTATCGGTTTTTGCTTTATAAATAAGTTACAGGAGTTTTTACTGTATATGGTGTGTGTGATATGAAATTTAAGCTTACCCTAATCACAGTAATCCCCGCATATATCGGTATCGGTTGATATCGGTATCGGTAATTAAGAGTTGGACAATATCGGTATATCGGTTATCGGTAAAAAAGCCAATATCGGACAACCCTACATCTGAGTATAAGGCGCACCTTCAATAAATGTATTATTTTCATATATAGGGCGCACCGCATTATAAGGCGCATCCGCACTATAAGGCGCACTGACGGCGCGCCTTATAGTGCGGAAACCAAGGAAACCAATATTGATACATATATAAGGCGCATCGGATTATAAGGCGCATCCGCACTATAAGGCGCACGTTAGTGCGCCTTATAGTGCGGAAACCAAGGAAACCAATATTGATACATAAGGCGCATCGGATTATAAGGTGCATCCGCACTATAAGGAGCACTGACCATGCCCCTTATTGTGCGGAAAATACGGTACATCTGCAGTCATTTACCAACCTCAGATCTTCTCTCTTCATACTATGTTCTCTCCTTCGCAGAGCTCTGCTCCAGGCTGATGTTGTAGTGCTGCTTGGAGCCAGGTTAAACTGGATCCTGCACTTTGGTCTCCCGCCCAGATTTGACCCAAATGTCAAGGTCATCCAGGTAGGTGAAAGGTCAAGGCAAAGTTGCGTTGCCCTGAATCATTTTTAAATGGCTCAGTGCCATGTCTCCAGTTGTCAAAAAGACTTATTGGATGGCAGTGCTTTGATATCTCCTCAAGTTTAAGCTGTTTACGTCATTGGTTCTCAAAGTGGGGTCTGGGGACCCCCAGGGGTCCTTGATGGGGTTCCAGGGGGACCCCAGCATAATGAGGAACAGTTTAACCACTTGATGTGGCACGTTGTGAGCTGCTATAAAAAAATCAGATACAAAATTAATAATGTTTTACTTATGGGGGTCCCTGTTACAAAATTGTGTCAAAAGGGGTCCGCGACACATATCAATTTTGGGGTCCTTGGCATAAAAATGTTTCAGAACCACTGGTTCAGCTGACACTCATAAGTTGCATCGTGGCTAATAAAATGATTTGAGATTGTTTTTCATACTGGAGCCACAAACCACCAGGAAACAAAGGTTGCAATCGAATATCCAGTTTATTTAGCCGGATAATGATGAATAGGGTTGACATTGGGTTTCATGATGATGCCATGGTTCTAAACAAAGACACAAAGAAACAAATTATAATATCATGCCAGATAAAATATCAAACATAAATATGGCCTTTAAATCATATCATACATTAAGGTATATCATCAAAATAATAATAGGCCAAGTATTTACTTCATAATATTAAACATCTAAATATCCATATAACTCAAGTTCATCAATTCTTCAATAATCATATAATCCACATCACTAGAAGTAAAACACTGGAACTTACATTATACCAGGTTTAACAGACGCATGGCAAACATCAGAGGCATGGGCAGCACACGGCAAACACACAGGCCAGCCGCATGTGTTTGGAAACAAAGGACAAGGGGAGAATGGGAATCCAGTCCTGCTTTTATAGTGGGAGGAAGTGAGGTCACCACTACAGGTACCAGTCTGAATCCCATTGTGGTGTCTCCTTGTGGAGCGGAGGGGAAATTAACTTTTGCAGTTTCTGACAGTGATGGTGATGCACATGTCTTCCTGAAGGTGGACCTTTGCGCTGAGGAGATGGGCAACAATGTGAGGCCGGCCGCTGCTCTTCTTGGAGACATCAACGCTGTTGTCACGCAGGTACAGTGACTGCAAAGCAGTCAGTAACTTAACATCCATATGCAACTGGTTCCCCTTTCTGCTCATTCTCTGTCTGTTGCTGTTCTATAAAGCAGCAATTAATGTTTTGAAATTCCAGGACCAATATTTTTCATTTGCATTAGGCCACCATTTGATACTATTTTTATATATGGGACCCCTCTCCACACTGTAAAAATGTCAGTGTTAATTTTACCTGCAAGGGTCAAATTGGTCCATTTGGTTCCATAACACGCGGTAACACACCGTGCAACCTCTTTTTGAGCAGGAGCACGTCGCACACGCATACGCATCGATTTAAAACAACCCTTAATGCACACCTCAACAAAGTTTACAAAGGCTCCCGACTGCCACTCCAGCATGAATTAACATAGGAATGAGCATAGATGCATATCAATTGTCCATTGTGTGACCTGTAGTGTAGGTGTAGCGTCCCACCACTAACAAAATCGCCAATACAACACTGCTGTCAATCATTTAGCTGTGGAACCCCTGGATGTGATGCACATTTTGTCCTGGTTGCTGAGCCAGGTAGTAACACAGTATATAGGAAGAACTACCCACAACAACCTGTGTTTGAATCCAACTCATATCCTGTGTCACATACCATACCATCCCCTCTCCCTTTGTCATATCTCTGATGTTGTTTTTTCACTGTACTATTCAACAAAGCCATGCAGTAAAAAGAACTACAACTAAAAAGAATGTATTTGCTGTGGAACTTTATTTGTAGTTTATGGTTATGTTTCCATTGTTTCTTCCTCCAGCTCTTGGATTGTGTCCGCAGAGATGGCTGGAAATATCCTTCTGATACGACATGGTGGAGCACATTAAGGGAGAAGATTGCTGACAATGCAAAGATGACAAAGGTGGGCTTTGGTGGTGCCATGAAAAGCCTATTAGATAGACAGAGTGACAGACATGATTTTAGTATGTTTTTACTGAAGATGGATTAGAGTCTGCATTATAGATGCATTTTGACATGGTGTGAGTAGTTACTTTTATAAGTATGTAAAGAAAGACACAAACCTTTTCCACAATCTTTTGAAAGACATTTTTGTATTTTGTCATTATCAAGTGAGACTACTAGGATAGCAGAGATAGACAGCATACGACAAGAAGCAGTTTGACCTCAGGTCAGGGAAGAGGCCTTAAGTCTGTGGTTATTAACCACACCTTTGTTAGTTTTACTGTTTTCATTCCAGGCGCTGGCCACGCAGTCCACAGTGCCTATGAACTACTACACAGTGTTCCATCACATCTCCCAGATGCTGCCTCATGACTGCATCATCGTCAGTGAGGGGGCCAACACCATGGATATAGGACGCACCATGCTACACAACTACCTCCCTCGACACAGGCAAGGCAGGCTCCATTGCTGTATATACTGTATTTTGGCCTGCACTAAGGGATGTGCTGTAGGATAACATTTTGCGCCCTATACACAAGCAGTCTCCGTGGGAAACTCCTCTCTTGATCCATGTCTCTCATGCATCTTATGAAAATGTAGTGCAATTTATTGAGCCAACAATTATTATTATTATTAATAACTATTATTATGTTACCATTAGGTCGTGTGTCTGAGTTGAAAATATTTAAACTCTCGCCGAGCAGATAAAATGCCAGACGTGAGCGCAGAATAGATGCTCTAGCGCCTTGTCACAATGATGAGTATGGACTGACTGAATACAATCTTACAGGTTGGATGCCGGTACATTTGGGACAATGGGAGTGGGCCTGGGCTTCGCCATAGCTGCAGCAGCGCTGGAGATGGGCCGCGGTGGACGGCAGAGGGTAGTGTGTGTGGAGGGGGACAGCGCATTCGGCTTCTCTGGCATGGAGGTAGAGACCATGTGCAGGTTGGTGTGTTTTTCCCACTAGTTTCACTTTACAGGGTTTCACACCTACTTCTAGACACGTTTATGAATGGAATAATCATCTTTAGTATCGATCGGCTGTGCAGGCCTCAGCGATTCACTGCAGATGGTGCTTTAAAGAAATAAATCTTGTACCTTCAAGCAGCCCCAGAAAGCATTATCTTTCTGGGGCTCTTCCAGGTTCAACTTTAAACCTTCAGCACGATAAAAGACTTCTGTTCTCAATTATTTCAGACCCTGTGGACACCCTGCCTGGGCTCACAAAATACAGCCTGTGTTAGCTTTGTGCTTTGGAGTGCGACAAAAATAGCTGATCTACAGGCTCGCAGTGCGATGCGTTGTGAGCTTGTAGATCGACAATTTTTCGCTGTGATCTTGTATAAATTAAGCATACCCAACTCACAGCTCAATAATTCACATTGTGATACTGTGTCCTACAGGTATAAGATGCCTGTGGTCATCATTGTGGTTAATAACAATGGGATATACAGCGGTGTGGATCCTGACACCTGGAAAGAGATGTCAAAGATGGGTGATCTGACCACAATGTGAGTCAAACTATTTGATCCAAGACCAATGTGTCAGAATGAAGGCATAAAAAATAAAGGCATACAAAAGTTTGATATCTGAATGAGATTAGATGAAAGGGGGTGGGGTTTTAACTAAACTAAAATAGTTTTTTAAGAACTAATTCAAAGTCAAAGCTAAATAGAAATAAAAACTAATAACAAATGTAGAACTATAATAACTTTGGTTCCTCCTCAGAGCTCCACCTGTGACCCTCCTCCCTGAGGCGCGCTACGATGAGGTGATGACGGCGTTCGGTGGCCGAGGGTTCCTGGTTCGGACAGCGGAGGAGCTGCGTAGCGCCTTGGAGGCCAGTCTGAGTGACTGGGACACACCCAGCCTCCTCAACGTCCTCATAGACCCCGCCTCTGACAGGAAGCAGCAGGTAAGGAACTTAGTAAACAAGTCAAATAACGTCTCTCCATATTTAAACTAATTTATGTTTTTTCGTAAATTAGTGCTACAGTGTCACCCGAAAGAAGCAAAAATAGCCGCTCTACATGCTCAAAACCGGTCCTGTACCTGCCCACTCATAACCGCCCCCCACAACACACGCACACACACACACACACACGCTTTTGAGTGACAGCCATTACTGCAGTTTTAAATCCATTCGACTCCAGGTGCGCAGAAGAGCTGTTGTATTATACACACACACACACACACACACACACACACACACACACACACTGCCTCGCACCGACCCGACCTTTCTATTTTGAGGGTCCCCGTAATTAGAAAGCTACAGCCCCCCTCTCTGTTTATGTTGGACGTATCCACGCAACGCTGCACAGGGTGATGTGTAGTCGGGTTGTATTGAGGCCAGGGTTGCATCCATGGCGATCGTCTCCATGGCGACAAATGATGTGTGGCCAGTAGAGAAAGGCCCAGTAAAACTTTTCATACCTTTCACACACACACACACACACACACACACACACACACACACACACACACACACACAGGGACACTTGCACTGCTGCACAGCATGTACATCTCGTTTGCATGTCCATGCAGAAGAGAACATGAAAACAATATATTTAATTCTAAAGTCTCTGTGAACAATTGTCTATGACAAGAATATTCGATGCTTGAGTCAATAATCAAGCTCAAATAGTTTCTACTCAAGGTGCTTTCAGCACCTTGAGTAGTAGTACAGTAGTACAGTAGAACTTACGATTGCTACTACATTAACTCATTGAGTGCCATTAACGTGTTTGACGTGTTTTTACCGCTATGGCTCAACGTGCCAATGACGTGTTTGACGTGTTTTTGAAAAAATAGTAAAAAAAAACAAACATTTTTTTTTAAAACATGTTCAGAACCCAAGATATCATCATCTGAAGGTTTGCAGCTCCATCCACTCCTTGTTTAACTTAGAACTGAAAAAGGCTGTATCTCCCTTCCTAAGCACTTTTTTTTTACTGTGAAAAAAACGCTGGCACTGGGACAACATCATTCTGAAATAATTCTGGCAATTCTGGCACTCAATGAGTTGATGCATTATGTGAGATGTAACCTTTCTCTCTTCTATTGTGTTTACAGGAGTTCCCTTGGCTGACGCGCTCCAACCTGTAGACAGAAAGCACAACCTCTCCCTTTCCCTGTATCTGACACAAGAACAGTTCTCCCTAGCTAAAGGGGGTGTAAGTGATATTCTTTTGTTCAAAAAGTTGCTTTGTATTCTGACAGCAATTATTGATTTAGAGTGTTTGTTCATTAACTGGGGTCTCCCTTATCTCCCCGTCTCTCCAACTCTTTAGTAAACAGAATATATGTGTTTAGGTAGCGATACCAATTTGATCCCATCAGGAGAGATAACTCATGATACAGGATAAAGAAGTGGAAGTGATTAACCCACCCAGTGTATGAGTAGCGCGGCTTGGGTAAGTGAGTTGATGGTTGGCGTTGCGCTCCACCTCAGCAATCTATCTCCCACGGCTCTAGTGAATGGAAAAGGAGATAGACAACCTTTGTTCTTGGCTGTTACCGACAATATGCCACTCGGACCTACTTAAACCAAAAAAAATGACACGTTTTAAATTGGAACACGATAAAATTCAATCTCTCCGGATCAGATACAATTGTATCCAAACTGAAAATATATTTTCTGTATACTAAAGAGCTAGAGAGATGGGAAAGACCCCTTACTAGACAAACAGCAATATTTACTATTTCCTTTTTAACTCATTCCCTGTCAATTACGTCTTTTGACGGCTGTTTTTGTAAGCCCACACCGCCAATGACGTCTTTTGACGTCTCTTCACACAGAACCAGGAGATAACGCGATACAAAGATTGTGAATTAGTTAAGAAAGAACGTTTCTTTTCCTCCTTTTCTCCTCCATTTGTACAAAAGAATATCGTTGTCTTACACCTCAAGATGAGGCTGGAAATAACAGGTGTGCTTATGTACTGTAAAAAAATAACTGATTGTTTCTATGAAATGTTTCAAATTATACTCACTACTCAGTAGTATTTAATGGAATTTACTAAGTGATTAATAAAGAATGTATAAATGAATGACACATATATTTATTGACAAACAATCTACTGAGCACTGTTGCAGTATTTCGTTTAAGTTTCCACATTCCACTGGGCAAAGCAAATAACTAGGTTAATTTACAATTATTCCTGCTTTTCAATCCCTCCAGGAAGTTATGTCATTCCCCTGGCCACCTGGTCCTTTTAGCTAAATAGTCAGGGACCACACAGTAGTAAAACCTGGAACAGCTGAATGTTGTAAGTACCAAGTAATTGATTAACCTGAGAACAAAGGTTTTGTTTGTACTTAATTTAGTTTATTTCATTCAGTTTATTATCTAACACCTCACAACTACAAAACAATTAGCGAAAATAGCCAGTCTACAAGCTCGCAACACGCGGAGTGATCTGAGTTTGTAGATCTGCTATTTTTGCAATTTTGGGGGAATTTTTAAATATTTTCCTTTAGATTTTTGCCTATAATGACACACCACACAATGGTAAATAAATGGTAAATGGTGCATGTATGTTTCAAATCTTTTTTATTGTGAAGCACAGGGTAGGACCATACATCTCTGTTCATACACATGGGTTGCTTCCTTTTTTTCAAAAACAAACAAACATATACACAAAATGACAGGTAAAATGAAAAGAAAACACTCAAACTTAAGCAAAAAACAAAGGGACCCCCCCCGCCTCCCTTTCCCCTCCCCAGAAGTGCTGCCCCAAATTACGTGCGACACGGGTCATCCACAAGGATTAGCCTTTCAACCTTTAAGAAAGGACACTAAAGGCTTCCAAATCTTTTCAAAATATTTCAGTTTGTCTTTGAGTATAAATCTGATTCTTTCTAAATGTAAATATTCTGTCATCTCGTTGAGCCAGAGTTTGATTGTGGGGGCCTCTTTCTTCTTCCAAAATAAGAGTATATTTTTTTTTTGCAGCGATAAGGCCGTATGAGAGAAGGCGCTGTTGAGAGAGTTGTAATTTCTTCATCCCTTCTGACACTCCCAGGATGACTAACACTGGCAAGGCACCAACCTGCTCATCGGGAGCAATTAGGGGTTCAGCGTCTTGCTCAAGGACACTTCGACACTAGCTCTAGGGGAGCCCCCCAGTCCGGGATCGAACTGGGAATCTTGCGGTTTCCAGTTCACTCTACCCGGCCACCCTACCGCTGAGCCACTGCCACCCCCGCCACCCACTGTCACAATGATGACAGATTGACATTGGTTCTAGAATCTCTAATATCTCTTAGCAGTGCTTCACAGCTGTTCAAGGAATTCAAGAATTACCCCCGTAGGAAATGCAGACATTTAATTAATTTGTGGGACAGACCACACAAGAAGACTAATCAATACCCCCATGCACACAGCTTTATACTGTAAAGGGCTGCATGAAAAATATGGCCATGATGTGAACAACCATGCAAGATATATCGGCGCTGTCGGGTGGAAACCTTGTATGTCCAAAACGGTTCCTTTTTTATTATTAAAATAAATAATGATATTATAAAATGTTGCCGGTCTACAAGCTCACAACGTGTCACATCTATTTTCATTACTTTTGGGCGACACCTTGTGTGACGAAGTAGCGCATTGATTTACGGAAAGAAACATAAAAAGTTGAAATATGGAGATACAGAACAAGGTTTCTGCCAACAATATGCAACCACAACAATATGCAACCAAAGAGATATTAGGCATTCTAAAAGCAATTTCTATCTGGCGTCCGGAACCACGCAGAGTACAGGGTATGTAAAAATACTGTATTAGTTTTTGTATAGCACATTTCAACAAGGCAATTCAAAGTGGTTGACATAAAACATTAAGTATCGATACCTAAGACACGGAGAGCTTTAAGAGCATGCAAAACAAACACATAAAAGTATGTAAGCATCATCAGTTTTCATCGTCATGAAACAAGTTTGTTGTTGTTTTTTCCACTGACAGATATATGGCACACTATAAAAAGGACATAGCACATTATAAAAAGCAAGGGTGCCAATAACGTTTACCCAGAAGTGTGCCGGGATCTTAGTGTGTGTTTCCACTCTCCCTGTGGGTGGGACTGGAAACAAAGGCTCTTGCAGTAGTAAGGGTCTAATATTGGCACGGAGCGGAGCAGCTGGCAGGCTCACTCCTGTAATTTTAGCGCACACTGATGCAGAGGAAAGATTTAATGGGCATTGGTTGGCATACCCCCCCCTTTCCTTCTCCTGCTGCTCCTCCTCCTCCTCCTAAAGGCGTAGGGACACCGAGAAGGGAGGGAGGGAGGGAGGGTGTGGGGAGAACCTGTGTAAAGAAACGGGAGACGAGTCGGAGTGAGCGTGGAGTGCTGTGTGCCGTGAATCTCCAGCAGCATGGTTGTTCTAACGCTTGGACTGTACCTTCCACTGTTGTCCTGTTATGTCCTGGCGGACGCCTCCTACTTGGACACTATTCTTTCATTCCCAGCAGGTAAGTGTGTGTGTGTGTGTGTGTGTGTGTGTGTGTGTATGTGTGTGTGCCTGTTAGAGGGAGAGAGAGTATGTGTGTGCGTGTTAGAGGGAGAGAGAGAGTGTGTGTGTGTATGTGTATGTGTGTACACGTGTGTGTACGTGTGTGATGCGAATGCTTGTGTGTGTGTGTTTGTTTACCTACATGCAAGGATAGGTGTTTGTGCCTATATTTACTATTATTATTATTATTATTATTATTATTATAGGAGGGTGCAGGACATGCATGGATGCAATGAGATAATGATGACATGTCACCATGTCATCATCATTTGGTTTGATGATGATGGTCCGTAACTACTCTCAACCTGGCATCCCAATTTTTGGGCATGTCATTATAGGCCAAGATTTTCAAACATTCTACAGAAATGTCTAAACATGTTTGAACTTCCCAAATTTCAAAATATCCCTTCTACAAACTCACAGGTTGTAGATGGGATATTTGCACTATTCATCATAGTATACGTATATACTATATATAAAAAAAAGAAACAGAAGAAAAAAAGAAACACACTTGTTTTTATTTATTTTCCGGTAACCGTGGAGGTGTCTATAAATATCCAGGCCATCTACAGTTCCTCAGCTGGTCCTGGAGGTGCAGGCAGGGGTTCTTCATGACACTGCACCCAGCGTCAGGAACCCTTCTGTCGGCCTGTCACGATTTGATAGTTTGCACCTGTTACCTTCATCCACGTCCTGTGTCCGTCCATCTGTCCGTCTGTCTGTGTTTTGTCTCAAGTTCCTCCTCTCTGCTGTGCATGAAGGAACGTCTCAAGCATGTGCACAGTGTCATATGTTGTTGACCTTTTAGATTTATACTTTGTTGCGCGCCGTGTTGTGCAAGTGAAGTCTATACATCAGGCATGAGGGGATCGCTGTGCGGAAACAGCCAGGAAGTTGCTGTAGGAGATAAGTACACGGGTCAATTAATATAGAAAAGAATGCACAGCAGAGTGTAGAATATACCACTGATCCTCAACCTTTTTAAATTCATCTATTGATATAGATTAGGCCACAAATTAATAAAATAAACAAACAAATACAAATTATACAAAAGTGTTATCACCCAATCAACACTGTAAAATCCTCAGTTTATATTTAACTCTGAGAGTGTACAACTGGTATACAAATTTGGTTAAATGTTTGTACACTCTCTGAGTTACAGACTGGACAAGGGTCCATTTGGACCCCTGGTGGTCCCCAGACCCCACGTTGAGTACCAGTGTAATATACTGTAATACATACGGCAGGTGTGCAAGTACACTACCAGCTACGAGGACATTCAAGATTCAAGATTTGTATTGTTACTTAATATAGCTTTTATTGTTACTTATATGTTACTTATATACCTGTATATCTTATATACGAGTACACAAATTAAAATACTATGCATTTGGTCTCAACACTAGCAGCAAACATAGCAAGAAATAATTAAGGAGACTAGAGGGGGGAAATTAAGTAGAAAAATGCAAAGTACAGTATATACATTAGACATCATGGCACACCTTGAGGGTGCTGTGTGCATGGGTCTTACTTCCAAATATTATATCCATATAGTACTGTACTGTATGTGCATGCTGTGCAGTGCACAGTGCAGTATATGTCAACTTCAACTTTATTGTCACATCACAGGTTTACAGGTGTTAACATTTTTTCAAAAAAAGTGTGTGAAATCCTTTGTCATACAGGCTCCATCATTGGAGTTTTCAAGAAAGGGGAAAAGAATAGAGATGGAAGTAAACAGGGAAATGTGTCAGAAGTGTCAAATATTCCTAGTATGAGTGGATAAAAATATACATGAGGGGCGTGGTTAAAAGAAAAAAAATGGCATTGAAATAAGGTAGTTAAAGTATTAGCATAATATAATAACAGATATACAGTATAAAGACATTATGGTGCATGTGTGTGAATGTGTGCAGTGTATGAGTATATCGTCTCTGTCAGGTGGAAACCTCATATGTCCAGAACTGTTATTTTTCAGGATTCAAATTCAAAAACTGCAAAAGTAGCAGATCTACAAGCTCAAAACGCGTCGCTTCGCGCCACATTTCAAGCTTGCAGATCTGGTACTTTTGACGTTTTTGTGTGACGTTGTAGTATGATCAATTAGGACATTGTATTTTACGAAAAAAACATAACGTTCAAATATGGAGATTAGAGGCTTCTGCCCGACGTAGCAACGATATGCATGGATGTAACCTCTTGCAAAGTGATCTGTCACCCAGTTTTGACACCTGGCTGACATCATTGCCCCATCGTGACTGACCATGTGTCCGCTGTCACCGCAGCTCTCAGGCAGCCGGACCGGCAGAAGAGCTTCAGCCCCTGCTGTTTACTGAGTCCTCCCCCGCCCCCCCTCTTCCCTCCACCCCCTACGCTTTGGCGCCGCCATGCTCTTGTGAGTCAAAGTCATGTGACTTGTCCTTGTTGGAGGGGTTCTGATTGTTGATGTGTCCTTGGGTGGTATCCAACCTGCCTCTATCTCTCTCTCTTTCTGGTCCCCAGGCTAAAAGCAGACATACTCTCACACTCGGGTAACATTAATAATAAGACTCCAAGGGCACACTGGATTACAGGGCCCTCCAAGATCATGCCACGGTTGATACATCTTTACTGTTTTATGTGTGGGGGGTCCCAGTGTGATGTTTCGTTTCTAGGGCCCTGTAGGTTTCCTATGACATAAGTGATTCTCAACCTTTTACATTTTTAATGACCCCCAGTTTGATATTGTATGCATTAATCCCTTTGTTTAGTTTTTGTTTTAATCTCTGGGACCCCAATCTACACAGTAAACTCCTGGGGGTCCCTGGACATGTTGAGAACCAGTGCCCATAAGTGCCCATGTGCTCTGCAAGGGTGATAATAAAAAAAAAGAAGAAAAGCATATTTATTATTTGTATAACATTTTAGAATACACAGTTTACAAAGTGCTTTAAAATTCTTGTGCTGCGTGCAAGTTGACCCTTATTGGGGATAATATTGTCTTCATGGTCCTCACTAATGCTTAATAATAAGATGGCACCATTTCTGTCTACTCGCTCTGTGTCTCAGAGGTGGACTGTGGACAGCACAGAAACCTGCCTACCAGTGACATCATTAGTGGGTATTCCGAGCAAATGGAAACTCCAGCCTTTAACTTCCTGGAAAGTTTGCATGCTGAAATACAAGCCATTGTTCTTGCATCAATAAAAGATCAATCATGTGGATCCGGGATCCAAATGGCAGCATGGCTCCAGTGTGTGGTGGATCTCAGACTTCATGTGAACACCCTGTGCTGTCAGTCATCTATGTCAGTAGTTATCAACCTGTGTGGGTCAGGACCCCCAGGGGGGACCCCACATGATCTTTTTTGGGGGGGGTCCCCAGATGACAGTGAAGTGACAATGTAAGGACTTTTAAGACCTTTTTAATACCTAAAAAAACTGGTCAAACATTGGTCAAATTGTCAAATAAAATAAGAAAGAGGCAAAAGGTTTAATTGGTTTAACTCATCTACAAGCTCACAATGGCTTGCAACGCGAGCTTGTAGATCTGCTATTGTCACAATATTTATCTGTGGAACCGAGTCAAACTAAATGTAATGCCTCAACTCCTACATTCCAGGTGCTTATGACGTATGACTCAGAATTCTGGCAAGGTTTCAGCCTGATCAGCGCCCCATTGACTCCCAATTATTATCCAGTATATTTTTTTAAAAGTATAAAACGTGAAAAGATTGTGGAGGTATTTCTGTGGCCAACTAGCAGCGTACGCACATTTTGGCACTGATCGGTCCAGCTCTTTGCAAGATTAGCTCCGGACACACACACACTGGCTAGCCTCCTGCAGAGCCATGTGTAAAATAAATTATAATATTTTTTTTCTTGTTCTTGTTTTTCTTGTTTGAAATGACCACAGATGATGTCATCGATAGGCACATTTTCGAACCATCCACAGTCCACCTCCGAGACACAGTGACAGCATGTAGACAGAAATGGCATCGTCCTATGGGCATCAGTATAGGATCCATATATGAAGATGATGTTGAAAAAGGCAAAATGCTAAATGATTTTGTGTGTGTGTGTTAAAAATAATTGTTAAATAGCTCTATTTTCTGATAGTAATCATTGCTAGTATATCTTCAGTAACAGGGTTCTCCCCATCTCTCCAGCTTTTTAGTAAACAGAAAATACATTAACACGTCGGAATACCAATTTCATCCAACCAGGAGAGAGAATTCACACCGGATACAGGGGTCAAACAAGTTCAATTGAAATTGATTAAAAAAAGATGGGCAGACAGATTTGGAACTGGAACACGAGAAAAACTGAAGCGGATAAATGGATTCTCTCTCCTGATTGGATGAAAATGGTGAACCTCCTGGAAATGTATTTATTGTTTATTAAAGAGCTGGAGAGATAGAGAGACCCCTGTTACAGAAAAAACGCTCTATACTATAGCAATGATTTTCTCCTTTCTAAATGAACATTTGGCAAAGTTCTGAGAAACATTACATACTGTAACGTGTATTGATTGATTATTTTTCAGGATGACAACGTTTCAAGTGGTCATGGAGATATTACAGACAGAGACGACAAGAAAGACACTACGAAAGGTGCTATGTGTCTCCCGGGTCCCCCAGGCCCAGCCGGCCCCTCTGGACCTGAGGTAGGAACCATAACACTCGCCCCAAACAGTTGACAAGATAAGGTTCAACTTTTTCCAATTCGGTCATCAAAGCAGCCACCACCAAAATACACAAGACGTAGATTGACAAAATCTAAAATATTGCAAAATCAGGACAATGTTGACTGACTGGTTCCTGAGCATGTGGACGTTTTGTATTTGCATTGCTTACAGGTGTCAGAGGACTTAGTTCTTCCAGGACGTGTCGCCCCCCCCCTCTCCTATAACAACTTGAGACATGTCAGGGATGGTTGGAGGACCGGAGCCCGGGGTGGGTGGGGTGGGGATGATGGGGATATTGGGGGGGTAGGAAGGGGGTCCACTTTGGCACCCTGCAACACAGCAGCCCATTAACGCGCCAGATTTAGCCCAGACACAAATAGCCTTTTTCCACTGCCTGCCAGTACTCTGCACACCATTCTTAGAAACAGCCCAAAGAGTTTTGTCTGTGCATGGGACGGCATACTCAGTCGCGTAAATTCCAGCGATGGCCCACCACACACAAACAGAGTAAATGGGACATGTGTTTCTGTGCTTTGGTCGCTGGGAAAGTTATAGACGATCCGTTTGGTTCAAAAGGTGAGCCTAGTCATTGACGTTTCGTAAACGAAAAGCATTTTCACTTATCGGCATTTTTTGCTTGGTTTGCCCATTTGGTGTTTCTCTTTAATCATGGCTATTAGACGGCCACCTGCATCATATACTGCAGCAGTCAGGGCATCAGTATATCAAGGGGAGGCACACGAGGCACTTGGTAAATCAATAGCGGCCACTCAGCCCTTAGCTAATTGAAACTGCAGGGGGAATTGGGCTTCAGGGAACAGCAGTGAATTTCTCAGTGGATGTGGTGGGAAACGAGACTATTAAGCAAGATTAGATAACTCTTTTATTTTTGTTTCTTCCTCTCATCAGGGTCCACCTGGTTTACCCGGTATAGAAGGGCCCAAGGGAGAGAAGGTAACGTTGTGAAATGATTAGTGGTTATTTTCTGATGTCTTCCATCATCCTAGTGGACCTAATCTTGTATACACAAATCTGTTTGGACCGTTATAGAATTTATATTTTCAAAAGCCACACGTTATCCTTCCAGCAGGGGCTTTTGTTTGAGTGTGAGCCGGGAAATGCAGTTGTCATGACTACTGTTTCTGTTTCTCCCCCTCCTCTCCCTCATCCTGCCGTCAGGGAGAACTTGGAAGACCTGGACAAAAGGTGAGAGTCTACATTAATCACTCCTCTTCCCTCTTCGCTAAGTGGATTTACTCACACACAAAAAAAAAGAAAGAGCTCAGAGCCTTATCCCTGGCTGTGGCTGTAAGTCACAGTGCTGCCAGCGGCGCTCTGCTGTGCATGGACATTATGAAATTGCAAGCAGGTACAACCTTGACAGGATACTGCAGAGCTGCTGAGATGGCAGATGGGGGTACCTCACCTCTCCTCTGTTTGAAGGGGACCTTACAGCAGTGCTCCTCAACCTTTGTCATTTCAAGGACCCCCAGTTTGATATGCATTTGGCCATGGACGCCCATTTGATATGATTTTTAAAAGAACAAAAGCGAGCTGAGTGCTTCTTAGAGTTCACTGGCTGATATGATTTTTAACTTTAGAACCCCAATCTGCTCGAGTGTACATTTGGACCCCTGCTGGTCCCCGCACCCCACGTTGAAGGAAGAATCAGTGCCTAACAGTGACAGCGCCCAGTGCCTAACAGTGACAGCGCCCTCATCAAGCCTTTGAAAGACACCCAGCTCCCCCCCTCGTAAGATGGCCCTCACGCTGTCATTGGAACAGGGACTGTCCCCTTCCCAGCTTCATTTGGAATCCGCCCCAGCTTCATTGGGAATTCAGCGGAGCATGTTGGATGGGGACCGTCATAAGAGAAGTGACCTCCTAAATGATTGGTCATTGTGGTTAACCAGTAATACAGTCCCACTGGGAGAGCTCCGGTGGCGCGCTGCTCTGATCGAGTGGAACCCGCAGCACCAGCCGAGCAATTTTGCTTAGTGCTTCCAGCCGAGCCCATAAATCATTTTATTTCCCACAAGCACCGGCTCCTGTTCTATATACAGACCATCATTTAATTAAAGAGAACAAAGTGACAGGGCTCGTTAAAGTCATTCCGCCTCCACATGTGCAGCTACAGTATGCTTGTTGTGGCTGACAAATGCTGCAGCGGGTGGGCAGGTTTGTCAAACCCGGCATAGGCCTAGCAGCAGGTCTTGCACTTGTTCATTTTGCTGGGGGGGAGGGTTCTGAAAAAGGACAAAGTTTTATGACTGTTGCGCTGGTCACAATGTTGTTTCCCTGCCATCTATAAGAGGGTATGTGTGTATATCAATCAGCACCAAATGTCTTTTGCACAATTATTTTATATATTTTTAAATATTTAACTTAATTAACATTAATTATAATGGAAGTCAATGGGGCTCAGATTGGGCTGAAACTTTGGAGATGACAAAATGTCAACAATATGACATTATCGATACGCCAGAAATACATTCTAAAGGCTGTGTGCAATGTGCCTTTATTGTCATTAGTACAGCATTGCTCTAGTTTTTACTTACAACACGATGCCCTGAATCATGCAACGTGCAGAATGAAATAGATGCATTAATGACCAAGCATGGTCAATACATTTTATTGACCATGCTTGGTCATTAAATACTGACATCATCATCAGTATTATGTCAGAGATCCACATGGGAGCCACGCTGTTATTGTTTGCTGTGAGTCGTCTGACTGTTGCTTCAGTTTGGGCTGCAGCACAGCACAGTGTACCGTAGCATCAGTGTTACATGATGTTATTGCAAACTTGTGTGCCAGGAGATAAGATAACAGGGGTTCAAATGGATCCTAGCTCCCAAGTGTACACAGTGTTAATTTAACACAGTGTTAATTTAACTCTGAGAGTGTACAAATGGAACCAAATGGACCCTTGCAGGGTCCATTTGTTTCCATTTGTACACTCTCAGAGTTACAGACCAGCAAGGGTACATTTGGACCCCTTGTTCAATCCCCAGACCCAACGTTGAGAACCAATGATAGTGAAAAATAGTGCCATTGAACTATAAAGTAGCATGCTATTTGCACAGGATACAACAAATACATGTCCATAGATGCTACCAGTGTATAAACTGAATATGCAAGTGGAACATACTGTATGTGTGGAATAAATCCAGTATATGTATGATCGATTGCATACGTGTGTGTGTGTGTGTGTGTGTGTGTGTGTGTGTGTGTGTGTGTGTGTGTGTGTGTGTGTGTGTGTGTGTGTGTGTGTGTGTGTGTGTGTGTGTGTGTGTGTGTGTGTGTGTGTGTGTGTGTGTGTGTGTGTGTGTGTGATATCGTATGTACAGGACATGCATGATGGCTATGTTGGTAACATTTTGATGTTGCTGTTCAGGGTCGGACAGGTCCTCCAGGACTCCCAGGGAAGCCGGGATCAGCTGGGTGGAACGGACCAAATGGACCCAAAGTGAGTAAGTCCACTGTCATGATGTAGACATATTATACTGAAAATACCAGCTCTATAAGCTCACAACGCGCCGCACTGCAACGCATTGAGACTTGTGAGTTTGCGGTATTTTCAGTGTTCAACACAACGCACAATCAACTATAACTCAGGCTTAACTGATCTGGTCTAATGTGAAAAGATCTGATACGATATGATGTGACACTTGTAAACCTGTGCCTAAAAGTGTTCATTTGTTTAGTGTTTGAGCTTTAAAAGTGAAACCATTCTACTGTATGTGTTTGGTCCAGGGTGAGAAAGGGGACTCTGGCCTGATGGGATTGCCTGGACCAAGAGGACCAATCGGGCCCAAGGTAGGTGCAGAATCCAGAAGATGATGATGACAGTGATGGAAGTATGACGTTAGATTAGTGTCTCTTGGCACCGACCATGAAGTCTAAAGCCAGTACAGTATATGACATAAGAGAAGATCCCTCTCCATCCTTATCAGAAAATAACTTACGACCCAATTTTAGGTCCCTCGTTCTGTCCACAGGGGTTGAGAAACCTTGCTTTGTGGCTTTAAATTATTTCTATGCTCTGGATAGAAACCGTAGATTTTTATATCATCTAAATATGCATCCATATTATTATTTATGTTCATAGGATAGATATTTCTTTGACTCCAAACATGACCCTCACTCACTCTTCTGCTTGGTTTTGACTCTATAGGGCTTAACAGGATACAAAGGAGAAAAGGTGGGTGACTGGCTTCATGATCACCATGTCATTGACGATGATGAGTGCCCATCAGATTGACATTGTATTTCCTGATCTGTCAGAGGTTTGTTGCTGGTAACATACTGTGATTTGTCCCCCATCAGGGCTCCCGTGGTGACCGTGGTGTGTTTGGAACGAAAGGGGACAAGGTGGGCAGAGTTCTGCCTGATTTATATGTTGTCGTATGGCGGTGTTGTGTGCCGGAAATAGCCGATCTACAAGCTCACAGCGCGTCACATTTCGACGCGTTGTGAGCTTATAGATCGTCTATTTTCGGCACAGGACTACGGCGTACGCCGGAGTATAAATTGGCTATTCCACATAGAGAACTTTAAGTCTCACATTACTGATGAGATAAGACATGATTATATGAAGAAAAATAACATCATTTCAATATAATATTTACTACATTAATTGGCAATTCAAATACTTCTGGTTTGAGTTTCACAAGAACATTGTCTTCAATATAAATCTGACATATTATTTACTGTTTCCTACTCCCAGGGCACAATGGGATTCCCAGGAATGCTTGGACAGAAAGTGAGTAGAATGATCAAGCAATCCCACACACATATACACACACACATATACACGCACATATTCACGCACGCACGCACGCACGCACGCACGCACGCACGCACGCACGCACGCACGCACGCACGCACGCACGCACACACACACACACACACACACACACACACACACACACACACACACACACACACACACACACACACACACACACACACACACACACACACACACACACACACACACACACACACACACACACACAACTATCCTTGTGGGTACATCAAAAGCAATGTGTCTTTTAAAAATGCATTTATTTTACTTCACTTGCTGGTCAAACCAAAGCCTAATATTAACCACACCGAACCTCTAAATTCCTATCCCTAACCATAAACTTAACCCCTAACTCTAAACCTAAGCCAAAATTCATGAATCCTAAACCTAACCCCAACCTTAATCGTTTAATAATTGTAACCCACTAGAGGTTCGGGCCGCTGCGCGGCCCTCCTGTCTAGTTTGCATACTGGTTGCTGCATAGGGGTTGGTTGCGTCATAGTGGTTGCTTGTTTGGCGCGCAAAACCTGGAAACCTGCCAACCCTGTAGCTCCACCCCAGACCCAGACACACAGACACACAAACAGACACACAGCCACCACAGGCCACTTGCCAATTGTATAGATAGATACAAATGACCTTTTCCCTCAGGTGGTCTGGTACTACTTAACAGTATTTATGGAATCTGGG
This sequence comes from Gymnoscopelus microlampas, assembly GCF_963454915.1. Classification (NCBI taxonomy): domain Eukaryota; kingdom Metazoa; phylum Chordata; class Actinopteri; order Myctophiformes; family Myctophidae; genus Gymnoscopelus; species Gymnoscopelus microlampas. The sequence continues at coordinate 10,642,261 of NC_139940.1, forward strand.
TCCGCACAAGGATAGTAATGCACACACCCCCCCCCACACACACACACACACACACACACACACACACACACACACACACACACACACACACACACACACACACACACACACACACACACACACACACACACACACACACACACACACACACACACACACACACACACACTTTGGTTTGTTTAGAAATGTGCACAGTGTGTATTTATCATTATGGTGGGTTGTTTAGGGTGAAATGGGTCCAAAAGGAGAACCTGGACTCTCAGGAAACAGAGGACCCACCGGGCGACCGGGGAAGAGAGGCAAACAGGTAAGGACGACATATTTATAAGAGTAAAACAAGATAATGTAAATTGCAGAACAGAATGTAACGTAATCAATGTAACAACATAAATTGGCTAATCCCTGGCTGTCGAGAAACGTGTGTTGTTACAGCAGCAAGAAATATATAGAGCTGCAATAGAAGTAAGGTTTAACACTGAAAGATAATTCAATTGGAAGATAAATATAAAGACAAAATAAAATATAGAATAAAAATATGTGTGTGATATAGTGTGGTATTGTTGTATAGAATTCCTATGATTTGATCATTTGACGTTTTGATCCACTCTCAGGTTTATGGCATTAATATGTGATGTGTGTGTTATTCAGGGAACGAAGGGAGACACAGGACGCATAGGACCTATAGGTCCATCAGGCCCTCAAGGACCAATTGGACACCCAGGTCCTCCAGGCTCGCCAGCCACAGGTAAAAAAAAGACAGCTGCAGTACTATGTATTCAGTTTGTGAACAAAGCCGGACAAATCACAGTTATGGTGGTGGTGAAGCTGCACTATAAAGACTGGCTGTGTGTGTTCATGTTCTAGTGTGGCCACAGTCTACGCCTCATTAGGGCAAATGGAAATAACGATCTTTATAATTGCTTAAACTACAGTACAAAGTAAAAGTGCTTCAGAAGAACAGAATTACACCATACACACATTACACCACACATACATACACTATACAGACAGATAGACAGACAAATCCTGTTGTTGCCTCTTCTACTACTGCCTGCATCCTCTGGGTCAATGTTTGTCAACCTGCGGGTCAGGACCTAAAAGTGGTCTTGTAAAGGTCTGTCAGGAACGTGGACAGAGAAACACTTAAAGCTGTATTAAATAACATCCCGTTGTGTTGTTAAAAATACCCCTCCAGACCTTGTAGTCAATGCAATGTTCTTTGAGAGCCACTGCTTGAGGGCTTTACACTTGAGGCTATTTTGCTGCAACGTAAATATCCTGATTGAGGGTTGTGTGAGGATGCAAGGTCAGAGAGTTTCCGCTTGAGAGCGTCTTGTCAGTTGCTCTGCACATTTTCTTGTCTTGGAGTGTTTGCATGGGGGAAAAGCTGATTGTGTGTGCACACTACTGCCGTGAAGAGTAGTGAACCACACGTATCAGCGAAAGGAAGAGCACATTAGACACAGAGCATAAGTATTGCCACGCAAGTACTTGCATTTAGCACTGGAGAAACCTGACCTTAACAAGGACAAACAGATGATACACTAGGGAGGATTCTCAAGGTATGACATCATGACCCTTAAACTGACTTACAGAAGGCCTGACGCTGCTTGCAGATTAACATTATGTCACCACATCAGCAAAGTGACAGCTGCCATCTTGTTCAGGTTTCTGAATAGATAAAACTAAGTGGTCCGACCTCTTGATAGATGGATATGTGTGTGATACACTGCTCCTGGGAGTGTTTATTTAGACATTGAGGTATTTATATCTGTTCTTGTGACCCCTGCTATTAAACAATATTCTGTTGTTAATGCAAGGGAAGCCTTGGCTTCTCTTTTTGTCTTTTGTTTCTATATAACTGCAACCAGAGCTATTTTTAGGTCTACTGGTGCACGGCTAAGTCAAGTCTCTCGTCTTTCGAGACGAGACCAAGACAAGTCACGATAGATTTTGGGACAGATTTTTGCAATTTCAGTCCAACTAGATGCAAACCTCCAGCTCTGCCCTTCCCCATAATTGAATATTCACGCCAGTTTGGCAGTGCCCCGCCAGTTACCAGGGTTCCCGCTAATGCTATTTTCACTATTTTGGAAATGTTTTGCTAAGTTTGGAATACATTTTTTACAACAATGACATGCCAAAAATAGTGGCACCAGGTTTAAAGTGGTCAAACTGGGCACAATAATGTTTTTATTTATTTATTTAATATTTGAATTGTTTTTCTTTGTTTCCCCTGGGGTCGGCGGCCCCCCAAAACCACTTGTGTACAATCAATCAGAGTGTGATATGTTCTCTTTTCCGCTTCAGGACTGTATGTGGTTGGACCAAAGGGGGAGCGGGGTCTGCCCGGACCCGCTGGAAGGTGCAACTGTAACTCTCTGGCCACCTCTCCCTTTGATGAGCACGGCTCCAGAGGAGCTTATCCCAAAGTGCCAGCGGTGAGCGAGTCGGCCATCTTGTTACAATCTAAACTGACCTGGTCGTCATATCTCTTTGTAGTTCACCACACCCTACCCTCCTTGTGTAATCTCATTCTGTGTCCCGGTGCATTCAGCATGGAATTATTTAGCTTAGTGGTGTGACACAGGATTTAACCACTTAAACCCTGTATACTTGGTTGACCAGAATCCCCCAGGGGCCTATTACTAGACCCACTGCTTTTTTCCCTCTACACCTGCGGTTTGTCAAATAATTGGCAAAACACTAATGATCATATAACATACAACATTAATAAAAAGTCATAGTATTTCTTTCATTAAAACCTTAAAAAATATGAGTTTTCTACATGCTCTGAAAATGCACCCGGCCCACCCATCTGACCACTTAACACAGCAGCCGATAGGCCGATCAGCAGTTGTCAGATGGGTGGGCCGCTAAATATTGAATTTGTGGCTTTAATAACAAATGTAATTCTGTCTCAGATATTTGTGGTGAGCAATGAAGAGGAACTGGAACGTGTCCACACAGACAATGCATTTGCCTTCCGCAAAGATCAAAGATCCCTTTATTTTAAAGACATCGACGGCTGGATGCCAATACAAGTATGCCCTGAAACGTTTCTAATTCTTGTTTTCATTCAGATGTGTATTTATTTTCAAATGTTATGTAAATTACATCTTTACACGATATTTGTATTTAATTTTCAAGTATGACTGTTATTATTATTTTTAGGGTTGTCCGATATTGGCTTTTTTACCGATAACCGATATACCGATATTGTCAAACTCTTAATTACCGATACCGATATCAACCGATACCGATATATGCGGGGATTATTATGATTAGGGTAAGCTCAAATTTCATATCACACACACCATACAGTAAGAACTACTGTAAATTATATAAAAAATTTAAAAAAAACGATACCGATATTTTCCGATATCGATTTTTATGCTAATATCGGCCGATAATATCGGGAGGCCGATAATATCGAACATCCCTAATTATTTTCATTCAGGATGATAATTTTCATAATGGTTCATTATATCTTTTTGTGATATTTCATAACAGGTGAAAATGTATGTGACAGTGTGGCTATCCACGCTGTGTTTCTTCATTTTATATTTCCCTTTTAAGCTTCCTAAGTGTGTGAGGGTTTTTGTCATTGCAGTTAACACCGTTCCAGTCGACGGAGAACGCGCCAGACGATGAAGGATACTGCGGCGACGGGATCGTACAGATCCCCAACGGAGAGGAGTGTGACGACAGCAACAGAGTGGTCACCGATGGTTGTGTCAGTAAGTCATCCCTGCTTCATAGCTGGCCATGTTACCATAACGCCTCAATTCACACAGACAGTGATGTGAGATATGTTTTATTCCTGTTTCCTATTCAAATATATTTATATTGAATTTTTTCAAAAGGTTATACACACACACAAACACATGAACAACTACAAAACACCACAGACACTAGTATTCAAAACAAAATGAAACGGGAACACATACTATCCAATTACTGATTGACCAAAAATGAAAGGACATTTTTGTACAATATATTGGCATAGAAAGCGGCATGGTCAGACTGAATTAAATAAGGTACCTATCAAGGTACCTTTTGCGTCCGATGCTGACATAGTGGGTGGCGATTTGCATATCTCTGCTGTCGGGCAGAAACCAGCTATGTCCAAAATATAAACTTTTCAGAAAATAAAAAACCCACACACAGACCTAAAGGGTGTTCAATAGCACTGATGTATTAAATGGAGATAGCTGGTTTCTACCCGACAGCGGTGATATGCACAGTTTTCCTCTAAGTGTATTTCCGCTAATTGAGTGTGTCAAAAACATCCTAGACATTCGTGCTGCCTTCATGTGTACACCTTCTTCACGTCTAGTTCAGACCACAGCCAGCTTCTGTTTGACGCCGCTTTGTCTCACCGCAAACCTCAGCAAAAAAAAGTTGAGCTTTACGCAAACCTTTCACACCGACTCCGCCTGCTGTCGCAGGGAATCACTCCTTGACATAGACCAGGCGTTCCCAAACTTTTCCATGCTAAGGACCACCAAATAGCCTGGCTGTATGTGGCTCCCCTATTGTGAAACAAAAATGAATAGCGAAAACAGCCGATCTACAATCTAACAACAACGCCACGCCACTATTTTTCACGAGCGACCCCATCAAACGATGAAGTATGAATCATGCTTAAGTGTAAATTAAGCGCTTTAAAGGTAAAATAAATGACAGCTTTATCCAACAGAGAGTCTGTTTTCTTTCCAGCCAGACGTCTAAACTGATCCTTGTATCCTCTATCCCATCCTAATTCCCACAGAATGTAAACATGCCTACTGTGGAGATGGCTACCGCTACGAAGGTGCTGAGGAGTGCGATGGAAAGGACTTTGGCTACCAAACCTGCAATTCATATCTTCCAGGGTAAATACAAGCACCACTGATCTATAATTCCTGCTTGATGATGTTACGCATTGTGGATTTCCCAGTAGCTAGGGTTGGGATCCTTTAGGATTTCAACGATTCCGGTTTCTTAACGATGACCTCTTTACGATTCCAATTCCTTAACAGTTACCTTTAACGACTCCTATAGGGGGTTCCAAATGGACCTTTACATGTTTGTAAACCGGTTCCGGAAACGGTTCCAAATGTGACGGAACCGATTCCGGTTCCTCAATGTTGGATCCGGTTCCTCCGGTTCCTCTTGTTCAGGAACCCAACCCTAGCAGTAGCTAGTATCTGTGAATTCTGTTGACATTTTTGAATGATCTATGGGTTTCATTTCCTGTTGTTCTGCAGGTCATATGGCCGTCTCAGGTGCACGCCGTACTGTGTCATTGACTCTACAAACTGCAAGTACTTCACATGAGGAGGCACCTCGGACAGTGTCGCCTAACATCCAAAATAGGGATTTTTTTTAGATGCAAACAAATAAAAAAAAGAACAGCGATGCTACAAACAGGAGGCACAGATGGAAGTGGCAGCAAATGAACCTATGAGAAAAGAAACACACACACACAGACACACACACACACACACACATACATGTATCTCTATATAAAACTACTCTGTGTTGCTGCTGAGATGCCACGTACAGCTCCCAGGGTTCCAAGAGTCCATCTGTGAGACTCGCCCCCCCTCTACTGTTCACAAGAAACGCACAGGACGATTGCACTCTGTCTTAACACACTGGACCGGTGCCTGGCCTCCCCTCTCCCTGACCTTGAATAGGACCAGAACCGGCGTCTGGACGAGGCAGTGGTTGTACTGTATCACAGCCAACCAGAGTTCATTAAAGCACCGATCGATTCGCAAGACGCCGCAGAGATGTGCTGCACTGGATGGGACGTCTTCTCATCTTGACTTAATACTGTTAAAAAAAAAGAAAATAGACAAAAGCCGTAGGAGGACATCCGCAACCATGGTGCTGTCTGTTCTACTGCAATGTGAATGACCATGCACAGCGTTTGCATGAGGCTGAGATCACTACGACCTGCAGCAAAGGCTGTCTCTACCTGAGCATGTAACCCTATCACCACTATACTTTCATTTTGCCATGACAAGCTTTGTACTGTGTATTCTTAATATCACGTTTACATCTTGGGTTGTTGAATGCTGGAATTTGCCAAACGGCCGTATGGTAATGTGATGTAGCCATCTGAATTTGAAACCAAAAATCTACATTAAGGCTTCTGGGCTACAGGCAGGGCTACCCTGCTACGTTCATCCCCACTTTGGCTGCTAGGGAGCTTCAAAGAGCCTGGCATGGCTCCAGTAGTCTGTGATGGTACAGCTCTTGACAGGGAGAGGAGGGAGCATTCAGATTCTGGACATGGTCAAGTCGGTTTGGCGTTGACATATCCATGGAACTACTCAGGAACCAACCAAGGTAGATGTAGCTCTCATTGGGCATGCTTCACCAGGTATCCTCTTTGGTACGCTGTGTAAATGGAAATGTGCAGTGACTGCACACCGAGGCACACAGGTCAAGTAACTCATTGTGATCACAAGCATCAGTTGTGCGCAAGCGCCCTGTGCTTCACTGAGAAACGATTTATGCCGTATGCAATGGCTTAAAACTGTTATATTCTTAATTTCCTCATGGCACAGTTAAAGTGGAAACAGTTTATAGCTGCTATATACACAATGGGGGGAATGTTAATTCCGGTGTAAAAGCCCACATTCTGTTTTTATGGTCGACTACTGACTGTAAATACCTCTTCATCTAGACTTTCTGTCTTACAGTATACAGGAACTGAGAAACTCTCAACACTGAAACTTAACAACGTAGATGTAGTGTGCTATGTCTTGAACACCCATAGTGTGAAAGAACACTGTATACCGGTATAAGCTGACGTCTTTCTATAAGCTACTGTACAAGTCGCCGTGCCAAGGGAGAAGCTATCCTCAACCACACTGAGACGAGTGGTGTGGTGTGAGGCGTTATAATGTGTAGTGGGTGTACAGAAAATGCAATCCAAAGTTATGACTGTTACTGTTAACTGTACTTGCATGTTTGTGATACTGCATTCATGAGTTTGAAATAAAAAAGCAGGTGTCTTAAATACCATACTAGTGTAGCTAGGTATTGTTTATATAAAACACACAGTACTGCTGTTTGTATGATGGTTGCGTGATCAATTGTGTCATGTGCTAGCCCTACACCAAGCCAAAAATACAGAATACTGTCTATTTCTTTTCCACATTGCGTTGTATGTTCCGTATGTGGTCTATTCAGCTGTAGTGTATCCTGTACTGTGTACGCACAACAGTGTTAAAACATAAGATGCATGTGGTAACATAATGCTTATGGAATATAGTGTACACACTGTGTTGCAGACAGTGAAATGTAAATCTGTTTCATTACTCAGACATACTTTATATACTAGTTGTGGAGAATTTGAAAAGGGCAAAAAATAAAATTGCCAAATAAAATGAGAACCAAACCATTCAACGCAACTTGCTCATTCTTATACAGTATGTTTCTCGATCAAGAGTAGAGCCAAACCAACATGTTGGCCATTCGTTTTTTTTACGACATTTGGTATCGGCAATTATGTGACCAATGTGTCACAATTTTTAACCACTTTCATCCTGCCGTACCTATTTCGGACATGTCATTATAGGCAACATTGTTCAACTTTTTAAAGGTTTGAAAGATTTACAAGTGTCACAACATGCCACATTGCCATTATGTTGTGATCTTGTAGGCTCTTATTGAAGATTTTTGAATAGGGCTCAAGTGGTTCAATTCATGTGACCCCTAGGGCTATTAGCACACATCGTGGCCCAAAAGTGGATCACAAGCTTGACCCTATAGGTCACAAGTTGACAAGGTCTGATCTGAAAGCACTCTATTCAAAGGGTTGTCAGCAGTCGAGTCCTCTCGTCCGTGGGCGGACGGAAAGCGACAGTGATTGGGATCTGTGCAGGAGACAGGCTGACAACGATTGAGATGTTATTGATGTTCTTGTCTGGGCAGAGGGTGCGCTGTGTGCAAAACCAAGCAGACATGCATCAAGCTGAATAACAACGCTGTCAGCGGCTCCCCACAAAGTGCTGCGTCAGTCTAAGTGGTGAAGAGACCAGGCGGTGAACTCCCACTGGCTGTGTCGAGCTCTTTAGAGACAGCAGGGTTTTCAGATATCCCTCGCTGTGTAGCCGCTCACAGCTGACTCTGTGCTCCCGAGTCGAGATCGGGAGAGCCTGCAAACATGGCAGCCAGCCAAGGACACAGGAGAGAGATGTTTGAGGCAGGGTACGAGCCACTAACTCGATTAGCGTGCCATATTTCTCTCCCAAATCACATCAGGACAATTTGCCTGCTGAGAAGCCCAAGTAAAAGCTTACCTAGGCGTATTTATCCTATCACACGCATTCCCCTGACCAGGCCAATCAGATTTGTGGCAAAGATGTCTCTGTACCGTACTAAAATGCCACCGGATATGCAGGGTTCATCCCGATGCTGCTGAGACCATATAGTTCTCGGATGCTCTCACAGAAATAGCGGAAACAGAAAGCTCTTGAGGCAGACGCCATGAATCAAGGAATGTCTGGCAACATTCTATTTATTTGTTTTTAAACTGAAAACACACAGCAGATTTAATCCAGTATCCTTGGAAGACAAATGAGTCTCATCCTGGTGTCTCTAAAAAGCATGGGGTTCTATAGAAGTCATGGGGTTCTATAGAACGACCCCCGGGAACCCCCTCAAGGACCCCCCTGGGGGTCCCTGGACTCCACGTTGAGAACCAGTGGTCTGAAAGGGTCTGAATACCAATCAGCCAATCACAGTACAGCGAAAGACAAATTTTCACGACGGAAAGAAAAACTTTCACCACGGATGGGTCCCAAACCCACTTATAGGAGCGGCTACACAGCTCAAAAACACTCTCCCCACAATTGCAAAAGACTGTAGTTACCAATTAACTAAAACTAACCAAATAATGAAAACAATCCAAATAAATACCAGGCTTTACAAAGAAACTAACTGAAACTGTACTGTGTGTTTATAAAACAAACTAAAATCATACAGAAAATGTCCTTTGTCAATATCCAATATTTTTCTTAAAGAATAGCAAAAATAGCCAATCTGTAGTGTAGTTGCAGGAGCTTGTAGCTCACAGCACATTGTGAGCTTGTAGATGGGCTACTTTTGCTATTTTTTATAATCTCACTCCTGAACACTAAAACTAATCAAAACTAAACTATAACTATGCCTTTTCTCAAAATAACTTCTCAAAAACTAGCAAACCCGCTCTAAAAGCTAATTAATACTAACTGAAAATGAAAAGATGAACGAAAGAAAAAGAAAAAGAATAATTCACAACTGTAATAACTTTGACAGCCAACTCTCCTCCACTTATATGTGCTACAGTATATATTTTACTAATATATTTTACTTCTATTTCTGTCTGACTATAGCCTACACTGGCTACTTCATAGTCTGTTGTATAGTCCTAGTTTCCAGAGACGGGTGTTGAAAATGAGTGTAAGCTACACCCCAATGGTTCAACACATCTGATCATGATGGTGTGTTCCAATTTGTCAGTGTGCGTTTATATCTGTCCCTATTACACCATACTAGGTGTCAAAGTCATGCAAATCAGATTCAAATATCACATCTACTGTAAACACTGTGGTATGTCAGTCGTATAACAGTTGCGTGTAAGTCGGATGATGTTAGAAGGGCTGCTTCCTTGTCAAGATTTAATCTGTAGGAGTAGTATCAATAAATGTGTTTTGTACATATCGGCCTCCTGGTGGCGCTATAACAGGCCAATCTGAAAATTTTGAATCTGAATTTGGCATCCAGGGAGTGTACGTGCAGTTTCGCAGCGGCCGGGCCAACGGTGCCAGAGATTAGCTGCTAACGGACGGACGCACGGACGGACGGACGGACAGAGGGTAAAACATACTCTCTCGAGACAATAACCACGAATATAGAATTCTGTTTCTTCTGATGATGGATACAGGTGAATTGGGCACTATGCTCAGAGAAGAACTGGTAAAACAGGGCATGGGCCATGACCCCCCCCCCCCCCCCCCACACAAAAAAAGCAAAACAAACAGAACCTGCTTTTCTCTCAATTGCCCTGTTCTGCTGAGAAAACAGGCCCGATTCTCTTAAGTGCCCAGTTCTCCAGTTACCCTCGAGGAAAACCGCCATGATGAATGGTATAACTTTGACCCCTGTACTTTAAAATCCACATTATAATTGGTTTTTTTAAGTGAAAACGGGGGTTAGTTCAGTGCAGATGGGTTGGCTACAACATGGCATCATCATGGACTGCATTGACCGAGGGAGGCCCCATGGGGCAGGAAGCAGGCGGGGGCCCAGCTGTTGGCTCCGGGCCCGGCGAAAATCCCTGACCTATAGGGAGGAATGGCCGGCATGCAGGGTGCTGTGGGACAGGCCAGGGGACACGCGGCCACAGGGAAACAGGCCTCATTTAAACTCAATGCCAATGTCATTCAGGGAAACCAACAGACACACACTTAGAATTATACAGCTTGCTCGTTGATCATGGACCCTCATTGACGGGTGAGGCTGCAGAACGTTGAACATCAAATACTTGGTGATACAAGCTGTTGAAATAGGTACAGTTGTCTTTAACCACATTACCCCTAGGCGTCCCCATTTGTTCCAAAATTGTTCAAGTTCCTTTTTAAAATGTTACTGTAATGGCTAGGCTCCAACAAATGTGACTAGTCCAAGAACAGTACAGTTTTTTGGTGTTTTTATTCACCTCCAAAAAGTCACCAAAGTCCCATGCAGGAATATGTACAGTGAGGCCCCATGAAAACAATAATTCAAATACTTGAATAACAAAACAGAAGACTGGCCAAAACATTTAGAATTGAAATATACTAGTCTCTAGCTCACCCTAAGCAAAACAAAAGCAAACACTTAACAGCTCCTTCGTCTTATGCCAGGTGAGCCATACCAAGAGAAAATGAGTAATTGGCATCAATTAACTCAACCCAGGCTAACCACAGCCCATGAGTTACATACACAATCACATCCATATTTACAAACTATTTCAAATACATTTCAGTGCCAATTCCATCACAAGATATCAATAAACAAAACATGACAAACACCCCTCTTCCTCTACAGTGCTTGGCACCCTCCAATCGACTGAGAATGCCAGCACTGCAGAGACAGGTGAGGTGATCACCATAATTAACTTATACCACATTCAATGAACATTTGTTATGTATTGGGAGATATTGTATTCAAACATAGAATGTCACAAATATACGGACAGTGTGTTGACAGGTGGAACCAATACAAAAGATTAGGCATACTTCAAGTTAATTTCATTGGGTTTATTGCATAAAAATCAAATAGCATCTTATGTACATTGATAGAAAACAAACAGTAAGATACAATGGCATATTGTCAGGATTTGAAGGGGGTGTAAGTGATACGTTTTTGTAAAAAGGAGAACAAAAAGTTTAAAAAGTGAAAGCTCTATATATTCCAATTAAACACTGCTACTGTATACAGCTCTGCAGCTCTTTAGTAAACAGAACATACATCTTCTGGTTGGGATTCCAATTTTATCCAATCAACTCCAAAAAGATCATTTATCAGCATTAATTCAGTGCTCCAGTTCCAATTTTGTCTGCTCATTTTGTTTCGTTTCATCACTTCCAATTTCACCTGTATGAGTTATTTTCTCCTGAATGGATAAAATTGGTATCCCGACTTGAAAATGTATTTTCTGTTTACTAGAGAGATTGGGAGACTCCAGTTACTGAACAAAGTCTAGACTCTATAGCAATGATTAATATCAGAATATAGAGCTAATTAACACTTATTTTAACAAAATAATGTCACTTATCACCACCTTCAACATTGGGAACAACACATTGGGAACAACAATCCATTATTATTGCAGTGATTCTCAACCGTGAGGATATTGCAAGTGGGCCCCCAAATAATTGGCAAAACACTTAAGTTTTAATTATATATGACATTAAAATAAAAATAAATATTATGTAGAAACAATTCCAAGGCATCTTTTCTTTAAAACCTTGAAAAAATGTTAATTAAGGGCTTAACAAACTACGTTAATACCATTGATCCAAGCAGGAACACAATTTATTGATTGATCATTAAAATAAACATGCTCTGAAAATGCACGCGGCATCGGCTGCCGTGTTAAGAGGTCAGATGGGTGGGGCCGCGAATGCTTTCAAGATTTTGAAGTGGGCCCTGATCCAGAAAAGGTTGAGAACCACTGCACATGGTTGTGCATGGAATCATTACTGCAGTCGTTCCCGTAAACTCAAGGACTTGTGGAGAGAGAATACTGTTCTAGTACGTTGGTAGTATGTTTTCAAACCACCAGATGGAACGTTCATGCTTCATTCGAATGGCTCAGTGATTCTGTGGCAAAAGAGGGCATCTACAGTATGCCTATACATATATAACACTGTATCTAGTCTAATTGGTATCTAGATTATACTTTGCAGCATGATGGTGTCGCTCGCAGGAAATAATGATTTTTAATGGAATTACGTCATGCTTAGCAAGCGTCATCAATGTGGGACAAAGTATAAACTACACTTTACAATTGGACAAAGCATCGCTTTCAAATGTTTTGTTATTATTGAATTGACAGTATAACATAATTAGCAGTAGGCTGGTAATGCTTAATACATGTAGAATAGAGCGCAAATGAATGGAAAAACTAAAGCTGACATTCAGGTAGAACGTAGGTCATCATAGCAAGTGTTATAACGACCATCCATTTTCACATAGTTTACTTAATTACGGTTTACTGTGCAGAACAGGAGGAGAGAGATGAGACCGAAGCAAAGCGTTATGACATGAACAATGCGTTATGACATGAACAATCAGCCCCCTTGGTAAATACAGTAACCCTAGCATCCCTATTTGGGGGAAATTTTTGAAAAGTGAAAAATAGCCGATAGCTAAAATAGCTGATCTACAAGCTCACAACGCGTCGGACTGAGCTTGTAGATTGGCTATGTTCGCCATTTGTCATACGTCAATGTATATAGGTCTCAAGTGGTTAATACATTAGTAAGTAAGTTCAAGGCCTTGGTGTTCTAGGCTATAGTGTGTTTAATTTAGTCATGCATTTTATAACCATGCTCTATGGATTGGATGCAAACATTGATGACCGTTAACATTTACCATTTCACTGAACAGTTAATAAATAGGCACGTGCGCACACACAAACACACACAAACACACACATACACGCGGCCAACTATGAATTGGTTTGTGCAGATGTCTAAATAAATATGCTGCTACTGAGTTCAGAACTCAGACAGTTGTATATATGATCTTCCTGTGTATGGTAGGCAGCTCAATCTCAACACCATTCTCATGAAACCTCCCGTTTGGTCCCATGGCAAATCTATCTGGAGCTATAGCTTATGACAAGGGTCTTCAACAAGGGGTCCGGGACCCCTCGGGGGTCCTCAGAGATACTACAGGGGTCCTTGGTATGAAAAAGGTTGAAGACCCCTGGCTTATGACATGATATTAGTACTGTAAAAAAAGACAAGCAATACATTGAGGGATATGGAAGGGAAAAGCTATCAGGACTGATGATAAATTCCAATGGTCTAAGATACTGATTGAGTGACAAGTTAAAAGAAAAAACAGCAGCGACATAAGTGTCATAAAAAGGTGTTGTTGGGCCGGCTTCAACGCACCTTGTCATAGATTGTACAGGTCTCTGGTACTCGACTGGAAGGATGGAAGACCATTCTAACAAAGATCATTTGGTGTTTTGATGATGGTGCAGGGGAGCATGTCGGTTCAAAATCTCACATACTGTAGTTGTTCAATTTTCCATTTGCCAATGACTTTTACTGAGGTTTTTGAGGTTATTTTGCACCTTAATGCTGTTGATGTTTTGTGCAAAGCACTTTGAATTGCCTTGTTAAAAGTACTATAGAAATAAACCTGCCTTGCCTTGGTGTACACCACACACTCAATTTGTGGAGAATACAATCAAGGATCCCCCCCCCCCCCACACACACACATCTCCGGCGACTATGATTTTTGCACCACTTAACTCTTTCAATGTGCATTTGTCTTTGTAATGATGGGTTAATGAACTGCGACCATACTCTATAACATCCCTCTCTATGTAATTGTTGATGGACTGTTCTTGCTGACACAGTCTGAGCAAGAAGAGATTCAGTCACTGCTCTTACTTAAAAACTAGCCAGTTGAGCAGTCTTTGTGATCTGAAGCTCCTGCCATCCGTGCCACTAATAATAAACCCTCTTTCATATTCACCTGCTCAGCATTTTTATACATGCCAGAGCATTATCGTATAACTGCTTAATTGTATCATGCAGTACGTCTGTACACAAGCATCTGCCTATGATAGGTTTCTCCACTCGTTTATTCCTTTAATTTGTCACCTGTCTGGATATCTAAGAGGCACCGCATAGTTATTGGGCAAAGTAATCATCCGCTAACATGGTTTCTGTCAAATGATGCTATGTGCCAGTAGCAAGTTATGTCCTAGTCCTTGGTCCTCATAAAACAGAGTAATCTTGATTTAAAAAAGGTTCTTTTCAGCCAATGGGAAAAATGGAGAAAAGAAAAAAAAGTCATGATGCATGGTGTCTTGAAAGGAATACCCTGTTTGTGTACCTACTCACAGTACATTAAAGCCAGATAAACTGCGCTCTGAAGACAAATGTCACAACAAACCATAATGGTTGGAGTCTGCGTTTGAGGGAAGCATCCTTGATTAAAAACTCACCAACGAATGCCTTTAAGTTACATCCCCGGAAGCAGGTTTTAATCAAACCATTACTTCTGCCTATTGTTAATGCTCGTCTTACCCCCCCCCCCAGAGGGCTACTGAAAACATGTCGTTCATTAACTACACCCCTCTTACTGCCAGCGCAGTTGGTGAAGCACTAGAAAACATCTCACATTGAACGTCGCTTAGACTACTTTGTACCCAGGATGCTTTTTGCAGCGAGCGTTCACACCCAGCTCTACTGTACTTCCTGTCCCTCGGTGACGAGTCACCGCAACGCCTCATCAAGGGTTCAGGATCCTGCACTTGAAGTGGGCTCCACTCTCCTCCGAGTTTGCTTTGCGGGGCCTCACACCACCTCGTCGGACTCTAGGTTGTACTCCTCGTACAGGGCGTCCAGGATGGCCAGTTGGTTCTCCATGGCGGGCAGGTACACCCCCAGGTCTCTGTGCATGCCGCTGACGAAGCCTTCCTTCAACTCGTCGCCTTGCGTGGACACCAAGGCAGCAGAGAAGCTCTCGTAGGTTGGGGCGGCTCTCAGGGCCAGCTATTAAGACATGGAGCCATAAATTAAACCAGATTCATGAGATGGAAAAATACCTCGAAAGAGAATTTAAATATACTCGTAGATTCTAATATAACGGCGTGGCCTCCCTGTCCAATCATTAGCTGTCAATAGTGAGTTACTGTGTGTGCAGTTTGTGAAAGCTTGTTACCTTGTGGTCATGTCCTAGCGTGGTGGCAAACTATGCCTCACTTGGCCAAATGCAAATGGTGATCTTCATAAATACATCACCAACTAGAAAAAGTGCTCCTCGGAGCACAGGTCTCCGCCAGGTCAGGTACGTTATTGTGGCCTCCTGGTGGCGCTATAATAGGCCAATGTGAAAAGGGTGCCCGTTTCTTCTTAGGCCTTTCACGGCAATGGGACACTGCATTCATGATTTGAGGCATTTTGTTACAAAAATGTGTTTTGCTAAATCAGACCTGCTGGTGGCGCTATAACAGGCCAATGTGAAAGGGGTGGCATTGCTTCCTCAGCCTAGTGGGAATGTGCGTATGACGTGTGCAACGTAAATACATACTTACATAAAAGACAAACCCTATTATACAATGTAAGGCCTATAACCACACCGTACAAACATGGAGTGCGTTATCAAAGAAGTGGAGCAGGTAAGGAATACGTACGGCAAACACGCCTCGCACCACCCATCCATGGTACTGGCGAAGGGTCTTTCCATAAGCGTTATCTGGGCAAAAGAAACAAGGAAATGTGAGGAAATGTTATGTCTGAAAATATATTTTTTAATACACTTCAATATACAAGTGCATATCTGTTTAATCTGTTACTTTTTCAAAAGACGACGTTTTGTGAGATATACAATCTCACAAAACATTGTGAGCTTGTAGATTGGCTATTTTCGCTACTTTTGGACAGTTCCATACAACAAAGTATAAAATAGGGATCATGCATCAATATATGAAAAACATAAGATGAAATATTGAGATACAATGTTTCTGCCTGATGATGATATACAGTATATGAGTGCATGCAAGTATGGATGAATGCGTCTAGATATCTTTTTTTACTCTCTCCTCAAAAGAGCACTCACTGAGAGCACCCTGGATGTCTTTCTGTCCCACGTGGACCTCTGACAGGAACTCCTTGAGGAACTTGAGGCCTCGTCGGAGCCACAGCAGGGCCTCGGTGGCCGAGTTTCGCACCCGGGACACGTTTGTCCGCACCTCGTGCAGCACTATGGACTGAAGCGTGGGGAAGTTCTCGGAGGAAGACACCAGCTTCTGATGAATTTTCTACAGTTGTCATGTAGGATCACACACACAGAGTTCATTGAAATCAATTTATAGCAGTGGTGCCATGTTTAAAGAGGTATAAGTGATTTTCTTATGTTGTTGTTGTTAAATAGCTCTATACTATGATTTTGATAGAAATCATCTCTACAGAGTGCTTGTTCCGTAAAAGGAGTCTCCTGTCTCTGCAGCTTTTTAGTAAACATCACATTTTCAGGTCGGGATACCAATTTTATCCAGTCAGGAGAGAGAACTCATACAGGATAAACAAGTGAAATTGGAAGTGATGAGCAGACACAATGTTAGTGTTAATGAACCTGAAAATATATTCTCTGCTCACTAAGAACTGAAGAGACAGAGACAACACTCTATAGCAATGATTACTATCAGAATATACTGTAGAGCTTTTACCCCAAAAAAAACACTTACACAGCCTTTAATTAAGCATTACAATTGTAGACATGCAGCTACATTTGAAAATACTTGATAAACATTCATATATCAGTTTATATGAGGGCCTTTATGTACTTTCTGTAGGAGACAAAACCATCGCCCCCCTGTGGAGATGTAAAGAACTGCTATAAATGTTTCCTGGTGAGGAAAGTTAATTGTCTGGGGTCATAGCACATTCAAGGTTATTTTAAATGTGTTCGTTTTATGAGTGAATTTGTTTAAAATAAAAAGGTAAACAGTATTTAACTGACATTCACACTTACCTTGATGTTTCCAACAAAATCCATTTTAACTGGTGCAAACACTGTGGAGCCCAGCTTGTCTGAAGAGAGAGAGTCCTTAGTCATTGGTCTGTGGTTTATTTAGCACAGATGCTCATCTCCATTTGTCCCATTTTCAACTACCTTTGCAGTTTCCCCACAAGGATCAATTAGAGTATCAATCTATCCATTACTGTAAGTATGTGGTTGTTGGTACTATCATTATTATTATTAGTTGGAACACAAACAGAACAAACAATGATGAACAGTTTAGCTGGCATCAGGAGGTGATCCCTAAAACAAATCTCCTGTAATGAGAACTTATTAAACAGTAATGTAGTGATTTAGGAGCACATTAAAAAATGTGCATGTGGTAGGGAAAACAGTGGACAGAAATGCAGCAAAGACACTGATATTTCTGATAAATGAGTGAGACACATGTGAATAATGCAGCTTGATTTGTAGGGTTAAACACTTCGGAAGGTTCCCTGAAATAGATTTCGTCCTTAAACCAAAAAATCTATTCATGGATCTCGGGATCCACATGGGAACGGCGTGGTTCCAATGTGGATCTCAGACTTCATGTGGCCAGCATGTGATATCAGCCATCTGTGACATATCTATAATAATGTATATATAAATGTTTCTAAAAGTATAAAACACACGTGCATTTGAAAACAAATGAGTGGAGGCGGTGTAAATAAATACATGGTTTGGCTCAGATCGGCTCAGTGGTCTGCAAGATTAGCTCCGGAGAAAAAGACTGTTATAGACGGCAGCCTCCAGTAAGCCAAGCCGTAAAATATAATATATAGCTATAAAATAATATAAATATAATATCACTATATAACTCTATAGTGAGTTTCGATTAATTTACAGTATGTTGTGTAGCCTTAAACTGTCAATTCCATCATGTACATTCCAGGTGAATCACAGGGCCTATAAGGTAACGCAGCCTAAACATGACACACAAACACTGACACGTGAACACAGTGAGAGAAAAGGACATCATTTAGATGCAGGGGGAAAATATGCAGATGGGTGGCCATGCAAGAACAGGTTAGAGGTTAAATAAGGAGGCGAGACAGTCAGGCGGTGGCCGCGGGATGAAGGAGAGAACATGCCAGCATGCTAGCATACGCAATTGCAGGATGACGGCTCCATTTTTAGCATAGCTTTCATTAGCCCCATTATAGTTACAGCAAGAAAGCTGTGGTTCTCATCTGCAGTCCTGGGGTCAGACACTGTGCGTTCAATGCATATACCACACCATGAGATGCAGATGAGAACCATGAGTATTAGTGGATGTAAAATGATTGAATGCACAGATAAGATTGTCGCTGTTGGCCCGGAAACCTTGTACTGGATGTCCAAAACCGTTACATTTCAGGAAATGGAAAGAAGAACCTGTGTTCCAGTAGTTATTTTAGTCACAAGCTCTTGTTAATACTTGTCATTGGTTAAGCAGATGTAAGAACCCACAGACACACTTAACCACTTTCAACATGGCGTCCCTATGTCATTATGGGTTAGGGTACAGTACATCAGAAATGTTCAACAATTTTCCCAAATGGCTAAAAATAGACAATATATAAGCTCACAATGGGATGCGTGAGCTTGTATATCTGGTATTTTTTTGCGATGCGATGAAGCATAAATTTGGGAATTTATGAAAGAAAAGAAAAGAAAGAAAGATGAAATATGGAGATACAAGGTTTCTGACGGACAGCGACTATATGCAGAATGAGAGAGAGGGCGGACAAAGACAGGAGAGACTGAAAGTGACTTGTATCCTACCTAATACTGGTACTATTGCATAGCATGAGTCCAAAAACTCTTGTGTGGGGATACCATTGTCCTCGATGAGTCTTATATCACTAAATCTATGAAGAAAATAAAAAATAAAGAAAAGTAACACACATCCCAACAGTGTCATAGATTAGAGAAAGGTCCAACCAGTTCAACTTTTTTATTTGATCAAACCAAATGAATTAAAATAACAGGTTACATACAAAACCAAGCCATACAAACGATTCACACACAAAGTGATGCAGTTTGACTTGCCTGTCAGTACCTGAGATTATTAGGCTACTACTGGTGGTGGTCTAGAGCTGGACAGTAGGGATACACAAACCATGACACACAATCATGTCCCACTGACTTACAAATATGAGCTTATTTCCTAGCTGCACTTGTTAGGAGTTATATAACACTGGATAGGAGAGTAAGATATACCGTAAGTTAACTAAAACTTAAAAAGTGTAACGTTCCTTTGCCTTGCACTTTTAATACTGGTTTATCAAAACTACTAAGCCTTATTAGTCATTCCAGCAATGCTTTTTCTCTTCCATAACAGAAAATAAAAAAGGAATAAATAGTTCAAAGAAAGAGCAAAAAGGGTAACAAAGAAACTTTACAAACCCAAATGTCAGAAGAGGGCATCTCTGTACGTGTCATGTGATCAAGAGAAAACACACTAATATAAAAACACTCATCGTAACATCTTCAAACGGATTGTTATTATATAAATAATAATATTTTATAATTGTTCATATACGGTAGTCATTCAGCCTTGTGCAAAGTAGCTACTTTTTGACAAACACATAATGGTGGCGACTGACCTCTTCATATGCACTGCACCTTTAGGCCTGGCTCCGACTACAGTACAATTCACATAAGATCTGTTCAAACCAGGGGTGGACCCAGCATCGGCTTTAATATCAACTCTGTTCCATGTTATATGGTGATTACGCTGGCCGATAAAGCTGAAATTCTTCCCTTTTATGAGATGCATCGGGCTCTATCGTGTCTAGTTTAGTGCCTACTCCGTGCATTTTGTAATTAAATTCCATTGAATTTAATTCAAATGCTGTACAGTATGTTTGAGAGAAGTTATTATATTAAACATACTTATGTTAATTCAAATCCATATTAAAACATTTACATCTACCGCAATTAAATAATGGTACAACAGATCGGCAATCGAACATTTGGTAGTGGCCCTGAAAAAAAAACAATTATCGGTCAACCCCTAGTACAAACCCAATTGATTCTGAAGTAGTACTAACCACTTAAACCCTAAATACTTAGAAAACTAATACTTAGTTGACCGGGGTCTGCTCTCTACTTGGTCCGCTCTTTTTTCCCTCTGCATCAAATCTCTAAGCGACGCGTTGTGAGCTTTTAGACCATTTTTTTCCCCGGCTAATGTTCTCCCCCAGGAATGGGGACGCTAGGGTTCAAGTGGTTAACTGTCTACAGTTGAAATGTCACAGCCGGTCATGTTTCTAAAGCCACTAACGTGTCCTAAAGGATGTGACCCTCCTGAGGCGTGTTGCCGTACCTGTGGCTCATTGTGCTGAAGAAGGTCTCCACCTGCTCCTCCTCTTCCTGCTGCACTGAATCCTGGGAGGGAGTCTCTTCCTGTTGCTGGACCTCGTCTCTCGAATCGGCAGGGACATCTTCCTGTTGGTCTGAGGGAGAGGCGGGGCTCCCTGGCTCTTTGTGGCGTTCCTCCTCCTTCTCCTCCTCCTCCTCCTGGCTTTGGTCCGCCGTGTGCTTCTGATCTTTCTCCTCTTCGTCATCGGCGTCACCCTTCTCTTCCTCCTCCTCACCTGCTCGTTGGTCGGTGTGTTCGGCTTCAGGGGCATTCTGGGTAACGTGGGGAGGAGCGTGTTCAGCTACTTCCTCTTTGATTGAGCTGGTGCCGCTGATGGTACTGGAGTCTGGATGGTGCACAAGAACAGACACAGACACAGACACACACACACACACACACACACACACAGTCACACACACAGTCACACACGCACAGAGGGAAATAGTGCTTACATTTTCTGTTAATGGATAAACTTGCAAACTACACAACACAATATTTTTCAATGCCAGGTTTAAGACAACGGCTAAAGCATTTCGTCCTACAGTAGGTTAGAACCAGAGTTATTGAGAGAGAGTTACAACACTCCCATAGACTTCCACTGTAAACAACGACGTTATTCAATGTAATATTCAATCATTTACTTCAGGTGATTTGGAATTTGATTGGTGTGCTCAGAGATAACAAAAATAAGAAGAATGTGGAAGTAACGCTTGTCATAGAGTGTTCCAAACACTACTGTACAATACGTTGAAAGCTCATAATGGGTGTTGTTGATGAAGCACGCGTGTAATCGCATTGTGGCAAGATGAAAGGGTGTCCGAACTCTCTCTTTCAATGTGTCTGGTTTGAACCTGATACCTATTAAAACACCATTACTATCTGGCTATATAAGTTGGCTACATGTTTATTATCAGCCTCAGTTGAAATGCAAAGACATCACTGGGCATGTTGGTGGTGAGAAATTCATGGAGAGAAGTATTTGTAGAGATGTGTCCCAAATTAAGAAGGTCTGCAGTTGAAATGTAAAGTGTCATCATCATCCGACTCTGTGCATATGGTACAGCAGTACTTCAAACGGCAAAATTGCAGCTTTGTTCACTATGCAAAAAATACATGGCATGACATGTCATCTACTGTCATTTATTCAAATATGATGAGATAAGGTTATCGCAAAACAAGACAGGGTCTAATTACGGTCTAATAACTTCCCTGTGCAATCTGTACGTGTTATTGACAGAGAGTTACTACAGTAGGTGTGCAGTTTGAGAACGAAGCAGCGATGAAATGCTAACGTGAGCTTAGCAGGGTGAGGTGAGCTGTGATTGACATAGACGTGTCAGCTGAATAGTGACTTCGGTGCCACACCATAAAAACGTGCAGACGGTTACGTCATTTTGTTCTCTAAATACCATCCAGGCGCCACACTCCCCCCCTCCCACCCCACACACACACACACACACACACACACATCAGCGTCTTAATGTAGCCAACAGGCATTTGTTTCTACAACTCAAATACTCCTTAAGTGCCAAATATACCGTTAGCGATGCAGTCCTCTAAATGTCTAAATAAGCCATGCTACTTTAACAAACCCTATATATACACAGTTGAACAGGATTCCCCAGGGATCTATACTTGTGGGAATAGCCAATCTAGAAGCTCTCTGCTTCTATTTTCACTCAATGTTCGCAGAATGTTTGCCTATAATGACATGGCCTGAATAGGGACCAGGGTTCATGTTGCAACACATTTTCCTCTGGCCACTCTGCAGCCACAAAGCAGCATTGTGTTGGCTTCCTGTTTATGGCAGTACTGTACATTACACACTGACTCAGCACTTTTCGGAATCCCCCTAAAAACACTGATATTGTTTTTCCACCGGAAATGGAGTGCTGCATAGATGCAAATTGGATATAGGATTGTGTCGACTACTTACTTCAGCCCTAATGATGTTTACGTTACTATGTTACATTTGAGCATAATGCTGGGGTTTAAAATTAGTCAAAACTCAACGGATTGGCAGGGAATGTGCATTCTCTCCACACGGCTGCCATTTGTTGCCCTGCATGTAAGTTCGGTTGATTAAATGAATGCTGAGGGTAATGCAATAATGCAGCTGGGCATACATCATTGTCCACCCTCTAAAATACATTAATCTATCCACATCATTTCAAACGCGCCCCACACACACACACAAACACACACACGTCAGGTCTCATTTGTGTCTGGGTTGTTCCCTGAAGGCAAGTGTATTTTTCCTTTCTGGAATGCAGTAATGGTCTCTGGTTCAAGGAGCCTGCAGCAGAAATGGAACCGAACGCTGACCTGTGAGAGACAGCTGGTTTTTCTGTGGGGGGGCTGTGTTATTTGGTCCGTCAGGTTCATCTGGTCCCTCCGCACCAGAGTCCAGGCTCTGGCTGTCATGTGCTATGGATCCCCCTGAGATTTCACCCGATTCTCTCTGTCTGAAAATAAGTTGCAGTTACTTCTAGACAGCTGTGATGCACTTTTTGGGTGCAGCTCTAGTAGTGGACCACACTGCCCCAAGAACTGGCCTAAGCAATGCTATGTTGTTATGTTAACCACTTGAACCCGAGTATGCCTATTCCGGGGTGAACATTCGCCAGAAATAGCCGATCTACAAGCTCAAAACGCGTATTGAGCTTATAGATCGGCTATTTTTGGCGAAGAGATTTGGTGTAGACGGGGGAAAAAACGGACTTAGTACAGCTGTAATTCAAGTCTGTTTCACTAAGACTAAAGGGTTTAAGTGGTTAACTCTCAATGGCTATGCATACATGCAAACAGACCATGCATTATTTGTCATTATTCAGAATAGACCACATTCCATTTAAGCTAGTTACATGATGAGTTGCCTAAATATTTTTGTTTACATGCACTGAAGCATTGTCTGATTGATCGATGAGCAAAGACATCTAAGGCCCTTGCACTTAACCCACTTAAGCCATATACTTCGTCTTATGACAAATACCAAAAGTTATTTGAAAATAGTAGATCTACAAGCTCACAATGTGTCACATTGGGAGCTCGTAGATCTACTATTTTCAAATAACTTTTGCCTATAATGACATGCCCATAATAGAGATGCCCGGTTGAAAATGGTTCTATTCGTACATCATGAAACATTTGAGTCGATATTTGACTCTCTTTGTCAGTGTGTTGGGTGAGGCGAGGAACACAGGCCATATTGTTGCTATCAGAAATGAGCTAATGTGAGAGCCTGCCTGGGGCAGCAGGGTGCAACAAAAGAGTAGCATTAATAGACCATGAAGCAACCTACTTTTCTCCAATGTTCTGATTCAAATGATTGACGGGCTTGATCTGTGGGGGAGAACAAGCAAGACATTAACAATTAGTGTTTAGGAACAACCAGATTGAGAAGTCACAGTTTAGTTCAGTCAGGAACAGAAACACGGTCGCCATGTATTGCAACAAACGGAAATACAGTATATCCAATTATTTCACTGCAATTTCCGGATCATTGAGCTTCTGTTCAGTTCCGGGAGATTAGCAGTAAACACCACCAGTGCAATAGAGTATAATAGTATAGAATAGAGCAGTAGAACAGACCGTTTTTGGTGCATTTTTTAAAAGATAAGACCTTTAAAGCAATAAACAACCACAGTGTGCTCATTAACCAAACTAAGTAGCCTTGGGAACCAATGGTTCCGGACTACCGAGCCATGCGCACCATAGTTCAGCAGCCTGTTTCCATAGCGTAAGGCAGCTTGACATACAAGTACACCCCCTGAACATGATGATAGCTTGTCACAGGGATTTACACCTGGTCCAACCCTTGATGCTGAGTGCCAGGCAAGCAGGGAGGCATTGGGTACCATTTTGATGGCATGACTCGGCCTGGGATTGAACCACTGGGCGGACACTCTAACCACAAGGCCACTGAGTTTGTAAACCAAGTTAACCAAATATCAAAGTTCTGTCTCCGTTTATTGCACGACTTGGTTGAATGCTTGATTCGGAATGGTCAGTCACTGCTATTTCTCGACAGCAGACCGCTGCTATGAAGATAAGACGTTGCTGTGGAAGGAGTGTGCGCACCTGAATCAATCAATGGGCGGCGGGTGCACCCGGCATAATCTAATGGACTATTTTCTTTACCGTAAGCAATTAAATATTTTTTTTTCGTCAATTTATCTCTATATTAAGCAGCTGCGTAATAAGTGGTATGATTAACAGTGAGCCGGTCATTGTTGAGAACTAAACCCCTTCAGTGTGATAAAGAACCCTCTGCTTCGTGTCTGTCTGGGTTTATTTCTCAACAAAGACCTGCTCACCATTAATTATCCCATCCATAATGCGTTCAAAATTGGCCCACCAGAGGACTTCAGGGAACTGATTCATGTCTACATAAGTGACGTGACTCTCATGTATTTTGGACGACCATTGTCGCCACTCCCTCATTACACACTCCGGATGGAGTCATATTTAAATTGACTGCCTTGTTGTGACAATGGGCTGTGATTGGTCCATGACTGATTAGAAACACAGATTCGATCTGCAGGCTGTCAACTGATCACAGCTGGGACATATGACTTCTGTGTCCTGCATGAACTAACATGCAGGACACAGATGCTCCGTTTATTGCATTTGGGCAACAACCTTAGGATAACATCACAATAGCTATGGACCAAACATTTATATTCAAACTTAATTTGAAATTAGAGAATGTACCTTTGTGTATTATAAAAGTTAATATGTATAGATTTTAGACCATCTTCTCTTATCTTGCTCTGTTTGTCTTTCACACTAGTAGCACTTGTGGTGAACATTATAGTTAGTAGGGAACAATGGAGAGATAAGGATGAGACAGTTAGTTCCCCTTTCACTAAAAAGAGGCATATTTGCAATTACTCAATAATACTGTACTGAACACCGTTAAGTCTGATTCATGCTTCATCATACGCCGGTGTCACGTGGCAAAAAATAGCCAAGTTCACAATGCACAGGGTTAAGTTTTATTCAAATATAGAAACCCCACCAGAGAGCTGGATATTCTTTAGTCAGCACTCAGCACTACTACATCCACAGAGATGAGGTAAATAAAGGAACATACCTTCTGTGGTTTGATAGCTGCCACTGGAGGAGAGCCGGGCGGGCTCTGCTTTATCACGTCTGTGTTGAAAGTGCGGTTGGCTATCTGCATGCACTCCTCCAGGGTCTTCAGAAATGTGGTGCATGTGGATTTCACCATGTTTCCACTGTCCACATCCGTCTGAAAGAAAAATGTTATACAATAAATATTAAATACACACCGTCTCCACTGACTATGGCTGTCAAATAAATAACCGAGTCTCGGAATAATGGTCGACTTTGGGGTGAAAATGCGCAATCAATTGTAAAAATAAATATTCATTTGGTGGGCATGGCAACCAAAGCAGTGCACGCTGGCGGTCTTCAACGCTGGACAAAAGAGTCCAGGGATTAAGTGGTTAAGGGCTCGACGAGACTGAAACACTTCCGTATGACGGTGGCATCACTGACGTAGCCTTTGTATGTTTATCCAGCCTTTTGCCAATCAACCTTGAGGAGCTTCAATGCTCCAACGCACTGTCGTTTTTGATGCTCTGAAAACACTGGCAGGATTACTGCTGCGGTACGCTACACAAGTCATTATTTCATGTTTGACAACATTCAAGTAGAACTATGAGGAGGTAAAATAGCAGGTTACTCTGCAATAAATAGTTTATGGGTGTCGACCTTTCCAAAGTCAGTTTAACTCTGAGACAACATGAAATCTTGACAGTCGGCGGTGAGTGCCATGACCAGTTATAAACAGCATATCGTCGCTGTCGGACAGAAACCACAAACCAGCTAACTCCATTTTTCAACTTTTTTATTTTTCCAAATAAGATCAGTGCTATTGAACACCCTTTACGTCTGTGTGTGGGTTTTACAAATATTGAACCAATGAAAAGTATTAAAAAGCACTTCTGAGTCTGACTAAACCTCCTAACTCCATTGGATCCTCAAAACTGTCATTCAAACCACCTAAACTCCAACTTTGGAGATAGCTGTTTTTTCCATCATTGATTAGAATGACAAAGTCAGACGGGGAAAAAACAATCTCATGGTAAAAACCTCCCAAATCCACTTGAGCTGTAATTGGGTACATTGATGATAATATAAGGACATGTTCAAGTATCTAACAATGTATAAAGTCAAGTGATCGTACAAACTTTTTTTTTCATTTCCTGAAAAGTTAATATTTTGGACATAGCTGCCCGACAGCATAGATATAATAATACACAAATATAACCAAATATGATAAAGGCAGTTGACACATAAAACATTCACCTGAATATCTTGGCCCTGTGTCAGGTATAAATAGACACTGACAGGATGCCATTCAGCAGTGTGCAACTAAATCTGCTGACGTCAAGCAGGTCTGACCTGAAAAGTCAACTGGTTTTAAAAATGCATTGACGACACTAAACTGTTTGCTGGTTGACTGGAAGAATAAAAACCCATCTTTCAGGCAACAGCACTTTTCAATGTGACGAGTCACTGTTTTACAGGTGATCAGGTGCCCCCTGTGCTGCAGTTCATCACCACATCAATGAAATGCTTCTCTTATTTCAAAAACTCAACCCCTGTCTCACCTCTGCGGAGTCTTCCAGCTCATCAGTGTCCTTGATCTTGTTTACTTGTTGGAGGAGAAGGTCACAGTACAATCTTAGTTCAGACATCTTGGTTTTCAGTGCTTCTGTGCTCTCCTGGATCTCTGGTTTGGGCAAAGAATAAACAGGAGGAATAAGTTACAAAGCACTAGCTATAGGAGCAAAAATAAATAAGCCTTTACATCAGGAAGGGATTTATAATTATCAAAGAGAGATGAATAAAACCTCCACACAATGGAACATGAGCTTAAAAGTGTTACAACGTGAATGAAATTAAGACAAAGCCAGAGAATGAGAAAAGGGCTAAAATGTTGTACATATGTAATCAGCTGTGTGAAAGTCGAAACCATTGTTATGTCATCAGTATCCAAAGCTATCATGTTACCTTTCTCTCTCTTTGTGCGGTTGTCTGTAAGGCAGGCCTTGGCTGTTCCCAGAGCCACCAGCCATTTCTGCCTCTCTGCTGCGTTGATGGCTCGCAGGTAGAAATACTGCTCCCCTGGGATGGTCAGGTCCACTCGCGTAAAGTCCGATGAATTAACTATAAAATAACATAACAGCGGGTGAGGAGACAATAAGAAGAAGAAAACCCTTACTTTATATACTGTAGCATTTGGAACATAATTTAGCTCAAATAGGCTCTATGCACAGCAGCCATTTTGGAGAGAAATTGGGCCTCTTCTTACTTCCTTCACAGGTGTTACCAATGATACTAATGAAGGCTCTGTTCCATTCTGGAGTCATGGTGCTGATATTGTGCATGTTGGCTCACTAGAAACACTAGTGGGTCTCAAAGTGCGGTCCAGGGACCCTCATGGTTCCTTGAGGGGGTGTAACTCTGAGAGTGTACAAATGGAACCAAATGGACCCTCCCGGGCCCATTTGGTTCCATTTGTACACTCTCAGAGTTATGGGGGTCCTTGAAATTTAAAAGTTTGAGAACCACTGTATGGAACAGAGCCTTCATTAGTATCATTGGTAACACCTGTGAAGGAAGCAAGGAAGGGGCCCAATTTCTTTCCAATATGGCTGCTGTGCATAGAGCCTATTGCTTTAAAACAGCACTATTGCCAAACTTAGCCAAGTAACAGTTACCGTGCAGTGTATTTGACTATTGAAAATGCATGATGTTTGGACCTTCATTATTGGCACGAAGACACCGTTTAAAGATCTAAAAACAACCTGCCCAAGGAACTGACCACCAACCTTGAATTTCACAAACTGAAATCTTAATGCTGCCCTTGCATCCTTTCCACGCGTCTTCCTGAGAGTCATAGTAGGACAGGGTCCCTCCGTCCAGGACGAACCAACGAGGCTGCCAACCTGAGACAGTCATCAGAGTTTATTTCTATTGCACATTACAGAGTAAACTCCATATGCTATGATTAAGACATACTGTATTATGTACAAATTCAGTAGAACCCCCCCCCCCCCCCCCCCCCCCCCCACAGTATATAATACAGCATTTATAACCCCCATTAATCCACAGATTCACATGACACTTTATCTCCCCCCCATACACACATACTGGCTATATATACACACAAAATACAGCATTTATAAACCCCATTAATCCACACATTCACATGACAACTATATTTATGACACCCCACACACACACACACACACACACACACACACACACACACACACACACACACACACACACACACACACACACCCTTTTCAGAATTGACATTAGAGCACCAAACCAAGTATTGACATACTTATAAGATATAAAAACCTTACTGCGTTAGGGTTAAACAGCAACCAAAATAACTTGGGATTATCTTGTTGGCTGGCTGACAGGTGGTGGTACAGCTATAGCAGCTAATGCTATGTATATGAAGTATTTTTCATACAGGTTATAACGTTTGAACTAGCATTTAACAACTTACATTACAACACTGAGTGTGGACAGTGGAGTATAACATGACTTTCAATCATTTCAACCCAGGCTTTTATTTGCTGTAACGCTAATAGCTAACCCCAGTGTTGCCATGTCGGATTATTATAAGCGACTTGGGGCTTCTTTTTCTGTAAAGTTGCTTGTAAAAAATGGTAGTTGCGGGTTGTTACTTATTTAGGCTTGCTTCCAAAAAATGTTAAACCAGTGGTTCTCAAATATTTTCATGAAAATGTTTTGTGCCAGGGAGCATTTGTGTTGTAAGAATGTTTCAATATAATATTCCAAATATTCCACATTTTATTTCAAGATTTTTTGAAAATAGCAGATCTACAAATATAATGTAAAATAGCCAATGCATACTGTAGAGGTGGCCTAGTTGCTTATTTTGGGCATGTTTTCCTTAGACATGGTTACCTATTTATCTCTCAAAATCTGGCAACACTGTAGCTAACCCCCCGTTAGCTACATAGCCTAGCTTATTACAACTACTCAACACAATGATGACTATCGACTACACACACACACACACACACACACACACACACACCATAGAAACCATGCTCAGTAAAAAACCTACCACTGATGTAATTAGTCCACTTGTAGAGAATCCCCTCCATGGTGTAAAGTTATTGGTTCATTACTTGTTGTGTGTGTTGTTGATCATATTCAGATAAGGTGCCCAGCTGATCGCAGCACGGACTCCATCGGGTCTCCAAGTAAAACAAAGTCTGTGTATTTTACGGAGTAACGTTGCCGTCCAGTCTTTACATCTCGCCTGCTACGAGGATTAAAGTGCGTAAAGTTGTTGGTGAATCGACGTCCGTCACGAGAGGATCACACAATCCTCCCACTTGTCATGTCAAAGGGATTGTGTCTAGAATATCCCATAGCCCTGATGCACGACTGGGTGTCATGGACTAACTTTAACATAGTGTTTACACTTTCTCCCTTTTAGCCCTTAGATCTACTTAAACTTTCCAGATGTCAAATTTAAAGTGCTTACCCCATGGCCACGGATGTTAAAATGATGTACGGCCCCTCAAAACTACCCGTATTTTCTGTATTGTTCAATAAAAAGCATTTCAATCTGATCAGTGGTCATTTCAGTCTATACTTTCATCTACGGTCCTATTGGTTGGGAGAAGTATTGCACTCTAATATATTATAACTCTATGAGAAAATGGCCACCAATAGGATTAATAGGCTTTTTATTGAACAATACGGAAGAAAAGGGTACTTCTGTGGGCCCGTACGTAATTTTAATATTTGTGGCCATAGAACAAGCACTTTATATTTGAAATATAAACGTTTTTGTAGATGTATGGGCTAAAAAGAGAGAAAGTGCAAACTTTATGTTGAAGTTCATCCATGACGGTCCGTCTTGGATCCATGGCTAGAATATCCCATAGCCCCGGATGGACCTTCACGCTGTGATTGGCTGATGGGTTTTTTGTTTAGTCTTTTTAAAGGCATTACGGCACTGCGGGGGCGTGCCTTTTACACTGACCACCAATGATTAAAGCTATTTTAAGAAAGTGGGTGTGGTTCACGAGTAGCTCCGGCCAATCAGTAAAGGGAGGAGGTGACACACACATCCGGACAGTGGATACATTTTTGTTGCCAAGGGTGGAACTTAGTTGTTGGTTGCCACGTACGAAGCTGGCATTCTTTGGCTGTGTAACATAAATCTCATGCAGCCTCTGGGCATGGTTTAGCTTTTGGATACTTTGTAGCAAGAGGAGTATTGTTAATTGGGTCATAAATTGTCGTCATAACTTGAAAATGATACTGCTGTATTTGTGGCCCATAATAATCTCCTCGCTGTTTGTGTACGTGAGTGGGGGCAAACTGCCCGAGCCACAGGTGAACATTGAAGTTGTACACAAGCCCTTTATTTGTTTTCGGAAGTCGAAATATGGAGATATGCTTCTTGTTCATTTCGAGGGATTTCTGGAGAGCAATGGCACCATGTTTCATTCCAGGTGATTTGATGAAGCACTATTTATTTACTGCAGATTGCATGCTGCTTGGATTGATTCACCAGATTTGTCATGACTCTACTATACCTTTACATACTTGTCAACATAAAACATATAAATGGCTTCAAGTTTATTTCCTGTTGAAGTGTTTGTGAACATCAGTCAGTAGCTGACTGACAGGAAATTAAGTTGGATCCAGCCTTGGATCAAGACTAAATATGTATTTGATTTTGAGATACGAAAGTAAAAGTCAGACTCGATAAAATACATCTGGTAGTCTTGATCCAAGGCTAAGTTGGACCAAAGCTGTTCCCTAGCAACGCAATTCCACTGACAAGATCTCTTACATGACCAAAAGTCAATGACAATCTACAAGACAATTGTGTTTGTGTGCTTCCAATTTTGTGGCAACAGTTTGTGGAAGCCAGGCAGTTTCATGTTTTAGAATCACAAAGCCCCAGTGCCCACTGCCCCCCACACTCCCCCTCACAGTAATGATTTGTTGAGAAGAATGAGGAAGAACTCGACTGGCCTTCACAGAGCCATGGTCTTAATCCTATCAAATACTTTTGGAATGAATTGGAGCACCACAGTAAATGCAGGCCAGGCCTAATCGCCAAACATGAAGTGTGTCTGACCTCACTAATGCTCTTGTGGCTGAATGGAAGCAAATTGCAGCAGCAATGTTCCAACTTTCAACTAGTGAAAAGCCATCCCAGAATAGTGGACAATGTTATAGTAGCAAATGGGGGACCAAATCCATGCCTGTGGTTGATTGGGAAATTGGCAAAGATTAGTCCAAATTAAATATATGCTTTATTCCAAGATGACAATTTGTCTGCCCGTAGATGGATAGAAGGCGTTATTAACAGCAGAAAATACTGGCTATGAGCTTGAAACAAAACATTTTGGTTTAATATCAGCATATCGTCTCTGTCGGGTGGAAACCTCATATGTCCAAAACTGTCACTTTTCAGCGTTCAACTTCAAAACTAGGAGGTCGACAAGCTCAAAACGCGTTGCTTCGCGCCGCTTTTCGAGCTTGTAGATCTGCAATTTTTGATGCTTTTGTGTGACGCTGTGGTGAGATCAAGTAGGGCGTTAATGTACGAGAAAACACAAGTTTAAATATGGAGATAAGTGGTTTCTGCCCGACAGCAACGATATAAAAGCCCATATCTGTCAGATTGTAAAATCCCAGAGCAGCGATGTGTTTCTCTGATGTTAAACCCTGAGAGTTATACGTGTGCACTGGGCTTTCTGTCTTAAAGAGCACTGTGATGGATCTGTGTGACTCTTGACAGCCGTCATCAGGGGGATAAGAACCCAGTGTGGTTTACTCTTGGGATCCGTGAGGTGCTGAAGGGCTGGGATAAAGGTCTGCAGGACATGTGCGCAGGAGAACGCAGGAAGATCACCATCCCTCCTGCCCTGGCATATGGGAAGGAAGGAAAAGGTATGTTAAACTAAAAGTTACACAAAGTGCATGCTGTACTCAGGACTTACCAGGGAACAAAAGTAATTTGTGGCTGATAGATTTTAAAAACTAACTATAGCGGCCACACCGCTATAAACAAAAGTATCCCTTTAGGCAGAATCATTAACAGATGATGTTTGAACATTCAGAAATTAAGCAGGTTCCGTTGGCTCCTAATTATTTTACACACCAGAGTGGCTGGTTAGTCAAAAAGGAAATCTACATGCCATTGCCGGTTGGCTGGTGTTAATTTGGTTCCCTGCTTACAGTACTACTACATATTACTGTTGAGGTACCTTTGGGCAAGGCATTAACAGTTACTCAGGACACAAGGCATTGAAAATAAATAAATCTGTGGTCAGTCAACCTTCCCTGATAAAATGAGGGTTAAAGACACAGGAAGACAAAGTCTGTAGACTTGGGAACTTCATTTAAATGTATTTACTGATGGTTGTTTGATTCATATGTTGACCTGATGAAAACTGACACAGAATCAAAATACAGTCAGTAAATGAAGATGCAGAAATGTGTGGGGGTTCTCTTTAGCCTACTTTCTTTTAGTAGGAAAGGTACAAGATAATTATATATGGGGCGGCCATAGCTGAATGGGTATAGAGGCCATCTGGGAAACAGAAGGTCAAAGTGTTCCTGAGCAAGATGCTTAACCCCTATCTGCTCCCCCCGAGCAGTGAAGCAGTGAAGTTGAAACTGAATTTATGCAGCAGAGCGGTTAATTCCCTCTCTCCCTCCCTCCAATGCCACAGGTTTGTGAAATGCAAAGCATGAAATGCGTGAATCTGAATATCCTTCATGCCTCACCTTGTTTTACCTCTCGGACTATGCTTCATGGATTCACAGGCAAAATCCCCCCAAGCAGTACCCTGCTCTTTGACATCGAGCTCATGGAGATACAAAACGGTCCGAGGTCACACGATACCTTCCATGAGATGGATCTTAATGATGACTGGAAGCTATCCAGAGAAGAGGTGTGGAACTGTGTGTTTCAGAACTCATGTTTGCATTCCTTCGTACACTTTAAACACTTTATCTACCGCTGTTACACAGAGCAACATCTGTGGAATCAGCTTCTATTCCTTGATCACCGACATTACAAGTATCATGATGGCAGAAGACATTGACGTAGACGATGCTTAAATGCAGTAATTATTATAGCATCCTGCATGATATCCATTTTTACTGCGTGACTCTGCAGAAGGTTAGCCATCTATAAGAGGATCAGTGTGTAGGTCTGTCTGTGTGCCTTGTGTCTTGCAAACCGCTGCACTGATCAGTGCCAAATTTCTTGTGCACGCTGTCAGTAGGCCACAGAAGTACCTCCAGTTATTTTTCTTTCTCTATTCAAGTTTTATACTCTTTGAAATATTTAAAATTTAAATGTCAAGTCAAAGGGTCTGTGATCGAGTTGAGTGGATAAATATATAGATAACTGACAGCATAGCAGACTGGCTGTCACAGGCTGGCCAGATGAAGTCTGAGATTCTAATTGGAGCCACGCTGTTCCCATATGGATCGCAAGATCATGATTTGGTCACGCACGCACGCACACACATTTACACACACAGTGTACATATCATGTCCTAAATATTGGCTGTGTTTTACAGGTCAGAGATTACCTGAAGAAAGAGTTTGAAAAGCATGGGTATGCTGGTGATGACACGCATCATGAAGTGATGGTGGACGACATCTTCGCAAAGGAAGACGAGGACAATGATGGCTTCATATCCGTCAGAGAGTTCACCTTCCAACATGATGAACTGTAGAAGTGCTTCCCTTCATTACACGTCTCCTTTGTGTCTTTCTGATGTGAACGCCTTAGTTTTTTTGGCTTCCTAAAGCAGTGATTCTCAAGCCCCCCCCCCCCACAACGACCCCTGGGGACACTACGTTGTACTGTGCCTCTTGGCAGGCTGCCACTACAGGGATTAGAACCCACGTTGTCTCAAACCAACCACTGCGTTTCCAAGTTTATTCGAGATAATTGCAC
The DNA here is from genome assembly GCF_963454915.1 of Gymnoscopelus microlampas. Taxonomy (NCBI): domain Eukaryota; kingdom Metazoa; phylum Chordata; class Actinopteri; order Myctophiformes; family Myctophidae; genus Gymnoscopelus; species Gymnoscopelus microlampas. Next base: position 10,676,916 of record NC_139940.1, read on the forward strand.
AACTCACTGCACAACACAGTAATTACTGGTAAAATAGTAATTACCTTTTCCGTTATTCTTTATTGAGGTGTTTTATGTTTCTGAAAGTGCAATATTTGGCTTTTTTATAAGCCCAATGAATTGCATTTCTTTTTTTTAAATCTCTGTTTATATACAATCAACTGCAAACCATGTAGCACTTACCTCTTGGTCAACTGTAAAAAAGAAACTGTACATGCAAGTTCTAGAAAGAGTCTTGAAATCCATTCAACATGCACTGAATACTTGCCTAAATGTATCATGCACATTATACATAATACAGTATTGCAGTGTTTTGGAAATGATCTACCATTACTGAATTAAACATTTTCACAACAAAAGAAACATGATCTGTATTATAATCAGTTCTATGTGAACAGTTCAAATCCTGGTGATCTGTAACTATTGGTTTGTTGTAAATTTGAATGAATCACTAGAGGGAGCTGTTGTCCATGTCTTGTATTGTAAGGCTTACAGATAGATCAAGCCTGCATGCATACTGTACATGCATACACTTTGATCCTCCCTGGCATGTGATTGGACATCCATACCTTGGGCATGAGCATCCAAATGCTTAAAACCATCAACGGAGAATAACAGAGTTATTTAATCATTTACCGATTTCAGGCATTCTTGACTTTAACCATTGGAAGGAAAGTGTAAAATAAACCAAGCTAGAAACATGAGAGAAAAAGACCCTCATATTTAATTGAAATACACTTTATTAATTGGCTCCATGAAAATGCATGCAAATGTGTAAACCATGTAGACACAGTAACTACTGTTTTACATGTTTGCTAATAAACAATAGAAATAATAAAGCATAGCAGCAATAATAAACAATGACAAAGAATAATTAAGAATAGCAATACAATACAATGTAGTAAGAAGGCAAAAGGTCAAACGGCATAGCACAGAATATGAACATTGCTCACAGTATGCTTGCGGTGCTTGAAGATGCTGTGTGCATGGTTCCTACTTCTAAGTGTTATCCATGTGTGTATGTGCACACTCACTGCACATTCAGAGTATGTCAGAGGTGTTGTAGCACATCCTTATCAGCTGGTGTCACTCTGACCAGGATCCAGCTGGGATTGAGTCCTATAGTTTCTGAGCTTGGTGTCAAGACTAGAGGGGCTGCCACCTCCTCCCTGTCATCTATGGTGCTTCCTGCCTCCCTGTCTTCTATGCAGAGGCGGATTAACCCTTCGTGGTGCCCGGTGCTACGACCCTTCTATGGTGCTTCCTATTGTGCTTCCCCACCTTCTATGTGCTTTCCCCCTTCCCCGTCTTCTATGGTGCATCCTATGGTGCTTCCCTGTGCTTCATATGATGCTTCCCTGTCTTCTATGGTGCTTCCTATGGTGCTTCCCTGTCTTCTATGGTGCTTCCTATGGTGCTTCCCTGTCTTCCATCATGGTGCTTCCTATGGTGCTTCCCTGTCTTCTATGGTACTTCCCTGTAGGTGTTGACTGTTGAGCTGTAATCCTTTGTTTCTCAACGTCAGGTCCGGGGACAGGTCTGTTTCGTTCCATTTGTACACTCTCAGAGTTAAATTAGCACTGAGGATTTTACAGTGTAGATTGAGGTATAGTTTAGTTCAGTGATTCTCAACCTTTTTAATATAATTCTAATATAATTCTGAGTGTACAAATGGAACCAAATGGACCTGTTAGGGTCCATTTGTACACTCTCAGAACACACTCTCCATTTACAGTCTCAAATGGAGCCGTAAGGGTTCATTTGGTTCTATTATTTACAGAGTTACAGACCCGTAACGGTCCATTTGGATCCCTGGTGGGACCCGGACCAGATGCTGAGAAACAGTGCTGTAATCTGTGAACAACATTCTCACGTAGGAGTTCCTCTGCTCCAGGTGGATGAAGTGTTGTGACTAGGCTGTCTATTATGACATTAAGACATTAAATACTTGAGTGTGCACATTCAGCTCCCAATTTGTCTTCCGTTAGAGTAGACGGTTACCGTGTACGTTTTTATAAAGACATCTTGTGTTTTATAGAATGTTGCACTGCTTTTGTATTTCATATTTCATACATTTCCTGTGGAGAGCATTGAGTTTCCTTGTAAAATGTGATATAAAAATAAAGTTTCAAAACAAGTGAACAAAGCACGCACATCCACTCTATAAAGTGCCAAAAATAGAGTCTGCACACTGGATCATGCTCAAAAAGTTTAGAATGGTGTTCTCCACCATAGTACGTGACGTTTCGAGCCTAAGAGGCTCTTTCTCAGACTGAGGAAGAGCCGCTTGGGCTCAAAACGTCACGTAGGCCTACTATTATAGTGGAGAATAAATTTAAAAATTTTGGAGCTTGATCCAGTGTGCAGACTCTATTTTGACTAGTTGACTAGTAAATACAGACTTGTTATACAGCTAAATCCTCAGTGTTTGTTTAACTCTGGAAAACCTAAAAAAGTGTGAGTGTAACATTCAGGGTTTTGCTGTGTTCTATTGACCTTAACTTTGGTCATGGCAATAGATTTGTGACACAGGAAGAGGATGCAACCTGTGGAAATTATGTCAGCGTTTATCCACCAAAGTGGTTGATCCACCTAAGTGGATAAACCTGAATTAGATTCAATAAAATTATGCAACCGTTCACAATGCATAGTTCTGTTCAATGTTTGGCCAAAAGACACGTTGCCAGGGAGGGATTCATCACCACCACCACACCCCAGCAGTGAGTAATTAGAAATTGCTTCCCTGTTGTGATGAGTTTATCTATCAGTCTGACAACCTTTTGCATTGTTTCTCAGCCAAGTGGGTCGGGGCGCCTCAAAGCAGGTAGCGACTGTACATGTTTTGACAGGGTCACAGACATAGGTCCTGACTCCATGCTTAATATACATTTTGTAGAAAATCCAAAGACGCAAGATCCTGCACACTGCTCATGAAAAAGCAATTTAACTTTCAAGTTCAAGTTTATTGACACATCACTAGTTTACAGGTGTAAAAGAGTGTGTGTAAGTGTTTTCCATACAATCTTCCACAAATTGCCGTTTGAATAGGTAATCATAAGAAAAGGACAATGTCAAATAAAACAATATCAAATACTGTACATAAGGTGTGTACCCACAAAATAAAATTGAAATAAGGCAGTACAGTATATTGTGCAAGTACAGTAAGAGACATCACTTATTGAAGTACTTAGTAAGCTACTTCAACATATGTATGCAAGAACAGTGTGCAAGATCTTGCTTGTTTGCCTTTACACTATTGATTTTATTGTATGCACCTGCATTAAGATGTAATGCAAATATTTCCATTGCTTATTATAAATGTTAAAACCATAAGAACCACTTGACTTGTTGACTTAGGAGAGAGCTATTTCAGTATCCCAATAGTACCATAAATACTTTCAACAAGACACTCAAATACAAGTAAACATTTGTTATTATGCATTTCAATAATTCATCTTTTAACAATAATTAGCTTTCCCTAATAAATGACATACAGTACTCTGACATACAGTACATGTTCTATTATGCCACAATACAATACAGTTGAATCCTTCATGTCAGCTATTTCACATATATTTCCTGTTATGTTTGATTTTTTGTTTGTTCATGTTTGTTTTGTTTTGGTTGTTGCGATGCCATAACTAACTGATCTGAACCATTCCATGCTGCTTTAAACCGCCGATTAGTCTGCAAGAAGGACATTATGGAAAGTAAAACATAATATATACATACAAACAAAGAATATGACATCAAGTGTTAGGTACAGGCATAAACTGTAACAAAAACATGTTCAATTAGTGGGCTCATGTAATGTAATGATCAGCTATTTAGCAGTAACAGGCAGGGCCATATTTCCCTCAGAAAAGTTATTGCTCTCCGGCATAGCAACCCGCACTCTCCTCTTTTCTTTAAAACGTCCAGATCGAGAAATCCTCAGATTTCGCCTGCATGTTTGCTGACTGAATCCTGTCTCCAAGTCTCCCTGTAGACAGGTTTCCTCAGTAAATATGTTTTCCATAGACGAGGGGATGTCCGTTGATGCAGGGAGGTCTGCGATATCTCCACTCTGCTCTGGGTCTGTAGACACTGGGCCACTCCTACGCCTCGTTGTGAAGGCTCTCCACCAGGGTAATGCTGCTGTTGCTGCCATCACAATGCTTTTAGAATTTAAGCCAATAACCTTGAACCCACTGCAAGACAGGTAGCAAAAATGTTAGCAGAGAGCATTTATACACACACACACACACACACACACACACACACACACACACACACACACACACACACACACACACACACACACACACACACACACACACACACACACACACACACACACACACACACACACACACACACACAAACTCCTCATCCTTGCTCTCCATCCACCCTCACTCCATCATAGAAGGACGGTCAAGGTCCAATGACTAATTACTTGTATTGTAAATTTCAAATGAAGTACTCTCATTACTGTAGACCTGATTTTGTTACTTTTTAATGTACAGTAATTGTTCTTTTTTTAGTACGTTCTAAAATCATTAATTCCGCTTCAACTTAAGATTTTTTTACGTATTGTACTGTAGGCTACCAAACTAGTTACAATTAAGCTGTTATGACACAAGCAAGAGGATATTCATTGTCTAACCTATTTTAACAAATACATTTTTAAGAAAGCTTTCTATTGTTTAAGAAAGCTCATTTAGAAGTAAGTAGTCTTACTTCGAAATGAGAATATAAGTCCAGCAACAGAACTTCTACCAAGGAACCACCAAGCTGTCTAAACAAAAGCAAGCAAATTACTGCCAACTACAGTATTGATAAAAATATTACATGCTTGTTGCTATAGGCTTCTGCAGTCACACAACTCATCATACCATGATTTTACAGCTGATACATTTGTGTTATATAACAGGCTCTATTGATGTAGACTTACATAGTGATGCAGTGAAAACTCAATAGATATCAGTCTTCAGTTGAGGGTGTCACTGAGGCAGCTACACATTATCCATGTCTCAGACAGTTGAGGGACTACTTCAGTATGGACCCACTGGTGCACAATGCCTCAGTGTTTTCTTCTGTACTTCATCTGTTTATATACTGAAGCCTCCTGGCATGCAAGCAAAGTCCCACCCCCTGGCTGCACCTAGGCAACAGGTAAAACTGAAAGGGTGGGAAAGTTAGAGGAATTCCTTGTGAAAATGCCAGGCAAATTACGGGCATTAGACGGTTACCACATAACCGTGGCACTCACTCTGTGCCCTAGGGCAGACACCCAGGGATGATGAGCAACAAAGATGATTAGCTGTTTTGAAGAGTTTAGTCTAAACACAAATGGTATTTTTGTCATCTTATTTAACCATTTCCTACCTGCCACCCCTATTTGGGGTTTGTCATTAAAGGCAGAAATGTCCAAAAATCAAAGAATTATAGGAGAATATTTCCTGACAAAATCCCCAAACTAAAAGTTTTAATGAATGAATGATCAAGGATGCTATTTTCACTATGTTACAGGGTTATACATACAGGTATAGTATACAGGGTTTAAGTGGTTAAAACCATCATGCAGAAAAGGGAAGAAAACTAATTCACAAGGGCATTACTTTTTTTCACATAAGTTTTACATCCTTTAATAAATTCTCATTTGATAAATTACAATTTTAATTGCAACCATCACAAAAATACATTTTAATAAAATGGATTTGTAGAAAGGATTCACTTAATTACAGAAAAACAAAAGTGACAGGAACTTGGTTTGGGGTCTAACTAATATCTACAGAGGGGTCAAAGACAACGGTACCAGTATGAGCAATGGTGAGTAAAAAATAAAATATATTAACTGGGTCCAGGTCCTACCATTTATTTTAAAATATTCCACAGTGCAACATGTAAATAGATATTCTTTTCTCTTTTGGCAAAATAGGCAACCATTACTGTAAGTCTAGAATACAGTCCTTATTATAAATATGCTGCAACAATACAGCAGCTACAATATTATCTTAGTCATTATTCAATCCACATGAATTCACCAAAATAGTCCTGTTGTGTTGAAAATAATTGCTGAAAACTAACATTGGGGCTCCTCCAAACTGTTGCCTGGTTAATTTATCTAATTTCGTTGGCCGTTCGACTTCAAATATGAGTCTCACACACTCTCAACATCATGGCAACAAAGATCATGAGGCTGACAAAAAGGCAAGAATAAAACATCTTTACAAAATAAACCCTTAAACTCTTTGAATAAAAAGTGCTTAAAGAGCTATCAATTGTCTCAGCTCTCGTTGTTATTGTAAACACAGTTAAAAATATTGATCATGGCATGATCCAATTTGATCTAAAATAAAAGGAACTGGAATTATTTTTGTATTACAAATTCCCACAGATGTATTCCCACACATTATGTTATGCACACATGATTCAGTTGATTTGACTATCAGTGTGGGAACACTGTGCATGCTGGTGCTGTGAGGCCTGGTGTAGTACCAGGCCCTCACGAGTTGTAACGACCACCTGCATATTATGGATATCATTGCTGTCAGGCAGAAACCTTGCACTGTATGTTCAAATCCATTCATTTCTATAAATAATTTTTGGGGGCATTTTAATCCTGCATTTGACAGAGACAGGAAAACACAGGACGAGAGTAGGCGAGCGACATGCAGCAAATGGTCCGGCCAGCCGGGAATCGAACCAGAGACATTTGAGCCCATATGGTACACGTCCTAACAACTCAGCTATCTGGTCACCCCTAAAACAGTTACTTGTCAGGAAATTAAAAAGATCCTGTGTTCTAATGAATCCAATGTACTTATTATTTACTTAATTAATTTAAATTACCTGCCCACCACCATGGAGGTTGTGGGTTGGAATCCACCGTGGTGCATTCGGCTTTGTCGGGCGTCTATGCGAACACAATTGGCCCGTGTTCGGGGTAGGGAAGCCGGGCGGGGAAGGTGATATTAGTCACTGATCGCATTCCTACAGGCTGGGGCGGCACCTGTCAGCGGGGAGTGCTGGGCGGTAGGAGTACAGTAGGACAAAGGCCCTACGTCCTCTTGGTGGGGGCTCCTCACTGGCAGGTGAGTCAGTAGGATACAACAGCTGTGACAACACAGAAATGTGTGTGGGGAGGAAATAATTGGCTACTCTAAATAAAAATAAAAATAAATAAACAATGGCAAAAATATCCAACATATAAGCTCACAATGGGTCGCGATGAGCTTGCAGATAAGCTATTTCCACTACTTTTGCATGACACTGTCATACAGATGAAGTATAAAATAAGGCATTAATTTACAAAAAAAAGACAAAATATGGATATACAAGTTTTCTGCCCGACAGTGACGATGTTCTGCCCAGAAGCAGATATCACACAGCTATTGTCATGTCTGTCACATACACTGGGTAGTGGCAAATTCTAATTCCAAGTTTTAAATGAACAGCACTGGTAAGTACTGTAGTTATAAATACTAGAGCCGTGACTAGCATACAACAAATAAAACAAAATGTTGGTCTTGACCGTAGAGAGAGTACAAAAACTCTGAATGTACAGTAACAGGAACTAAACGTCAACATTTAGCCAACTCGAACTATAAACAGGTCATGCGAGAAACAGGCATTCAAGTTTAAATTTCAATCTCAATAGACACAACACTGGACACCTCATCAGACTCAGGGGGGGGGGGGGTGTGGTGGTGGTGGGGGGTTGGCTTCAATTTCCTCTCGTACAGAATAAATAACTGTCCTTGGTTTCCTTGTGTCGTCTGTCCTCAGAATAAGACATCTTCATGCTCTACCAGGAGCTGCACCACCAGTTTCTGTTGCCTCATGTCGTTCAGGGTCAGCAAGGCGTTCTGCTCCGGCGGCTGCATTAACGTTGGTCCAAACACAATGCCCAGGTTCTCAGAATTCATTAAATTGTCTTTTTCAAACATTGTCACCCTGAGGGGAAAAACAATTAAATATGTATATTATTAATTATCCCAGTGTACAAGTTGGGGAAGAATTAAGTATTATGCAAGTCAATGAACATTGGAGGTCTTGACTATATTACTTTTTTCAAACACTACATCAGGCGATTTCACTAATTAGAACATCTTCAATCAGAGCAGATGCAACTAATTAGTGTCTACTAATCTACAACATCAGGAGGATTCGCCCCTTCCTCACGGAGAAAACAGCCCAGGTGCTCATCCAGGCTCTTGTCATCTCCCGCCTGGACTACTGCAACTCCCTCCTTGCTGGTGCTCCGGCATCAGCCATCAGACCTCTGGAGCTTGTTCAGAAAGCTGCGGCTCGTCTGGTGTTCAACCGCCCCAAGTTCTCCCACACAACTATCCTTCTCCGTTCTCTGCACTGGCTCCCCGTAGCAGCTCGCATTCAGTTTAAAACCCTGGTGCTAGCCTATAGGGCAGTGAAAGGAACAGCTCCTTCTTACCTCCGGGTTTTGGTCAATGCCCACACCCCTGCCCGACCACTCCGGTCTGCCACCTCGGGGCGACTGATTCCCTCGCCACTCAACGGTCCTTCTGGTCGATCGACACGGTCACGACTTTTTTCTGTTCTGGCCCCACAGTGGTGGAATGAACTTCCCACTGATGTCAGGACAGCAGAGTCACTGCCCATCTTTCGCCGCAGGCTGAAAACCCACCTCTTCAGGTAACACTACCCTTCCTCTTTGCCTGGCCTACTTGTTGTTAACTAGTTGTACAAACTCTTGTTTTATTTTTGTATTGTTTTTTGGATCTTGTTTAGTCGATACACTTATTTGTTTTAGCTCGTGCTCATTTGATTTTGCCATTTTTGTCTCATCTGTTTAAGAAAGTAGGTAGCTGATATATTGCACTTTTACCTTAGCGCTAGGTATACTCTTGGTTGCTTGTTTTTGCAGGAAATGCACTTAAAACTTCTGGTGATTAGTCGTTTTCGTTCCCTACCTATGTTGAATACACTTATTGTAAGTCGCTTTGGATAAAAGCGTCTGCTAAATGACTGTAATGTAATGTAATGTAGTGAAATGAACTGATGTAGCATTTATTATAGTAAAAAAAAAAGAAAAAATTGACAAAATAATTGTGTTTCCTTTTTTTGCTAATGACTTCTCCGTGTGAACTGACCTCTTGAGATGTGCCATGAGGTAACGTAAGGTCTCATAGTGGGCTGGAGGCAGCTGCAGTAAACTGTCGTGGATGGCCTCCAGTCTGGAGTCAGCATTTGGATGTTCTACAAGAAGACACAGTACAGGTCATCTCAACTCATTCCACCTCATCGCATCTCATTTTGTTTCTGTGTACAATCTCCTGTTAACAACATAGAACAGCATTTTTCTTTTCGTTTTCTTATATAAGTTTTGTCTCATTAAAAATTTACAAAATGTAACTGGGGAAAACATCTTCTCATCTCATCTCATCCAATAGGAAAGCTGAGAGGGGGGCACAGGAGAGAAAGCTCTGATAGAATTCAGTGCCAGGCCAGTAGAGACCCATGTGGATCCAGATACAGTATTACACAACTATTATACCACTAAGCACTAATGTTGCACAGCTGATGAGCTCTTACTTGCAGCTTGAATGAATTTGGAGTACAAGTCAAATGTAATGACTGGAATTGGCAAGTCTCTCAAGTAAAGCTTCAAAGCACCGGCAATGATGTTGATGTCTGCGTAGGCGTCAGCACTGATATCAGCCTTTTCGCCATCTGTTGATAACAAAAAGAGATAGTGTGATTTATGTGTAAACGTGTATTAATTTACAAAAGGACTATTAAACAAACAAAAAAAAGGATCAGGAAAAATCACAAAATTGTCCCGCTGTCAAGACATGGATAGACAGAAAAAGTAAAAGTCACACACACCTCGATCGAAAGCCAGCCTCACGTCCTCTATGTGCTCCGAGAATCCAGACACGCGGTAGAGTCCTTCTGATTTCAGACCTACATATGGAAAATTGGGAAGCTGTCATTTTTGTTTTTCTTTCCTGACCCAATTTGTACAGATAGGCCTAATAAAAGGGGAATGTTTCTTTAGAGACAAATCAATGAACAATAGTGGCTTTTACTCTAACTCAGTCAGTATTCACGCACGCACGCACGCACGCACGCACGCACGCACGCACGCACGCACGCACGCACGCACGCACACACACACACACACACACACACACACACACACACACACACACACACACACACACACACACACACACACACACACACACACACACACACACACACACACACACACACACACACACACACACACACACACACACACACACACACACACACACACACACACAAGGTGCATGTTAAATGTATCTACACCCTCCCCTATGACCAACTATAGAGGTTAGCAGTCACGTATTACACGTGAGTGTGGGGGAAATCGAGAATTGGCATAACAACTAAATTAGTAGAAAATTGGAAAAGATACCAAGGTGTTCTAGAAATGCAGACCATTTGTTTTGCTGAGTACATTCACACTTCCATGAGGATGAACCCTACTGACCTTGCTGACCCCATGGCTTTTCCTCTAGTGTCCCCTTCAGTGAATATACAACATATGCCCCTGTCCTTCCCAATTCTGCCCCTAATAATAATTGCACATTTTACATTATGTTTTAAGTTGTACTCCCCCCATAATGAGAGCGCAGGGCTCTAAGGATGGCATTGTGGGTCGATTTAAACCCCTTTTAGACTCTTACCAATACCAACATATTCTCACCCTCACTCAGGTCATACTAAAGTGACAACAAGTTGTGGAAAAACACCTGTTGTGTCACCCATTTGACATGATGACACTACTCTGTCATGTAGTTTTTCAATGTTCCCGGTAGTCTCACCCACTGGAATGTGGAAGTGCCATTCTAACCCCCAACTTGTAACCAACCAAATAGACCCTTGCTGATCCATTTGGTTCCATTAGCACAGATTCCATTAGTACAGATTTTACAGTGTAGAGATTTAAAAAGAAACATCACATAAAACAGGGTCTAATGCAACAACAACTGAAAAGGTTGAGAAGTAGCCGATGTACTGTACAACAGTGGTTCTCAAAGTGGATTTCAGGGACTCTCTGGGTTCCTTTAGGAGAGTCTAAATTGACCCTTACAAGTATGTAACTCTGACAGTATACAATTTGTATACTGTCAGAGTTAAGGGGACACCTTGAAATGTAAAAGTTTGAGAACCATTGCTGTACAAGCTCACAAGGTGGCCTGCTGCGACGCATGATGAGCTTGTACATCAGCTATTTTCGGCGAACAGATTTGGTGTAGAGGAAAAAGAGAGCAGATCAAGTACAGAGCCAAAGGTGAAGTTCACTAAGTACTGAGGGTTTAAGTGGTTAAGGGCTTGAACTGGAGGAGATGTTGCGACGAGCCGTACTTTACCTCTCAGCTCGATCTCTCGGATGCACATGTCCACCACCATGGGACGCGTGGTGTTGTGGGCTTTGACCAGCGTGGTGAGGTCACAGCTGAACACTTTCTTTATCCTGCGCAGGTCTGGCTGGCAGTCACTGGGAACCAGTTTGGAGCATTGCTTGTGTACGTTCAGCCCACAGTCTGGGATATGAGAGCATGTGAGAAAGAGAGAGGGGGGGGGGGTCAGAAGGAGAATTATGAAGTGTGCAGAGATAGATAAGCTTCAGACTCAATAAACCACACTTAAAGGAACACTTTCAATCTATTTTCAACCTTATCTGCACATAATTGGCCCTCAACAATGCTGCTCATTCTAAGATAGCGCCATTTCTGTCTACTCGCTCTGCATCTCAGAGGTGGGCGGTGGACAGTTCAGGAATTTGCCTACCAATGACATCATTGGTGGGGATCCCAAGCTAATAGAAACTACAGTCTTACTCCTCCTGGAAAATTACCATGCTGAAATAGAAGCCTCCGTTGTTACATCAATAAAAAAAGAAAACGTTTTAAATCTAGTTCGAACCAATGATGTCATTAGAACGAAATGTTAACTATCCACAGTCTACCTCCGAGACATAGAGCATGTAGACAGAAATAGCATTAGTGAGGACCCATATATGGAGAAGATGTTGAAATCAAATCATGTGGATCTCAGGAGCAGGTGGAGCATGTGATGTCAGTCATTTATGACAGTCAGTCGTCTCTATGACATATCTAGAACATATGACTCAAACGTTGGAGTCATAAAGTTTCAGAGCCCCATTGACTTCCGTTATGAAATGAAAGTTAAATGTTTCAAAAGGTAATAAACATTATGTGGAAAAAGAAAATGAGTGTAGGTACTTCTGTGGCCTATACTGGCAGTGTGCGCAAGTAATGGCCGTCTAGATGGCTTGCCTCTGAGGAGTCACGCCGTAAAGAAGGTGAAATGTTCCTCTGACAGCCGTGTGAAAGGGCTTGGCAGGGTCCGAGATAAACTGCACTGTCAGACAACAGAGCAAGTCGTTCAGTCGGTGTAAGCTGGTGTGTTCCCTGCACTGTGCCAACAGAGGACAACAGCGGGGGGCGGAGGGGGGAGGGGGGTTGTCTGAGTGTCAGTATTGTAGCCATAGTCATGGAGAGGGCGTTGGGCAGAGATTGAAGAGAGAATGAGAGAATGCCTGCTTGTGGCACCATTGACAGAGAGAAGAGGGAGACGCCTCAGGAATGTGTGTGTGTGCATGTGTGTGTGTGTGTGCGTGTGTGTGTGTGTGTGTGTGTGTGTGTGTGTGTGTGTGTGTGTGTGTGTGTGTGTGTGTGTGTGTGTGTGTGTGTGTGTGTGTGTGTGTGTGTGTGTGTGTGTGTGTGTGTGCCTGTCTGTCTGTCTGTCTGTTTGTCTGTACGTGGCCACCCTTTTTTGATTGATTGAAACTACTTTATTAGTCAGAAATGTAAACAGCACGAGGTTCAGTCAGACATTAAGGTTAAAAGGATAACACAAAAAAGTCCTGGGGACTTGTTTCCGTTGTATTCAATTCATCAACATAGCATGAACAAATCGCACAATAATAATACATGTCAATGGATTGATTCTGTTTCATGATTGAAACAAGACAGCCACTCAGCAAAATCTATAATATTGATTGAACTTATAAAACACATTTGACAGTCAGAGGTGAATAAACACCATGGGTTTGACTGTGCAGTCTTATATGCCTCGTCACACGGGCGTCTTACTGCCAGGCAGCGCAACATTAACGTTCCACTGCTGACTGGGGACCTTATTCTGAGCTCCTGCCGCCAGAGAGAAAGAGGGAGACTGTGTGTGTGCGTGTGTGCGTGTGTGTGCGTGTGTGTGTGTGTGTGTGTGTGTGTGTGTGTGTGTGTGTGGAGGGATAAGGAAGAGTAGAGACTACAGATAAGGAAAAGGTAAGAGAGAGAGAGAGAAATAGAGAGAGAAACAGAGAGAGAAACAGAGAGGAGAAACAGAGAGGAGAAATAGAGAGAGAGAGAGAGAGAGAGAGAGAGAGAGAGAGAGAGAGAGAGAGAGAGAGAGAGAGAGAGAGAGAAATAGAGAGAGAGAGAGAGAGAGAGAGAGAGAGAGTGAGAGTACAAAGAGCACTCTCCTGTTTTCCCATATAGCACATGGGGTGTCTGATGACACCAGTGTTTGCCTGAGGCTTATCAGCATGGCTAACGCCTGAACAACACACACTCTGTCTGGGGAGGAAGCCAACCAATAAACACATCAATGTCAGGGTTGTATCTGTACCTAATGAAAAAGGGGGTCTTGTGACCTCTGAAGAAACCCTCCGCTGACCTGCAGCACAACAAGCAATCCATCTGATACTGTTACTATCCTTAGACACGCCGTTCATATCTTTATTTCTACAGCATGGCTCTGCAAGAGGCTACCCATCTATGAGAGGCTCTGTGTGTCTGTGTCCGGGGCTAATCTAGCAAACCGCTGGACTGATCAGCAACAAACTTTGCATGCATGCTGCTAGTAGGCCACACTCAATGTTTTCACGTTTTATACTTACTTATATAATATATATTTATAACTATAATGCAAGTCAATGGGGATCAGGCTGAAACCCTGCCCACTTTCGGAGTCAGACGTCATAGACGTCTAGATACAGGCTGGTCACATGACGTCTGAGATCCGCATTATAGCCACACCGTTTCCATGGGGATCCCGAGATCCACATAATTTCCTCGCTATGCTTTATTTTCATGGCTGTAGCACATACTGCAGTGTACTATCATAAAGCGCTTGCTTGCTGGGCACCCTCCTCAATTGAATATCCATTACACTGAATTTAGAAAGTCTTGAGTCAAGTTATGATTAAGTAATGCCATTGCTGAACCAGAAACCAAGTTATGCAACTTAAAATATAATCTGGGAATCAACGTAACAAACTACTGCAGATGACATTTTGACAACATATGATTATAGTGACAGCTATACCCACAAGTGTCAAGCTAGAGAGAGATTAGAAACAAACCAAGTGTTGTGTATGGATTGGGATAAATCACGTACTGGGCCCATTAAGTATGCGGGCTGTTGACACAGTTTGGCATACCTCTACAGTGCACCCAGTTAAAAAGTGAAACATGAAACTAAAGACATGCAGAGTTTGTTTTTCTTTCATTTCAATTTCACAGCAATGAGCTAAGCAGCGTTAAAGAAACCACAGTAGCCTCAAGTCTGGTCATGCAGCACGTCTTTGTTTTACTGGGTTTTCCCACAGCGGTGTCATTTGGTTAAGTTCACAGCAACATCCGGAGTGTTAAAGTAATTCTTGGAGTGTACAAATTCAGTTAAAGGTATTCCCATGGCAATCATCGCTATACACTGTTTGTTCAATAACGGGTCTCCCCGTCTCTCCAGCTCTTTAATAAACAAAAAATATATATATTTTCAGGCCGGGATACACATTTTTTAGTATACCTTTTTAGATATTTTTTTTGTAACACTCTATAGCAATGATTACTACCAGAATACAGAGCTTTAAATTTTAAACTTTTGTCCCAGCTGTCACAGACAAAATGATAAATGGTCTGAATGGAGTGAATTATGCGTGACAATATTGTGAATTCCTAGCATGGCACAGCATCTTAAGTCTGGAGTCGTGCTACAGTATGGTGGTAAGAGATTACCAGGACAAAGCAGTTAAACTTGTATGTTTTAAGGTGTCATAGATTAAACCTTTACTATGCAAGATGTTACTTGTGTTATAAGAATAATGACAATGAAATAGCTGCGGCATACTTCTTGCTGGCGTAGTTTGGCGAGGTCTTAAGAACAGAATGACATAATTGCGGGCCAAAACAAACAAACAAATTGCCCTGCCGAAGATTGTTTCAACAGTTCTTGCACCTTCAAGATGTTCTAACTGGCCGAAGATCACATGTAGAGATGCCAATGCCAACATAGTGTGTGATTGGACAGAAATTCAAGCTGCTTGTGATTATTTATTTATCTATTTCCGCAATCAGATTCAGGTGGCAAAATCACCATTCCAGCACTGTATGTGTATACAATGGGCAGGGTCTAACGTTCAGCACTCAAAGCAGAGCCGCATCGAGTATAAAATTGTGTAGAGAACTTGTTTGGTTTTGGCAATGAAAAAGTACTGTACAGTTCATAGCCTAGGGAACCAATTCCGCAAGCCATGTGGCCCATAGGTCAGGAGCCTATCTCGTGTTTCCGTAACAAGAGGCAGCTTTAGGTACAAGTACACCCCCTGGACATGATGCTAATGTACTATGTCGCAGGGAATTACCCCCAATCCAAGTCTTTCGTATGACTTTGTCTGCGATTGAACCCCCAACCTCGGAATCTCAGGGCGGATAGACACACTCTAACCACAAGGCCCCTGAGCTGGTTCTTTTGAAGTATGCTGCCAGCTTAACGGTTTAATAACTTCCATATCTAGAGTGCAGCTCAAAGTGCTTGGCCAGCAACACCGGGAAACATACTGTACGCAAAGATGAGACAAAGTTAACAGAACAATGAACAATATATTCGGGACAATGATTGTCAAGAGAGATGAAATAAAAACAGGTTAATGCAACAGTTGCATTACAAGGACAGTGTCCTGTAGGGTTTGAATAAGATGTTTACCTGAACAACGGACACCCTGGGCAATGAGGCCCCACATGAAGTTGGCACAATATTCACACCAGTGTGGCCCCCGGAATGTGTGCACCTATGAGAACAGACACATTGATTATACACACTGGAAAAACAATATGTCCAAATGTTTTTTAGATACTTTTTTAAATAAATATAAAACAACATGTTGAGTGAACAAGTGTACATCAAATTAATCCTAAATTCATTAGGTTTTCTCAACTAGAAGATTTGAGGTTTAAAATAGACTTAAATTGGTTTATGCAGACAGGAGAGTAGTACTTTGGGTCAGACTAAATAACAGCAACACGTTCGCTTTCTGCAGTGTTGGAGTCGTTTGAACATTTGCTAACAAATCATGAGCAGATCTGTAGTAGCGCAAGAGGAAAGGCCATGGGATCGCCAAAATCAGTAGTTTTCATCCATGCTAAGCATATGTTGTAAGTGATTTTTTTTGTTAAACATTAAAGTCTGATATGTTCAGTAACAGGGTCTCCCAGTCTCTCCAGCTCTTTAGTAAACAGGAAATACATTTTCAGTTCAGGATACCAGTTTTATCCAATCAGGAGAGAACCCCACAAAGAGAATTCATCAGCTTAAAGCAGTTTTATAGTTTTCTGTTGCAAATTTTGTTTCATCACCAATTTCACTTGTTTATCCTGTATGAGTTCTGATGGATAAAATTGGTATCCTGAGCTGATTCTTCTTTTTCTGTTGACTGAATAGCTGGGAGAGACAGGGAGACCCATGTTACTGAACAAACACTCTCTACATGTTTACTATCAATATATTGAACACTTATTTTAACAAAATAATATCACTTACACCACATTTACATTTCATGGCAATCTACCCATTAGATTTTGATATATCTTTTATGCAATTGTAAATTTTGGTCTAATGGTGGCATAGAGGAAAGAGGAAAGGCCATTGGGTCACCAAAAGCAGGGGCCATCCTCTGGGGAGCATGACGGTGCACAGAAGATTCCATGTCACCCCAGACAGTAGTTTTCAAGATCATGTTTTTTGGGCCCAAAGTAGTGGATGGATGGACCGGATATCCATCCTAATGTTGCGCTCACACTAACAGAGACAAAGCTATAGGTGGTTCCAAAGACACTGGACTTCTCTACTACACTTTCTTCAAGTCTGGGTGTTTTTCAAAACTAGGCCCTTTTTACTGTTGATTTTTCTCTTCTGTTTGAACCCTTTCAGTAATGTTTATATGTGCTCTTTTTGTAATGTTCTAAATCCGGTGTATTTACACAGCATTGTATGTGTGGTGTTCATTAATATGCGCTGTCCCTTCCAAATACACGTATAAAATAAAATGCATTTCAAAGAAGAAGAAATGAGGAAATAGCTACACATAGTTGACCAGATTCAGATACTACGACCCTTCCTGTTCTCAATCTACACTTGATATTTTCGGCAACAATAGCCGATCTACAAGCTCACAACGCGTCTTAACACGCAAGCTACCACATCTGCTATTTTTGCCAGAATAGGGATGCTAGGGTTCAAGTGGTTAAAGAAGTAAATAAAGCCTTTGTGTGAGTTCTTCCTGGTTATGTAAGTGTTCATATCTGAAGCAGTTGCACAGGAGACGTTATGCAACATTGTTGTCTTCAGACATCACCCACCCAAACATGAGACATGTGACACAGCATGACCAATTACTTACATTCAACCTATAGGCTTGCGCAAATACTGCCAAAAGAATACAAATCTACTGCGATTCACAAAACTCCTGTGAGGAAGACCTTGAGAGTTCAAATCCAGGTGGATTCACAGAGAGAAAGAAAATAACTGAAACAAGCTGCAATGGTAATTCACATCGCTAATGTTTGCCAGAAACATTTCAACATGATCCTTTTTTGTCAACATAAAGAAGCCCAAATGTAAATGTAATCACATCCAGTCACACACGTACATTTGATCTCTCCACATTGTGAAGGGTTTAACTATACCAGTGATTCTAAAACGTTTTCATTTCAAGGACCCCGAGTTTGATATGCATTAAGCCATGGACCCCCATCTGATTCGATTTATTTTTTTAATCTCTGAGACCCCAATCTACACTGTAAAAGATCTCAGTCTCAATTTAACTCTGAGAGTGTGCAAATGCTTTGGTTCCATTTGTACACTCTCAAAGTTACACACCCGGGGTCCATTTACTTTCTAACTATCAATCATTTCGCTGGGGACCGCCTGGAACCCCCTCAAGGGCCCCTGGGGCTCCCTGGATTAGTACAGTGGCCATTCAAACTGTGGTGACAGATGATATCATGTATCAGATATGTCATATCTATCGTGTGTCAGACAGTAAAATAAATCTTAATTGCTTATAATTATTATTTAGACACACTAGATTCTAAAGGTTGTGTTTTTAGCTCCCTTCTCAAATAGGGTAGCCATCTTGAAGCTGGTTTTCATTGTTTGGCTCCACCATCTATGATCTATATTATTGTACTCTGTGGACACATTGATGAAAACGTCAGCGGAGGAGAATCACAGATTACCGTCCGCTGATCACAGACGGTAGCAGATGAACCCCCTGCTGACTAAATGACTGCGTTTGTATGCACCAGGCAGATTAAGGGATTTATAGTAACATGTCTGGCATCTGTTGCTGGGCTGTTGGACAGGTTGCCAACATCTTCACAACACGCAGTGTCTGCAAGGCAAAAATAACAGATGCGAACGAACACGCACACAAACAAACAGTATACACCCTCAAGACACAGATACACCAGCACGTGGTGTCCACACACACACACACACACACACACACACACACACACACACACACACACACACACACACACACACACACACACACACACACACACACACACACACACACACACACACACACACACACACACACACACACACACACACAGAAGTATGGACACAGAAAAGCACACACAGGGAGGAAACATATAGATAGGGGGAACACACACATTCAGACAAAAAGACACACACACACACACACACACACACACACACACACACACACACACACACACACACACACACACACACGTGTCGCACGCACGCACACGCACACGCACACAGAAGTATGGACACAGAAAAGCACACACAGGGAGGAAACATATAGATAGGGGGAACACACACATTCAGACAAAAAGACACACACACACACACACACACACACACACACACACACACACACACACACACGTGTCGCACGCACGTACGCACACACACACACACACACACACACACACACACACACACACACACACACACACACACACACACACACACACACACACACACACACACACACACACACACACACACACACACACACACACCACAGGTAATTGACACGTTGGTTAGGTTCTAGTGGGCTGATGCATAAAGGAGATAAAAGTCCAGACAGGTGGTGAATGAATGTCTCTTTTCAAAAGGAGCAGCAGACATGCTGCTGGGGGGTCATTCTGAACTGCAGGTTGACTGTAACCTGAGATACAATAAGAACAATGTTCGGCTGCCCAGAGGCAAACTATCTCTGTATTTCAAGCTCTCTTTGAACACGTTTCTGCCTTTCCTTTTTCTTCCTTCCTTCCTTTCCTTTTTTTTTAATGATTATGTCTTGGCACTGCATGCTTTATCAACCACTTAAGCCTTATACAGTATACTTCATCGTACGCCAAATAGTGAAAATAGCCGATCTACAAGCTCACAACGCCCTGTGAGCTACTACATCTGCTATTTTTTAAGACTTGAAAATGTGTTGAAGACATTTGAAATGGTTTTCGCCTATAATAACATGCCCAAAATAGGGAAGCCAGGTTGAAAGTGTTTCAGTGTAGAGAGACCACACACCCAGGGCAGAGAGAGAGAGAGGGGACACAACAGGAGTCGGATTCGAACTTAGGGTCTTCAGGGACTCACAATGAGCATATGGTCAGTGAGTGCACTAACAAACTGACCCGCCTGTCTTGCCTTTTCTGTTGCTTAATAACATGACGTGCAGTAACCGAGCTCGGCTTTACAGCGCTACAGTTAAACACGTGCCAACAATCGATCGTAAACTATTTTACGAACGGTAAGACCGCACTTACAAGTGGACAGCGTCAGACAGACCATGGGGTGCTGGGAGTGCTTGAAAATCAATGACAATCAATGCCGCGCTGCTGTTAATGGGTTAAGGTATAGTGTATCCATTAGACATGCTTGTTGCCCTTGCGCCTGACAGCTGCATGCGTTCTCATGACTGCAGGAAAACACGCTATGCTGCCCTGACGCTAACACTGTTCAAAACCCCTATCTAACTGGTCATAACGCATTTCTGTAAATGTCTCTTTGTCTTTTACAGTCCAGATACGTGTAGCAGTATTAACCAGTGCAATGTTATTGCTATATTTCTAACCAGTCTGTACACTATTAGATAATACATAGAGTCTGCCTTGTCTCGTTATAGCATATACACGTCCAATACTGCTCCCACCGTTTATTCACACTTGGTCTTGTTCATATTACTTACTTTTTGATACTTAACTTTTACAATTTGTTCTTTTTCTCATCTGCTGTGTATTTTATTCCCTTTACATCAATACGTCTGGGAGCAACACACCAAGTTAAAACACACTCAGACAACAAACAGATTCTGCTTGTGATAATCATACTTGGACAACAAACAGATTTTTGCCATGGATAATCATGAGAGAAAAAGAGAAATGTGTTGAAAAGGAATCTTTTGCTGAGAGAAAGAGAGAGAGCAAGAGAGGGAGAGAGAGAGGGAGAGAGGGGGGGGGGGGACTTCAAAAGGAGGTTTGAACACAGAATCTTCAGAGGAGGACTGCCTCTGCCTCCCCATCCCCCCCGCACCCACCCCCCACCCCCCTCTTTACCACATCCTCTGCGTTAGACAGAAGCTCTCCCACTCACCTTGAAGTTGTGGATCTTCTCGTAGGAGCACTGCTTCTCCGGGCTGTCCCTCACGGCGCTCCGGCGGACCGGCGGCGAGGACGAGATCTGTGGACAGGAGGCCAACAGTTTAACGGGCTTCCAGAGGAGCGTTCCCTTGCAGCCCAGCCTGATCCCCAGCGCCAGAGCCAACAGCTCCTGGCGCTTGCGATCCGGCCTCTTTGCCCGGTGGGTCATCAGCTCCGCCGGCGCCCCTCCTCGGCCCTCCTCTGCCTCCATGGCCTGGTTCTGCTTCTTCTTCTTCTTCTTCCCACAGGCTCTCTCCGGCCCCTATGGGGGGGGGTGGGGACGGTTGAGAGCGCGCGGTCGAAAAGGGTGGAAGTCGATTGGCTGAGTGCTGAGCGGCCAGACGGTGCCGGGGCCAACAGCCCTGTGTGTGCAGAGAGAGACGGCAGCTGCACTCCGCTCCCCTGCGACCCAGGAGGGCTGACTGACGACAGGCAGGCATCTGATCTGATTCCAGCAAAGCAACAGGAGGAAAGAGGGAGGAGAAGGGGGGGGGGGGGGCAGGGAGGTGGAGCACGAGTGGGAAGCCTGGGGGCAGGAGGAGTGTGTCTCACACAAAGGCCCTCATTCACACTCATTCACGCACACACACACACACACACAGAAAACACAGAGAGAGAGAGAGAGAGAGAGAGTAAGGGTCCCTGGTAGGGGGGGGGGGTTATGCGGGAGGTGGTCCGCTGTCAGGATCGTTCCACGCGGCTCAGCAGCTCTCCAAAGCGGGATCAACGGTCCAACAAGCCTCTCTGTAAAGCAGCCACCACTAAGCGCACACACGCCCATTATAGCACACTGCCTTCCGGACAAACTCCACTTCACTTAGCCGGAGATAATACCTTGTGTCCACTGTCTGGTATACCTCTCTAACCCCCTGTTTACAATCCAGACATAACACAGTATGTATCGACTCAAGCCTCTCCTTCAGGCCTGTCTGTGTTCACAGCAACACCTTCAGTCGATGTTGAGCTTTACTTGTGGCTATTTGCTGCAGATACAGAACTCCCCAAACGGTCTCTCCAGAACACTATAGCCCCAAACACAGTGATTGCACATTCTTCCCGCCAGTCAGGCTTTGTTCAGAGTCAGACCGAATCCAATTTGTTTCTCAAATACTGTATGATCTTTAGTACTGTACTCCACACTGTTATATTGCAAGTGATCAGTCTGTGTATTCAGACATCGTCAACCTATCTAATGGTATTAATGTAATGTAGAACTTATTAATCTCACGGGGGAGGAATTCAGTTCCAGCTTCACCCAGCTGATGGCTGCTCAGGTGGTCCTACGGAGCGCTCGGGGGGTGGGACAGATAGTGGTTAAGTGTCTTGCTCATGGACACCTCGACACATATAGCCTGGGACCTTCTGTTTGTTTCCCATCAGACCGCTCTCTGTCTTTACCCATTCAGCTATGGCTATACCCTATATCTGCATTGGTTGCTGTGGTAACGACATAATGACATAGGCATGAATAATGCTCAACAGTCAAGCTTTATACTCTGTTGGCTATTTCCAGCAGGATACACCGTTGTATGACGAAGTCTAAATCAGGCTTCAGAGTGTCCAGACCGATACACATCTTTAGAAATCACATTTGATTTCATTGCTGTCGGGCAGAAACCTCTTGTCTCCATATTTTATTCTCCATAAACTTTTTGTGCTTTTTTCGTAAATGAATGTCCTACTTGATCATATTACAGCATCACACAAAAGCATAAAAAGTAGCAGATCTACAAGCTCGAAGCGTGGCACGAAGCGACGCGTTTCGAGCTTGTCGATCTGCTACTTTCGAATTTAAATCCTAAAAAGTAAAAGTTTTGGACAGGTTTCCCCCCGACAGAGACGATTTGCATTTTAAACCACCTAGGAATGTGGCTCAAATTTGATTTGATTCACATTGTGCCATACAAACCTGATAAAAAACTATGGCCCGAACGGCTGGCGCAGCGGTCCGGGCAGCTAGCCTGACAGCATGTCGCATGTTCAAATCCCGATCCCGACGACGTTTGATGCGTGTCACTCCCCATCTCTCTCTCCCTATTTCCTGTCAGCCTACTGTATACTATGTATCAATAAAGGCAGAAAAGCAACAAAATAAATCTTTAAAAATAAATACATCTGATTCCAATCTGGATAGGCCATAAATCTGATTTGGGCTGCCAGTCTGAACATATCCTTATAATTCCTTTTTAACAGGTCGTTCATGAAAGTCCTTGCGGTCTTGTTTCCAATGAAAACCTGTGAGCAATTAGGGGTTAAGAGTCTTGCTCAGGGACAAATTTAATTTCATCGACACATATGCTGACCTGGCCTGGAATCGAACCTGGGGCAACCTGGGCCTCTGGCTCCCTAGGCGGGTTCACTAACCATTCAGCTATGGCCGCCCCATTTGCTCTCAGATCACCAGCCCCAATCCCAGTATGCCAAATATACTGGGATTGGGAGGGATTACGACAATAAACCTAAACCTACTGTGTAATCCTGCAGTGCCCAATCAAGAACAAAATCCTTCAGTAAAAATCCCACAGAGGAGCTTCTTTTGCAGCAGGGCCTGCAGCCATGATTTGTGCCAACATTATTACTGTGTCAAACACTGCGTTCATCCCCATCGATATAATGGCTTCTGCAACACCTACAGTAGCAGCCAACCTTTAGTTAACCCATTCAATCCGGGAACGCATACTGTGTCATTTTAGATTTTTAGCTATAACCATTATTTCATACTTTGGGCCATTCAAAAATAGCAGATATACAAGCTCATAGCACTGCACCAAGTGCCACGCTACGAGCTTGTATATCTGCTATTTTTTAATAACCAAAGACATCTAAAATGACAGAGATGCTTTCCCGGTCTTAATGGGTTAATCAACAAACTCAGAACCCGGGGATGACAGGACAGAAAATAGCAGTACACTTAAATAAATGTTAAATAAATGACATTACGAGTCAAATACCAAATATCACACAGATTCCGCTCATAACCTTTTCTAAACCGGCTCCTGCTTCAACGAGAAGCTGAGAAAGCAAAGTATAAAAGGAAGACATATAATATTTGTCGAAAGAATACGCGTGAAAATAAAGTCACAAAAAAGAGAGAGGGTATTGTGTAAAATAATGAAAAAGGTCAGCGAGCGAATAAAGAGTAGGATTTGTGAGCTGGAACGACCAGCGAGTGGGATGGAATGGAATTCTAGGGGAGAGGAGAAAGACGCAAAGGGCGACTGCAAAGCTGAGATAAAAAAAAGTAAGAGGATTGTGAGCTTGCGGTCCTGATAGACACAGAAGCCATACTTAAAAGAAATTGCTTTGGGGCGGCAATGCACCCCGTTTCACACCACGCAGCCACTCGTTGACAGTCTGAGAAGCAGTGACTGAGAAGTCACAGTGGGCTGGGAGAGAGAGGACCAGGGTAGGAGACAAAACAGGTCATGTGAGGACATTTATCATCAGGGTTTGGCATCTTTTGAAAGGACACAATGTACAGCCACAATGTACAGCCACAATGTACAGCCACAATGTACTGCCACAATGCACTGCCACAATGTACAACCATAATGTACAGCATCAATGTACAGTACAGCCACAATGTACAACCATAATGTACAACCATAATGTACAGCCTCAGTTTACTGCCACAAAGTACAGCCACAATGTTCACCTAAAATGTACAGCCACAATGTACTGTCACAATGTACTGTCATGATGTACAGTCAAACCAGATGAGAACATGAAGGAGTCATGTTGATGGAAGGACCAGCAAGAGATATTAACTCCTGGGGGGAGGGGGGTCACAGAAAGGGAGAGAGTGACTGTGTGTGTGTGTGTGTGTGTGTGTGTGTGTGTGTGTGTGTGTGTGTGTGTGTGTGTGTGCGGGGGGGGGGGGGGGGGGTATATATCTTTGTCCCCGAGGCAGATGGCTCCTTGTCTTCTTAAAGAAGAGCCAGAGAAGAAAGGGCACAAAAGGTAGACAAAAAAAATAAAAGCTCTGCTTTCTTTACAACGGCCTGACCCCTTTTATTCCCACAAAGCACTGTGTGCGGGCACAGCTGAGCAGACTCTGTGGTGGCCGCATGGAATCATGGGAAAAACAACACCGGCCTTTCTGTGGGCACTAGCCCATTAAGAGCAACAGGGCCGACCCGTGCGCGTCCCACAGAACGAGCCCTGACAACAGAAAAATAGACGTTCTGTGCTGGCGTACAGAAGCCAAAGAATATCATACAGTGTCCACGAATGGAAGACACGGACCCTTTGTAAAAATGGGACTAGAAATAGCTACTGTGTCCCAAGCCGACTGTAAGTCACATCATTGTCAAAGGGCTGTTGTTGAACATGTATGCATGCGATGCCACGCAAGGAGTGCCCCTTGTTTTCACAAGTCACAATCAAAAGAGAGATAAATAGGCGTCAATTATTTTTTACATGCTCTCAGCAGACAAAGCTGGAGAGAGAAGCCATTGCGTTACTGCAAAAAACAACGCACACAGTCATCTGTCCTGAAATGTTTTATGCAAGCGGGGCCGGCCCCGAGCGAAGAACTAATGATACATACTGTACTGTCGCATACAGTAGTTCCCTCTTATGCTGCGTTCACACAAGGGGCAAGCCGGCAACAAAGCTACAAATGACCGACCACACGTGACCAGCTACATTGCTGCTGAGTCGCTGTTGAAATGAAAAGTATAGGGTTAAATAGCACAGTGTACTGGTTAACGGCAGGAATGAGTTTTTCTTTAATTTACAGAACAGGAATTATGGGGATATAGAAGGGACGTGGAAATGGTGAACTAAAAACATCATGATTGTTTGACTGCATCAATGGAGCGCTGAAAAAACAGTTCAGTTTATCTTTTTTTTGGTAGCGCATCACGCAGCGACAAGTGATGGACGTCACTTTGTAGCTTCCTGTCGCTGGCTTCCATTAAAAATGATGTGAAGCCCGTCGTTTCGTCGCCGCCAGCCAGCCAGCGTGCCGTGCATACAGCATTGGAAGCTTTGCAGTGATCAAAACCAGTGTGGCGAGTGATTATACGCCACTGTAGTGACACTGACATGTAAAATGGATGGGGTGTGTGGGCGCGCACATGTGCATGTATGAGAATGTTTCTTTGTTTGTGTGTGTGTGTGCGTGCATGCATGAGTGCAAAGAAAAGTATATGCGCAAGGTGGCCAGACAGATTAAAGCAAATCCCTCACGCCTCGTGGGAGAATTCTGCCTACAGTACTAAACCCTATGCACTCATGACAATTACAAAGTATCAACAACACATGAAGTGAATACATGGGAGTGTTGGCTATACGGCGAGGCCATCTCTCGCACTAATGGGTGTGGTGTATTTTGTCAACATGAACCGATAAAAGTAAAACTCTGCTTCAGGCAATTGGACAAGGCCTCCATTCCCTCTCACATCCATTCGTACTGTACCCAGGGTTCAATTAGTAAAAAACATGTAAGCACTTAAGTCCTATATTCTTCTTTGTATGACAAATAGTGAAAACAGCCGATCTACAAGCTCACAACGAGTTGTGATATGTGATGCGTTGTGACTGTGAGCTAGCTAGTACAGTAGATACTGTACTAGCTGTACTGCTATTTTAGCTATTTTTTAATACAAATTAAAAGAAAGATTTTGAACATTTTGACAACTTTGCCCAAAATACGGACGGTAGCGTTAATGTGCTTAACATAATTTCTTTGATTGAATTGTGAAATAGTGATATCATTCAACAGAAATACAGAACATATCAGACAGTCTACATTTCCCAAAAGGAAATGCATTCATTTAATTCAGTCTGAAGATCATTTTTAGGCATTTTCTGTCTTATTAGATCTCAAAAGTGAAGGGAGACATGAGAGTGGAGGTTAAAAAGGACAGGATGACACAGGTGGTTGTGATTAGATCTGTGCTCATGCAGTACACGGCCTTATCTGTGCGCAACACTCTGTTTATATTGACAGAGAGAAGGCAGGTGCTTCGTCAACTACGATGCTGTGTGAAGCCTGCAATCACTTGTGCCGGCAGCCTCTCAGCTCCTGCTGTATTAAAGTGGGCAGCTGAAGTAGGTGCTTTATTAAGCCACAGAGTGAACTGACAGTCCAGACATCTAGACATCCACAAATGTCTGTATCTGTAAATGTTTACTCGCCAAAGGGGAGCTTTTCCCAGCACTGAGTAGCTCTGGTTGTCGTTATTTGACAAGGATGTGGATTGATTTGTGTGTTTAGCAGTTGCACAGTAGTAGGCGCAGTCGGTGTGGTTTAGGGCAGTGATTGTCAAACTTTTTGAATTTCAAGGGTTCCCAGTTTGACATGCATTAAGCCATGGACCCTCCATTTCATACCATTAGTTTTTTGGGTGGTGTAAGCATCGGCTTCCATGAATGACCAAGCCAACCCATTGACCTCACGGATTGTCCGAGATATGCGTTAGGTTTGTGACACTACACACGTGTAAGTGGTATCGTGCACAATATAACGTCTGTCTCCCATGTATGCCCACATGTATGTCATCAACATGACGTTTTTGACAACATCAGCATCCCCATATCTCCATATTTGGTCGATCGGTCGTATGGTAGTGGGTAAGGCACTGGGTACTCTGACAATAAGTACCACAGGTACTCTGACTACAAGTACAGCAAGTACAACTGGTACTGCATAAACAGGGTGCATGCATTCACAACTTGCATCGTTCCCGACTAGAATCGTTCCCGAGTAGGCCTGTGCACATTTATAAATTACCCATTGAGTGTAATATCTAATGTTATTAAGAACTGTGGTAACAGGTACCACACTGGGTAATCTAACAACACGTACAGCGAGTACTCTGACAACAGGTACAACGGGTATTTAAATGTGATGATTCCAATAGCGAGCGGTTTCATACCTCTACCATCCACCCTCTCTCATCCATACTGTATATTCTCATCTCTGAAAACAGCTCATTCAATATTATGTTCTCTATTGGTTCGCAATTTTGCTTGAAATTTGGCCATCAAAACGTTTGGGTGCATTATGTGTGACCATTTTCAACTGAAATGTATTTTTTCAGTTCAGAATATCTCAATATGTCATTCTTCTTAAGCAACGCTTGTAGAAAGGGTCTTGCGAGCGACAAACTATAAATTAGCCTTAACTTTTACAAATTGCTGCAGTACTGCTGCTGACACATTTCCCAGCTCCATAGTGCAACATGTTAATAACACTGCCTTCTGACAGGTCTGTCATATCCCTGCCGTTCACCGGCTGTCAGGCTGACAAACTATCAGTCGGCGTATGAAGACATATTACCCTCCTCAAGTAATTTATTTGATCGTCAAGCTAAAAGTCACATAAAGGGTAAAAACCCCTATGAAAGGCATGTTCTATGATTTCAACATTGCTAACAAAAATAGTGGTGTTTCTTATAATGAACCACTTTAACCCTAACCTCCCTATTTAGTGCATGTCATCCTAGGCAAAACTGTTGAAAATAGTACAGCTATTCTGGGGGTGAGTGGGGTTCATTTTTCACAATTTTTAAAAATACTTAAAAGGTTAAAAGACTAGATAATGCTAAGTCCCTGCATCTGTCAGGAGACAGGGGAAAGACGACAGCAGCTCTGTTGGATTGCCATCTAGTGGAGGTAAGGCTTGCCTCCCCAGGCAGAAAACAGGACACTCTACTCAACGCATTCCTCGAGCAGACAGTTAATCATTGACAGACTATCGTTCAGCAGCAGCGTGTTGGAAAAACAAAAGGCTACTGTATGCGGTTCGTCTCAGCCAAGAACGCTGTCTGTCTGATTACATGACGGCGGGCAGGACAAGTCCCCGGTCCCCTCAGTCATCATTACCTTTCAGAGGACGCAGTGAAGCGCAGCAGATGAAGTGAATACGCACTGCTGGCGGCGGGTGTGGGGGGTGGGGGGGGGGGGGGGGGGTGGAGGGGAGGCGAGGGGATAATGTACCTCTGCCTGTCCACCAGACAAGAGAGGCAATCCACCTCCCACACAAGCCCTGCAATCTTACTGTAGATGGCAATTTTACCGTGCTGTGGGAAATCGACAAATGCGAAACGAGGCCTTGGTACCTTAAGCACACACACACTGTTGAAGGGCAAATGCAAATGCATAAAAATGTTAACCCAGATCTTTTTGGAATGTTAGTAATGTGTATTCTGGAGAGTTGCATTTGCTCCAAATGAGATCGTACAGGAAAATGACACTGTTGTTCATATGCTGTAGAATGATTTATGACAGAAACTTAGAATAATTTGTGCTATTTAGAGTTTTTCCTCAATCGCTTGCATGCATTTCTTAGAACCCTAACCTCCTTCTTTCAACATTGCCTCAAAACCCCATGCCATTAAGGTTGGGCTGGCCAATGCAATATTTCACTTCTCATTGTGTTTGTACAGAATGCAAAAACACTATAAACACAGTTGTCATAGTGTGGGGCAAATTCTCATTCCAGCTAAAAACAGATTGTTTTTCGTTCCTCTCCATTTCCCATTCACATTGACACAGTTGTTCCTTGGGTAAATCATTGCGTGCAAAGTACTATGTACAATGAGCACTGTGTTTGTCCAAAAGATAAGGCCAGCATGGTGGGTGATTGGAGTGAGTAACCTCCCTTTACACAACTGATGAGTAACGGAGAACACATGCTGTCAATTCCTTGTGTCAGGTAAAGGTTTATGCAATGATCAGGAGATGACATTGTTGTAGAGATTGACCTACTTAGTCTTTTGACGCATGCGGTTATCATTTTGATTCTCATGCACGGTAAATGGACAGCATTCATATAGCGCCAAAGCAATTTATTTCACATTCACCCATTCAGACACACAATCCCGCACCGACAGCAGAGGAAACCATGCAAGGCACCAACCTGCCCATCGGGAGCAGTTAGGGGTTCAGGGACACTTTGACTCGCAGCCAGGAGGTGCCGGGCATTGACCGATTCCAAGACGCCCGCTCTACCTCCTGAGCCACTGCTGCCACTGCACGGGTGGTACAGCATTAACCCATTTATACCTGAGGCTGACCTAAAAACACCTTCTAAATCCTGACCTACGTTTTCTGAAAAACACCAAATCTATTCAAAAACATATATATTTTTATATTGCTATATATAGCAACAACTAAAATGACACAAAGCTTGAAAGGTATAACAATCTATAGGTGTAACAGGGCTAAATAGATAAAAGCTTTCACTGTAAACTAAGGAAGATGACCAAAGTCAGTGGTTGGAAATATAGTAAATAAACATGAACCTCAGGTAGTTCTTCCCCAAATGGTTCAATAATATAAAATAACGATACCGAATGAGATGTTAACCACTTACTGTAAGCTCTATTCAAACATTTTCAAAAGGAGACGATCTACAAGCTCACAACGTGCTGCATCTGGATGTTGTGAGCTTGTAGATAAGCTATTTTCAAAAATGTTTGTTCCTAGGTGGTTTGAGATGTAATTCAAATCGGATTTCTATATACTGTATGTGTCTCAGTCTAGACACTAGGAATACACAAATATAGAATATACTGCATTGCCACTACTGTTGTAGTTCTGTTGCTGACCCGCCCAAATAAAAAAATAAAGAAATACAAATCCGATCTCATCCCTTGCAAATAAGTGTGGACAGTCAGTCCTAAAGAATGTATTTGAGAAACAAATCAGATTTGCCTGCAGTCTCAACAAAGCAATTGAGCTGAACTAAATTCCATAACTTGATAGATCATAAAGTTTAATGGAACAGAGTATAATGGAGTCCTCACCCTCTCGTCTCTCTGGAAGGTGACTCGACGGCGTTCCGTCCGCCCGTGGTTCAGCCGGTGTACCATCTTGTCTTTGAGCAGCGAGGTGTAGCCCAGGTGCTCGTAGATGGGGTTGGTGGTCATCTTGGCAATGTACTCCGCTGCCTTGGTCTCGATGTAGAGCGTGATGAGGCCGTCGGTCACGAGGTCGTGGACCGACTCAAACCGCTTTTCCCCGACAAAGTGCTTCCCGTCGTAAAATAACCTGTAGTTGAGAGTCTGGTGGCCGAATCTGCCAGCAAGGAGATAATGGCATAATGTTAGCTGAGTGAGTGAGTGAGTGAGTGAGTGAGTGAGTGAGTGAGTGAGTGAGTGAGAGACTGACTGACTGACTGACTGACTGACTGAATGAAAGAGTGATAGATTGATTGATTTGAGTGTGATTGAGTGTACAGTACAAGATGTCATGAGTGACTGACAGAGTCAATGCTATAGCAGACCTTTAGGGGTGTGTGTTCTTCTGTCACTATACAGTACCTTAAGGCCAGGGTGTGCGTCCCTGGCTGTCTTTGGCTCTCTCTGATGAGGTAAGCCCCCTCCGATCCCACCAGCAGCTGATCTGCATATTCACGAGAGATGACGCCGTGGAATCTGAAGCAACATGACAGATTCACCGTGACTACCCAGACAAACAACTCTCAGACGACGATGACCGTTTTTCTAGAGATGCTTGGTATACTGTAACATGTATACCATATGTGGCTTCTATGCCTCAAACTTTTTGTTTCATCTCATGCGTCTGACTTATTTGACATCTAAATATGACACGAAGTACCTAAAAATGTCCCATTTTAACACAAACATTAGTAATGTATGGCTGATGTAGTGCATACTCTGCATATAATACATGGAAGAATCCTACTGGATTTTTATGGGTCCTCCGATGCTTTTATTCAGATTAATTATTTTTACGGCTTCAGTTTATTCCCAGACATTTTGTATCTATTCTATCACGCGCACACACACGCACACGCACACGCACACAAGCAAATACGTACACAAACATGTACCCATATATACACACAGAACACATAAGTATACACACTGACACACACCCATGCAGATGCACCCCCCCCACACACACACACATACACACACACACACACACACAAGCCCACAAAAGCCCACCCACGTCCATACACACATACATACACCCATTCACCCACAAGTCTTGGGAGCCCCAAACCACATCTAATACTAAGCAATAATGACAGATAACACCCAACCCAACCCCCTGTGCAGAGCAGGCGGGTGTTATTAAGAAAAGGAATGAAGTTACAGTACACTCACTCTCTGCCGTAGTACTTGGGCCTGTTCTCCATCTGGAAGCCAGAAAAGATATATTGGCTGACGGAGTGATATCATACCAAAGAAAAGCTTCAATTTAATGGCTTTAGCAATCTCTCCTCTGGCAGTGTGTGTGTGAAAGATAAAGGAGTCCATGCTATGGGACAGAAATCACAGTGGCTGTCTGCATCCCTGTCTGCAAGCTGCTGAACCATTTGTCCTGGGCGGAGGAGGGTTAAGTACAAGCATATCGTTGCTGTCGGGCAGAAACCTCATATCTCCATATTATTTCAACTTTTTACGATTTTTTTTTCATAGTAAATTCATGCCCTACTACTTCATCGTACAACAATGTCCCGCAAAAGCCGCGAAAATAGCCGATCTACAAGCTCACAACACGTTGCGATGTCATCATCATCATAACCTTTATTTCAGCTCGGGGTACAGTTGAGGGGCAGGCCCTCATTTTCAATGTAGCCGAGATGTGACACATTGTGAGCTTGTAGATCAGCTATTTGTTGCTATTTTTCGAAGATGTTTGAAAGTGAAAGTGGTTAAGTGTGCGTGGCCATGGGTTTTTATAAATATTGAACCAATGAAAAGTATTAACGAGAGCTTGTGAAATAACTATCATGGATCCATTGAAACACAGGTTATTTGTGTCCATTTCCTGAAAAGTTAACAGTTGAGGACATACAAGGTTTCCGTCAGCGACGATAGAGAACGCAGACAGCATGGTGACGGATGGAGAATGAATGATTACAGTGTGATGTTAGGGTGTGTGTAGTCTTATCCGCAGTGGAAGTCTCACAAGCATAGGGAACAGTTCAGATCAATATACTTTTCATCATGTGCTTCACTGGGTGGGGTCAAAATGAAGGAAATACCAGCACAAAGTCTTAATTCGGAGATGGTGACCTGAGGAAGTAGGGCGTCTTTTAGTATCGCAGCTTTCAGTCTAGTTATATCTTCTAAAAGGCAAGGTTGGTGCTTTTAAATATCAACCCAGCCAAAAAAGAAAGTGCTTCGGAAAGAAAATCTCATTATTCCTTGCAGATATTTTACATGAACGTGTCCCATTTTCTTAGAGGTGTTTTATAAGACATTATATACCATATGGTTTCTACTAGTTCTCTCGAAAAGGAAACTTTTCACATGACATAAAAATGTAAAGCCATTTATATATATATATATATATATATATATATATATATATATATATATATATACATACACACATGTGTGTGTATATATATAATAATATAATAAGTATATATAAGAACATAATCAACAATGACTTTGAATCACAATCTACATATTGGAAGTCGAAAACACAATCTCCTATTTTTGTGAATTCCCAGTTGTCGATTTTGAATAAAGGTCTAGCTTAGCTCATGGCTGCAGTCACAGTCGTTCTCTTCAAACTAATGGTGCCATCATAAGTGCTTTGTCAATAAGGTACACACTGCTCCCATCAGAAATGGATTGCACTGGCACAATCGTTACACATGACACGTGCCAACTCCTCTTAGGTTTGATTTGATTGATAACAGGAAAGTACAGAACCATAAGTAGAGAGACATAAAAACCCTCTAGTGTACACAGTCAAATTCACATTTGAAGGGGGTGTAAGTAATATGTTTTTGAGGTTTATGGTTTTTGTTAAAAGTTAAAACTCTGTATTCCAAAAGTAATCGTTGCTATCAGTGTTTGTTTCTTTAGTGAACAAACAGGATATAAAAAAATCAGGTCAGGATACTAATTGTATCTAATCAGGAATGAGAACCCTGACAAAGATCATTCATAAGCTTCAATTGTATAGTGTTCCAGTTCCAAGTTCATCACTTCCAATTTCACTTTTATGCTGTATCCTGTATGACAAGATTGGCATCCCAACCTGTAAATGTATTTTTTGTTTTCTAAAAAGCTGGAGAGACGGGGAGACCCCTGTTACTAAACAAACACTCTATGATGACGATAATTACTATCGGAACAACAACAAAAGAATTATCACTTACATCCCCTTTAACTCAGAGATACATTAAACCTCAGTAATTTACAGGGCACTATAGCCGTGTTGACTGTTAGTGTGACTTTTAACGTGACCCTGGCCTGTAGCCTGGCACCATATCTATTTACAGATACTATATATACTGACCTCCTGAGGACATGTGACCCTCTTGGGCCTGGGGGCCTCCTGCTGTAGCTGGTACACTGTCAGAGACAAACATGGAAGTTAATGGGGTCTTCTGTCCCCTGGGTGCTCAGCGCAGAATGTAAACACATCAAGTGCAAATGCGTGACAATGGTGTATGACAGCAAAGACAGGGCAGAGAGAGAGGCAAGCACAGGCCATAGGTGTGTTCGCACACAAAATGTGGTAAGTCGGTCTGACTCAGGTCTGAATTTCAATAGCCACATTAAGACAAAATACAAAGTCAGCCTCTGACATTTACCATGTTAATAAAATATAAAAAATTAAAGGATTTAGGCTACAGTCACACATACGCGGGGGGAGTTGCCAACGCATGCCGAAGCGTCAGACACATACATTTCCCATGTTGTCTTGCAGATTGTGGGCAGTGCTGGTTGTTTGGTATGTAGTTCGTGGAGTGGTTGGCTCACAAAAAGAAAACTACAAGCCTGTCAAGTGGGGTCAACAACACACTTCTTTCCCATTGCTGACGCCCCGGTCAAAGTTCAACAGTGTTGAATTCCATGCTTCAGGCGCGTTGACCGCGAAATGCTGCAGCGGGACACTCCACCCCATTGCTTCCATAGAATGGAAGTGAACGGGACGCGGATGTGTGGACATGCCCTTATGTCTTAACAAGATTTGGAAAAACGTGTCCATGCATTCATCTTCATTAGACTCTGTAATTACTGTATCTGTGTTTTTTTCAGGTCTCCCAAAAAAATCGATCAGACGACTACTGCACGAGTCCTTACTAGTATAGTACCAGGAAAGTGGATGATATCTCTCCAGTTCTTAGATTTTACACTGCCTGTCAAAGAATAGATTTCAAAATACTGCTGTTGGTTTATAAAGCACTGAATGGTTTATGGCCAAAAATACATTCCTGAACTTGGCTACACCATGAACCATCCACCGAACCCAGAGTCAGAACTAAACATGGATGAGCTGCGTTCAGTTTTTATGCATCGCATGCTGTATCTGGAATAAATTACAAGAAAACTGCAGGTCTGCTACAACTCTCAGTTCTTATAAATCAAAGCTGAAACCCTTTCTGTTTGCAGCATGCTTTTACAGAGTTTTCATTCTGCACTGTAATTGTGTTTATTGCGTATTCAAAATGTCCTTTTATAATGTGATTCTTTTGCACCCTCACAATGGTCTGTCTTAATGTCTCAATGCTTAATGTAAATTTAAACATTGCCTTGCCTTGTCTACTGTATAGTACGTGACATGCATAGTAATCAGTTGTGTCACCACCATGCCCCAAATTTCCATTTCAGTTACTTAGCTGGTGCTCTTATTCAGAGACTTCCTGTCAGTGAGGATGTACAGTATGGCTCAGTGTTTATTTTGGGTTGACAAGTGTGGATTTGGGAGCTGTCACTCACAGTGTGGATATGGCTTCGGGGGCAGGCGTTCCTCAAGTGTGATTGAATATATCACAAGTGTTCAACGAACTCTGGCAGAGTTTCACCCCTTTCAACCTGGCATCCCTCTTTTGGGCATGTCATTATAGTAGAACATTTCCAAATATTAGACTGGTGCCCGTTGGGAATGCATGCCCCACACGGTTATGCAATACCCGCTTTACCTGTCACCTGTTTGAGTCACTTTTAAACCCATATATGGAGTTCCGTGTGATGCATCCAGGCCAGTCTATGACGTCAGTAATATGACATCATATTGATGCCATCAGGGTACTCCATTTTAGATGGGGATTTGCGGATTTATCTATTTCTTTGGGAGATCTGCTGAACTGACCGACTTCCCACTTAGGACGCCACACCCTCAAGGCCTCGGCGATACGCACGGCGAGTTCCAAGTCAACCGGCAGTTCTCGAGATACGCTGGTGACAAACTCACTCACTCACTCACTCACTAGATAGATTTCCAAAAAAATTCAAACAATTTCAAGATTGTTTGAATAGAATAGCAAATGTAGCTGATCTATAAGCTCACAACAAGTGACACGTTGTGATCTTGTACGAATGTAGCTCATCTATTTTCGCTATTTGTCATACGACAAAGTATATTTGTATAAGTGGTTAAAATAATACACTGACATGGTGGTCATATAAACACTGGCATAGTATTTATACAAATACTGGCATAGTATTTATACTAACACTATAGTGTTTATGCAAGTCTGTTCTTACACTCTGCTGAGTTAAATAACACTGAGAATGCTTTACATTTAGCTGATGCTCTTAGAGCAGCTACGCTACGGATACAAGTATCTTGCTCAAGGTCACTTTACTGTGGCAGGGATTGAACCTGTGGCCCTTTTGGTTTCCAGACAGTTCTATTATTGACACTACTGTAAGTGCAGGTGTAACCACCTAGATTCAAACCCGGGTTTCCTGTATGTGAAACTAGACATTGACCACTGAGCCAAAGGGAGGTATTAAGCTACTGCAGACTGTTGCACCAATTGGGTGAAAGTTCTCTCTTCAGAATGAACTTGATGGTGCAACAGTAGGTGCAACAGTAGGTGTCAGATTTAGGTAGTAACTTTTTTTTGGTGTAAAGTTTGGGGGCAGCTTTTCTGAGTCTTCATTTGACAGGTACAGTGGAGAGAGTCAGGGAAAATATAGAGAGTATGAGAGCAACATGCAGCAAATAGTCCGGCCAGAGGCTAGAGGACGAAACAGGGACAAGGAATTGAAAGAGGGAATTGAAACAGGGAATCGAAACAGGGACTTCTCATACCTAGTTGAACCTTTTCAGGTGCTGCAACACCAATTAGAAATGACGTTCAATCTACTACAGTTTACCTTGGTGCAACCTAGTGCTGGTCTTCAGGATGCTGTGGACCAACAGTGCAACTGATCACTCATTGCTTGATGTCCTTGTCCACTGCAAAGGCAGCAGAAGAGGTCTAACAGGAGCCATTAGCCTAGAAGTACACAGTACACCTAGAAGTACACAGCTAATCCCTCAGTGCTTTATATGACAGCAACCGTATACCTGCGATCCCCTTTGTGTGAATGGGGACCATATTTCACAACGACAGCCCTGCTCGAGCGCTAATGCGGGATGCTAACGGTATACATTAATCCTTTTGACCTGAATGAGGACACGCACAAATACACACACACACGCACACGCGCGTGCACACACACCGATATGAACACTACCAAGCTTCTGTAGGATTAGCCATACTTGAAAGTGCTTGGCAGAGCTCAGAGAAAATCACCGAAACCATTGAAAAAGGAAATGAAGAATGTGAGGCATGCAGGAGAGAAAATCACCCAGACATAACAGTATCACAGCTGGGCAGAATTCATCTGTTAAATAAAAGATAGCTTAACTGCTGTTTCCACAGTTTCACCATGATATTTGACAGATATTGACATGTAAATCATGATATATAGGCCTACAGTACATACAGTAAGTATGCTTGGAAATATTGTCACATTGCTACAGTATGTTACAGTAGCAACACTCTGTTTTGATTTGGCTTCTTGGTATCTAAAAGGAGAGTTTGGTGAATGTTTATTTATTTAGTTAGTTAGTTAATTAGTTAACTAGATGGTGGTCAACTTGAGACATTTTTTTTCAAGGAAAGACTTGAAGCAGCATGGTAAGGTAAAATGACACTTTAGTAGAGGTTTGGGTTGCATAGCCGAGATACGTTCAGTTGCTCCGATGAACGGTAACTCAGGTCTCAAAGTCCCCCTTTTAGAACATAAACAAATGTAAACGAAGCAAATTCTACCAGTATGTACTGTAACATTACAATAAGAATAAACATTTCAACTTTCTGTTGATTTGGAGTTGCTGAATTGGCAAGGTAACTACACAAACTAAAACAAAAAGATCACCAGCGTTCACTGCCAAGTCCTTTTAGGATATTTTATTGTCTAGCACGGACAGCACTAGAAGTCGAGTCACGTTTATTTATATAGCACATTCATACGGCAAGCGCTAACTCAATGTGCTTCAAAATAAAAGCAGAACAAATGCAAAGGTCAACGATGACAGCGAGAGCCTTCCTCAGCATGTGACATGCTGAAGGAAGAAGGCTCACGGCGAAACGCATCCGTTTGTAGTTAGTCCTAAAAGGACTGATCTTTTAGTTTTAGTTTTAATTCATTCTGAACCGTGCACCCGGTTAGAGACTGTTGTTTGTGATGAGCACTCACATTCCTTTTGCAGTTACAAGGTAACTACACAACCTGAACCTCTACCAAAGTGCAATTTATAGCTTTAAAACAGACCTGAAAGCACAGCATGTTAAAACACATAAGAACAGATGAGTCAATAAAATAGCTGGAATAGACTGGTGCAGGCAGTTCAGGGTCAGTCAATGTTGAGCTTTGCAAGGCAAAGCAGCCAACTCCCAATGGTGTCACCCACACGCCCTTCAGAAGCATGTCAAATTCTCTTTAAGCATTAACTGGCCTTGGCACACTGAGTGTTCTGTCTAATACTCTATCAGTTAAAACTATTCGTATTGGTTGCCAAAACCGGTTGCATAAACCGATAAAAGAAAAGCACCATTTAAAGCCGTTCTCTGCTAAATGATTGATAGCTAGGAACCAAATGAACCCTCACGGGTCTGTAGCCCTAAGAGTCTACGAATGGAACCAAATGGACCCCTACTGGTCCATTTGGTTCCATTTGTACACTCTCAGTGTTAAGGAGGGTGTGCGTGGCCTAATGCATATCAAACTGGGGGTCAATGAAACTAAAAAGGCGGAGAATCACTGATTTAAAGAAACGGCTGCTACATAATGTAGCCCCTGTTTTTTAATAACCTTTAATATTTCTTCCAGTTTGACAAGACACGGTCCTTCTGGCTCGGGGTAGGGTAACCGTTGCCAGAAATGATGCACAGTGCACTGTGTGCTTTTTTCCCCCGACTGCGCTGTACAGTCCTAGCGGATAGAGAAACTGCTGTGTAAGGCTGAGCTACAGTACGTCTCAACCACGGCAGGAGGGAAGGAGAAGTCCTGACTGTGAAATTGTGTTATTTTGTCAGGGTGACTTAAGTCACACCGGCAAAGATGCTGGGAAATCTTCCACTTCCAGGACTGGGACATACGGAGGTCTAAAAATACACCTGAGTGCAGAGGGCAGAGGGGATGCGGGGAGGGGTGGGGGGGGCAGGGGGAGATGAGAGGAGGCATCAGGCAAGCACTAACGTAGGAGAATGGTGCACAGAAATAATTCGACTGAGCCATGAACATACAGCAAACCATACTGTAGCTGAGTATCCTACTATGGAATAAACTAAACTGTCCGTCCTTCCATCGCTCCTCATCCATCTCTCTCCTCAGTGGGTTGACCAATCGATCTGAACTTGCACAAGGGGAGTTACCATTGGCATATCAACGCTGTCGGGTGGAAACCGTGTATGTACAAAGAACGTTCCTTTTCTTTTTTTGATAAAAACGCGTTGTGAGCTTGCAGATCTGCTATTTTGCCTACGTTTGTGCGACACTCTTATGTGACAAAGTAAGGCATTAAATTACGAGAAAACATAAAAAGTTGAGATATGGAGAATGAGATACAAGGTTTCCGCCCGCCCCGACCACAATGATATGCAGCGAGTGAGGAAGCCAATGTTTCACTTTTCACAAATGTACGCTATTTATTAGCATCTTTGCCACTGGTTGTGGAATCTGTTGTTGCGGTCCCATAGTACGGATGGACTGCAATGCCACTGCAATGGTTCTATGATGGGATTTGTAGTCACAGACGCTGGTCCCATAGCCTGGACGGACGGTGGGTGGGAAATGCCTATCTTCTATCTCCAACTGAATCAATAGTATACAATATATATATAGTATATAGCATACAGTAAATAGCCTGTCACGGTGAGATAATGGGGTGCACTAGTGGGTGACTGGGTAGTGCATTGATCACATTATTGCAAAGTTACTGTTTCGATTCTGGCGGAAAACCTGTGTTGCGTTTACTGTAAATAAAGCTAAGTAAATAAACCTTTTTTTAAAGATGAGATGCCGCACTGGATACAGTAAAAACAGTACACAGTAAAGACAGGTACCATACTGTGCAAATACTCCGAACTCCAAATGTATATGGAGTTCGGAACAACATTATTTGTTGATGTTTTAATCTCATCTTCATCTCATCAGAATGAGGATGATGAAGAATAAATGTGTTGCCTTTACCTTCTCTAGACCTAATGTACAGTACCTAATCTAAGCTAATGTAAGCTAATGTAATGTATCCAGCTCAAAGTAAGCCACAGACACGGTCCCTTCCTCAACATGCTGTTGCGTGAAAAAGTAATTTTTGCTGAGTTCCTGCAGTTTGTAGCAGATGCCATGCAGATATTCTGGGGAGTCAACCCATTTCCTCTGCGCTCCACACAGCAGCGTTTAATGAGCTGACTGTTCCCAAACACATCGCCATTTTTAACTGAGCCGCTTTGCAGGTACAGTAGGAATTGCATTTCCTGGCTGATGCCAACCTATTTTCTTCAGAGACCTGGGATTTGCCTTTGTGTGTGACTGTGTGTGTGTGTGTGTGTGTGTGTGTGTGTGTGTGTGTGTGTGTGTGTGTGTGTGTGTGTGTGTGTGTGTGTGTGTGTGTGTGAGTGTGTGTGCATCATGTGGCTGTGTATGTCTGGGTATGTGATCACTTATTTGCATGAGTATAAGCTTGTGCATGCTTGTGTGTACGTGTGCATGTTGTGTGTGTGTGTGTGTTTGGCATTTAACTGCATTGTGCGTGTGTGCGTGTGCGCGCGTGCGTGCGTGCGTGTGCGTACCGGTATGCTTGTGCCTTTGATCCCTGATGTGAGTATGTTTGTGCATGTTTAAGTGTGTGTGTGTGTGTGTGTGTGTGTGTGTGTGTGTGTGTGTGTGAGTCATTTAACTGCAACATATTGACTTCCCCCTATAGTGTGAAAACCCAATTCTTCCACATGCAGGAAATAAATGCTATACCTGTTATTTATAGATCATAGAACATAAACGCTCCTTTATTTTGACAAGCATCGGCATGGAGGCAGGGGGGGGGGGGGGTTCAGGCTTACACATTCTTAATCAACGCACATGACTCGACAGATACAGTACTTACAGTAGGACTTCCATATGGGCGGCTGGTAATCCTCTGGGTCTGCAAAGGAAACAAGGGAGAGGTAGTGTTACAAACCCAGCACGGTGTTAATAGACTCTCTCATTAAAAGTCTCTGCTACTTTTCCCTCCCCTGTGGGCTGGCGGTGAGCTCATCCCACAGGGTAGGGTATGTCAACACTGTTTATCTTCTCTGCTATAATTATGCATGAGATTTCACACCGGGCCGATGCCTCTGGAGAGCCACCGGTGAACACACTTTTGTTCTGTTCGGTGTCCCCTGACGAAAGGCCGATCGATACAGATTCTCCGCTTGTTTTTTTTTTTGCTTACCGCATGTCTCCACCGGGTCAATATTACCGCCTATTATTATTTAAAACCCTATGTACTAAGTTGACCGGGGTCTCCCAGCGCTCTATATTTGTTCGTCTCCGTTTTTCCCCTCTACGCCTTTGCGACGCAACGCGTTGTGATCTTGTCGATCAGTGGCGTGCACAGACATTTT
Source organism: Gymnoscopelus microlampas (assembly GCF_963454915.1). Lineage (NCBI taxonomy): Eukaryota > Metazoa > Chordata > Actinopteri > Myctophiformes > Myctophidae > Gymnoscopelus > Gymnoscopelus microlampas. The sequence continues at coordinate 10,718,757 of NC_139940.1, forward strand.
GAGGGGCAGGTGCTCAAGTAAATTATACTTTTTATTGTTTACTTGGTCTACTCTTTTTTCCCTCTACACCTATACCTCTTTGCCAAAAATAGCCGATCTACAAGCCCACAACGCCTCGCAGCGCGAGGCGTTGTGGGCTTGTGGATATGCTATTTTTGGCCAAAGTTCTCCTCAGAAAAGGGATGCTAGGTTATGGTAAAAAGAAAAATCATATCACATAAAGATTTGGCGGACCCCTGTCGTAACTCTGAGGACCCCCGGACCCCCTGTTGAAGACCCCTGCTGTAAACTGGGAAAAAAAAGCTTTTTTTTTTTTCTTTTTTTCAAAAGGGCACTTCTGGTCAAGAGGGCAAAGGGCAGGTGCTCTAGCGCCACCTAGAGTCTATCTGTGCACGTCCCTGTTGTCGATGGCATATTTTCACTGAATGTTTGCCCCAGAATAGGGACAGTGGGATTCATGTTGTTAAATCGATCCCCATTCTGTCCAGTTACATGTGTCAAAGTGTCCCTGAGCAAGACATTTCCCTAACAGCCCCAACGACCATCTGAGCAGCCATCAGCTGGGTGAAGCTCAAACTGACTTAATAAAGGTCTACCTACCTTACCCAGGTGGTACAAACAAACAGGTTCAAACAATGCTATTTAATTAAATGAGGGAAGGAGATATCATTCCAAAACTTGACACCCGGGAGATTATTTTTTATTCCTCAGGGGAGAAAGCGGTGGAATGATTAAGCGGCTGATGTCTTCGATGGTTGATGTCTGATTAGGCTGCCGTGATCACGTTCCTGGAATGCCTGCTAATGGGGAGGCTAAAAATATCCCATGAGTGGAATGTCTCCGGTCTTGATCTACAGACTGACACAGGAATGAGGACAGTAGCTAGGTCAATGTCATTCCTTGATCTAACAGTTCAAAGACTAACAAAGAAAGCTCAGTGTCACTTCTGACCAATTTAGACAGGAAGGAAGACACAGGGCAATGCATTCTGGGAATGGATTAGGGATGGTTCACAATAGTCAACTAGTCAGCCAACAGCTGACTATTGAGTTGTTTTGTGTTTTTTTAATCCCTTTGATTAAGGTTATTACATAGATCAGAAAAACCTACAGTATGTCCATACATGCATGTATCAGAACTGTGTCTGGTGGACATTGGCCCTATGCCTATCCATACAACCTGATCATAAGGGGCTTCGGACAACGAATAGCCGAGAGAGAGTGAGAGAGAGATGACCAGATTCAACCCTATCTCGACATAGTTGGGTCGGTGCCTATTATGGTAGGAACACTAGCTGTGTGAGCCACCTGGATAACACATTGTATTGTGTCTTTCATGCTTTTCATGCTCTAGAACAGCGATCCCCAACCTGAGGGCCGGGGCCCACTGGTGGGCCATGAGTATATTGCAAGTCGGACCCAAAATATTTTAAATATTTTGATGATAATATAAAATTATTATAAAAAAATAAACATTATGTACAAATAATGTTATGTTTTTTTTCCTTTAATACCTTAAAAAGAGTTTGTCATTCCGATAAATGGGAATAAATAGACTATGTCAGTTCTATTGATCCAAGCGATTGATTGATCATTAAAATAGACATGCTCTGATGCTCTGCTGTGTCAAGTGGTCAGAGGGGTAGGCCGCAAATACTTTTAAGATATTCAAGTGGGCCCTGATCCAACCGCTCAGGGAACTGCTGCTCTAAAACACTAGTTGGGTAATTTCCACAGAAGACCACTTTGTATTTGGATGCCCCAATATCTATTATCGCTGAATTTAATTTGTAAGTTCTGACTTAATTTGCCTTCGGAGGCTTTAATGTTATCGAGGCACTGAACCCGTGCAATGTGTCTGTGATGGATCACGGCACTCGCATACATCAACCCCTGGTACAGTCATTTGACAACTAGAGTAATTGGCTGAATCACGTGAACAATGAATCACGCTGGTGCAGAAGATATGCTGTCTTCATTTAAAACATCCCGCACATTTATCACCAGATCAATAGCACCCACGCACGCACACACACACACACACACACCCACACACACCCACACCCACACACACACACACACGAGCGCGCGTGCGCCACTGTTCACTAGGCAGGATTGCAGGTGCACGCCCACCAGCACAGAGTACACACACCTGAGGGTCGGACTCAAAGGCTGGAACCCTGTGGGGATCTAAAGAACCTGAAGGAATGTGCTCTTGTACTTCAGTTCTTGTGAGGATAAAATGTGGGATAGAGAGAGGAAGAAACATTCAAAACATAAAAGAGAGGTAAAAAAGAAACCCCCCCAAGTGAGGCCATTTTGCTGATCCTCGCTATTTCAAGGCAGTGTTTTTGGTTTAATCACATGAATCTTAGAGTCCCTTTCCTGGGGCGAAGAGATTTGGGAGTAGGGGCGCCCCGGTGGCCCACCTGGTAGAGCACATACCATTAAAGGAGTAGTTCACCCAAAAAATGACTTATTTTCTATCAATTGCACACCCCATGAAGCCTTGAATCCATGGATTTATTTTTGTTTTTGTGGCATTCGTAAGCCAATAATTTGATTCCCGTCCCCTACCGGCTAATGTATCCGGTAGGAGACACAAAGTAGATTGTTTGTGTCTCCTACCGGATACACACCCGGTCATCAAATTATTGGCTTAGGAATGCCACAGTCTGTCTTGTCCGTTTTTATTTTAATTCTTATCATTTTCATGACCTCTATTAACATGTACCTTTGATTACTGTACCCATTTTTATTGTTTGTCATAATGTGCTTTGTTTATTTGTAGTTTTTTTGTCAAAAAATCAGACCTCTTTGTTCTACTGCCTGACACTACTGTGACTTCAATTTGTCTGAAAAAAATAATAAAGAGATTTGTAAAAAATAAATAAATAAATCCATGAATTCAAGGCTTCATGTAGTGTGCAATTGATAGAAAATAACTATTTTTTTGGGTGAACTCCTCCTTTAAGGCACAGTCCTTGAGCAGCCGACCCAGGCCCTTGTCCTTCCCCATCTCTCTCTCCTGCTGTCTCTCTCCACTATCGCTATGAAGGCTTAACAATGCCCAAAGAAAGAACTTTTATCTTAAGATGATAGATTTGGTGTAGAGGGAAAATGGGGGAGCCTAGCCTATAGACCTCTGAGAGACTCCGGTCAGCAAAGTATATATAGGGTTTAAGTGGTTAAGGCTTTGGTCTGGGTTTAGGATGAAGAGGATTAGGTTTAGGTTAAGATTAGGAGCTAGGAAAAGGGTTTACATGTATGAGGTTACAGTAAGGTTAGGAGTTAGAAAAAGGGTTTACATCAAATTATATGTATGAGGTTACAGTAAGGTTAGGAGTTAGAGAGTGAATGTATAGTCAATAGTGTGCGTCTGGCTGTGTCTTTGTTTAGGTGAGTATGTGTGTGTGTGTGTGTGGGAGTGACAGAGAGCGAGGGAGAGTGTCTCAGGGAAAGAGAGAGTGATTGACAGAGAAAACTTGAGAGAGAGAAAGCCTGGGCATGTGTGATTGCTAATGTCTCACTGTCTGAATATAGTTATAGTTTACTTATAGATTAGGATACTTGTTCTATTCTCATCTGTCACACTGGCAAGTAAAGACTGCAGGCATTCATCATATTTCCTCCATATTGTCCTCCACTATCCTACCCATTAAACTGGCACTGCAGGTTACCAGAGCATGGTGGCACACGCCAGTACTGTACCCAAAATGAACTAAAGCTCATCATTGATTTAGATAGTTAGTTATAGACAGCTTCCTCAATCTTTTGTTGCTAGGAGACATGTGAAGCCCTCATCAGCATCCTGTCAGCTGCTGAACTCTAGCAATTCTAAAACTATAATATTAATAATAATAATAATGAAAAATATAACGAGAAATGTACAAATCAGGACTGCTGTGTTGTTGTTGTTTATAGCCTGAAACCCTCAATACAGTAGTTAATTCCACAAGCTTTCCCTTCATTACAGTGTCTAAGCACAAGAACTGGATAATTGTAAAATTGCACACTTTCTACTGTATAATGGACTCCTTCTTCATATACTGTATTTAGCATAAACATTCCCTATACATATCCTTTTTGCAGACATCCTATATTCAGACGTTGCCGAAAATAGCAAAACTACAAGCTTAGCTCTGTGAGATTATAGATCTGCTATTTTCTGCATTTCAAACCAGGAATATGGTTCAATATCTGTTACTATGTGGTTTTTCCACTGTTCAGACTTGATCAAACCAATCTGATTCCAATCTGGACAGGCCAACATCTGATTTGGGCTGCCAGTCTGAATAAACATTGCCTTAATGCTGCAGTGGTTCTCAAAGTGGGGTCCAGGGACCCTGAAGGTCCCTTGAGGGGGTTCTAAATGTGGACCCTTACAGGTCTGAGAGTTATTTCAAGTTTCTATGAAATGAAAACGTTTGCGAACCACTGCCTTAATGTATTTACCCAAGGGTTTTTTACCACTCAGAATTGAGGATCTATTCTATTCAAAATGTGGTTTTCAGCCCGTGAAGAAACCTAGTAGCTAAATGGTTCTTCCTGTAACTCTATCCTGTCCCTCGCTGATGAAGCAACCTCATGTTAAAGCGCAAATCAAGTTTGATCTTATCGCTCATCTTATCTTAACCATCATGCATTTGATTGACAGTGGACACGTGTACTATTGCAGATCTATGGAGGAGGGGACATCTTAAGGGCATGTACTCTGTGCAGGGGGAACCTCCCGGGGGAACGTCTGAGTTCACTAACCATTGATTAGGCTTCAGGCTCCATTTGTTGATACGTAGCCAAATGGTCAGGGGAAAAACGTATTGTCCTCAGAAACAGTGGAGCTTTGTCACGGTGCCTCTGCAGCAGCCCGGCCCGATGCAGATGAATTATTCTAGTGGAGCTCAGTTTTAAAGAACGTGATTTTCATCTGGCTGTCTGCCAAATATGCTCTTTTCAATCTGATTTGGTTTAATAACTGATGCCATCTGAGTCTAAAGAATCCTGCAGCGTCTGGGGTTGAAGAATAGGGAGCGTTATTGGACAGGGGGGAGTCATGAGCTGATGCAAACTCTGGCACAGACTTATTGCAAACATGCACACGCTTGCAAATGCTGCGTATGAAGCTACAGTACTGCACAGCATTGGTTCTCAAAGTGGGGTCGGGGACCCCCATGGGTCCTTGGGGGGGATACCAAATAGCAGATCTACAAGCTCGAGCTTGTAGATCTGCTATTTTTGAAAAATCTTGAAAATGTGTGCAAATCTTTAAATCTCTTTTTTAAAAGGGCGAACATTTTTAACACAAGTCTTTGCTTCTGGGGGTCCCTGGCACAACATATTTTCAGGTGGGGGTCCGCGGCCAAATACATATCAATTTGGGGGTCCTTGGCACGAAAAGGTTTGAGAACCAATGGTGTACAGCATACAGCACAGCCACAAGCACCATGACACAGACGCACAGACATAATAGACAAAGACCATGGATACATACACGTCACACAGAGTCACGTGCGCACATGCACGCGCACAGAAACATAAGGAAGGACATCAAAAGGAATTCCAAAGTGTGGTGGGACTGAGTTTGCGTCTTGTCTGTTTATCGGGGTGAATTTGAGATAGCGGAGCAGCCGGTGGCATCTTCCCTCCCCGGAGGAGACTGATATTAATTGTGGCGCCCTCCATTACCCACCAGTCAGAAGCATTCGATAAAATAATTACCGTCGTCTGTTTGCCATCGTGGGGAGAGAGAATATGAGATGAATAAAGATCAAGATTGCTTAAGACTTCATCCACAGAGGTAACCTTCAGCACCAAGATAAATCAACCTCGACACAGCAGGATGAATCTGTGTGTAGTAGAGGCAGTGGGGGGTGCACACTGCACAGCTGAACGCTGCAATGATTATGTAGCCTACACAATCATTAGATGTTAACCTGATCAAGGCAATACCCCAGACTATAGCAACTGTCGTGTAAATCTGATTCAATCTGATTCATCTGGTTCATTTAACATCGTAATGCCTGATTTACACTTGGTTGAGGGCACATGTGTACATGCGTACATGTTGCACACCGCAAAATAGCAAATCTACAAGCTCACCACACGGCACAGAGCGACACATTGTGAGCTTATCTGCTATTTTTGGTGCACGACACAGCACGCAATTAAGAATGAATCAGGAATTACACTGTGTACTAGTGTGCATGTTAATGCAGCCAGTAGCTCTCAGTCTAGTTAAAGCATTTATGAGTTCTGAACAGCACAGGGGCCTGCGGTATCATCTCAGCTCATGGTTAATGAAGGACGACGGATGTTACTACAGACGTTTTCTCCTCATAACCACAAAATCCATAAACTGACAGACTATGGTGCACAGCATATGGCCTGAAAGACATCCATGTCATCCTACCCATATGGAGATGCGCACTCACACACACACACACACACACACACACGCACACCCACACACACACACACACACACACACACACACACACACACACACACACACACACACACGTGTAAGTGTGCGCAAACCAATAAACACATGTACAGTACTTGGGAATCGTAAGGTTCCCGGTTCGATCCCCAGCTCCTCCTGGCTTAGTGTGGAAGTGTCCTTGAGCAAGACACTGAACCCACTGAACCCCTAACTACTCCTGATGAACATGTTGGTGCCTTGCATGGCTTCCTCTGACATCGGAGTGTGTTTGTGTGAATATAATGCAATGCACACTGTAAAGCACTTTGGAGAAAAGCGCTGTCTAAATACAATTATCATTTATTAATTTGTAGTAGTACATATACTGTACAGGCACACACATGCACATTCAGGGTCACAGACACATACACACATAGGCATGTGGACACATACACAATCCATACACATATTAAACACGGTGTCAAGTGGGAACACACACACACACACACACACACACACACACACACACACACACACACACACACACACACACACACACACACACACACACACACACACACACACACACACACACACACACACACACACACACACACACACACACACACACGGGGGTAGAAGTGTACACAATCGTACATGCAATACACACACAGACTGACCATAACATCAGAAGCGACCCTCCTGTAGAGAGACCATCTGTGGTTTACTCTGCCCCCAAAACCAGCATCTCCAGATTGCTACACCACACACCAGATACAATCTCACTCGCTATGTATTTATACTTGGCGGTACGGTGGTGTCGAGTGCCAAAAATAAATAACCAATCAGCAAATACCCGATCTACAAGCTCACAATGTGTCGCTTTCATAAATGAAGCATATGAAACCAGCAACTCTAGACCAGTGGTTCTCAAACTTTTTCGTGCCAAGGACCCCCAAATAGACACTTATTAGCCCACGGACCCCCATTTCAAAAGATATGCCAGGGACCCCCATAAGAGAAGACTTTTTACGGCTCTAGCAGTGATTCTCAACCATTTTAATTTCAAGTACCCCCAGTTTGACATGCATTAGGGCTACAGACCCCCATTTAATGGAATTTCTATCACTTGGACCGCAATTTATATTCTAAAATCTATGTCAATGTAACTCTGAGAGTGTACAAATGGAACCAAATGGACCCGTTAGGGTCCATTTGGTTCCATTTGTACACTCTCAGAGTTACAGACCCATAAGGGTCCATTTGGTGCCTAATCTATCATTTAGCTGGGGACCCCCTGGAACTCCCTCAAGGACCCCTGGGGGTCCCCGGACCCCACTTTGAGAACCAATGCTCTAGACAGCTACTCACCAGATACAATCTCTGACTAGTATACTGTAAGTAGTATCTCTGTCAGAGGTTCTCTGGTGGTGTGTTTATCTGACACTGGGTGGGCTGGAGAGCCTTTGGGCAGCTGTACGATAAGTGTTCAACAACACTCCGTGTTCTAGTTTAAATGTAAGGAGGTTTTTGCCTGTTGGCCATCAGAGATTCTTTTAGCTATAGTGACGTCACCCCCCTAGTGCGTGTGAATAGATAGAGGAAGGAAGGGCATAGATGCCGCGTATTGGGGGTGCAAACAAAGATAGATGGCCGGAATACTGCGTCGACCACATCATCATCGCAACATCCCCTTCGGTTCAATTCTGTCCGGAGACCTGTGTTGCACGACTCTCCTCCCTCGCTTAAATGTCCTGTCTCGCTCTCTACACTCTCCAGTCTGCATAGAAGCAAAAGAAAAAGAGAATTGTTTCCAACATTCCATCGGAAATCCCTGTCTCTTAAGTCATCCCGGAAAGGAGCTGACATCTATCTAGATCTATGTTACAAACCTCTCTGTGCGAGTGCATACACGTCTGTCCTTCGCATATCTCAAGAACACGTGTGCGTTGCCGACACCCCAAAGGCGTGCAGTGTCGAGTGTGAAGTCGGTCCGATCAGCGTGCACCACCACGATTACATGCAAAGTCAATGCAAAGGCGACCAACCGCAAATTCACACAGAGCGTCGCAAATGACCCGACGTGAGTGGGGTTTGGATCCGGAACCGTAGGAATCGTGAGGAGCCGGGTCCAACATTTGGAATCATTTCAGGAACCGGTTTTATCATACTGTCAGAGCTGGTATGTGGACTTGACGTCTGCTATACAATTACAATACCGGTGGTTCGCAAACTTTTTCATTTCATGCACCACCACCGCCATAACTCTGAGAGTGTACACACTCAGAGTTACAGACCTGTTAGGGTTCATTTGAAACCCGTTATAGGAATCGTTAAAGGGAACCGTTATGGAATCTGACCGTTAAGAGGGAATCGTTAAGGAACCAGAATCGTTACAATCCTAGATGTGAGCGATGCGAATGGTGACACGATCTATGTGTCTGTCCCTGATGTGATCAATATGACAGCATAGTACTGACATCATGAGCTGGCCACCAAATGCTCTGATAACAGGTACGGCACTGGCGTCGTAATACATACAGTAGTACGCGCTGACAACGGGTACCGACGTCATAACTCATGTAGCACCCACTCGCTGACAACAAGTATACTCTGCTAGAAGGACACAGGAAGCAACATGCGGCAGAAACGTATAACCAACTGAAGGATGGGGAGGGGTTTCATGACTTCACAACTTATATGTAATGCTTTATTTCCTGAGATCTGTCAGGGGAACATTGTGCTGGTACAGTACAGCACAGCTTTTACGCCCGACCAGCGCCAAGAATGTGTAGGAGTCTCCCCCCTGACCTTAGAGCACCATGCCAGCAGCGGAGCCGCAAATGATTTTTCCAGGGACAGCAAATGATTGCAAAACATATCGGATTATCTCTCGCTTTTTTTATTTTTCATTAGATCAATGCAGAGTTGCTGCCTATGATGCAGAATGGGGGTTTATCAATTTGATGTTTCTAATGCACGGGTGGGCAACCTTTTCGGGCACATGATCATGCCATTTTTCAAGGCTTGGGTGATCACCCAGTGCCAGATAGTGAAACCCACACCATTGCTTTAATGTCTCATTACAGGCTGCTAGAAGCATAAAGTTAATAATTTAATAATAAAATCTAACAAAGAATGAGTCAATAACTTAATATGAATAATAAAAGTAAACGGTAATTCTGACTATCTGGGGAGAAAGGTTCATGCACATCAAACAATAATGGTTGTTTTTGATCAACTCAATTGATCACCTCAATAGCCAAACTGATCACACGATACTGTAGATCAACAACAGGTATAAGTGGTTGTCTAACCCTGTGCTAATACATATGTAATAAGGCTATAAACGTGATTACAATTACATTGTATTAAAGTGTAATGTAATGAGCGTCAGATGACCTATGAAAAGGTCTTAGACTAAATACCATTGAGACATTTTTCATAAATATATAACAAGTATTGTAACTACTACTTGTGTAGTAGTTATGGGAAGCTATTTACCCTTACAGTGTAGTATGCAATAAGACAACATTATAACTACATTATTAATTAGGGTTTACCACTGGGGCTGATAACAAAGTCAGAACACACACACACACACACACACACACACACACACACACACACACACACACACACACACACACACACACACACACACACACACACACACACACACACACACACACACACACACACACACACACACACACACACACACACACACACACACACAGGCGTAATATTTCCTGTCAGCGAACCCAATGAACTCTGCCTGTGGTGGTCTGGTGGACTTGAATGAACCATATCTCCCCACCTGCTGTTACTCCAGGTATGACTTTACAAAGAGAAACAGCCTCAAAGTAATAAAAGGGTTCCTCTGAAGAAGTCTCTGGGGATATCCCCATTAGAGGTTCTTTTCAACTTATAGCCATGAGCTCAGAGAGAGAGACGAGGCTAATATATGGAGCTCAAATGCAGACATATGTCAAAGACGCCCTCAAAGACGAGATTATTCAAATGTTGTGTGCGACTCCAAAAAAACTCTGCAGGAAAATAATGATACCCTTTGTGACCACCACTCCATCCTTGGCATGGACACAGGCTTGCAACCTCTGATAATTATATTGAGGGCCCGGCGGTAATGACAGCCCTCTGCAGCCACAGTAAGAAAAAGACTTTCCTCTTAAAGACGCAGTGGTCAGATGCTGAAACTCCAGCGCGCTCAGTAACGCGGGGCATGAGATAATGCTTTGTTGAAGCCGGCGGGCTTCCACAAGCCTAAAAGAATCGGCTTGGAACCACTGTGTCTGTTGCTCTCACTGGGGCAGTGCCTTGGGGAAACATGACGCCAGCTGTGTGGTGTGCGGTACGGTTGGGGACGCAGGGAGAATGAGGGAAAATACTACATAAACACTGCCTACTATACTGCTCACTCTAATGGCAGACCTATGTATAGCATTAACAAGGATTGTTGCTTTGTAAATAAAAAAGGCTATACAACTTCTTTCAAATTGTGGCCGCTGCGGCGATGGTGGAGTTGTATTTAGGTGTGTGTAAGCAGGTTTATTGGATTTAGAGTTACGGTACACATCCCCCCTTCAGACTATTCCAAGCATACCCCCTCTCTCCCCCTCAGTCTCACACACTCACACACACACACACACACACACACACACACACACACACACACACACACACACACACACACACACACACACACACACACACACACACACACACACACACACACACACACACACACACACACACACACACACACACACACACACACACTCTGGCTCTTGGTGTGTGGTCACAATATGAGGCAACGGTGCTGTGATAGCTCACTATGTACTTTAACACCCAGCAATCTCTTGGCTTTATCAGCCCAGAGCGACAAGCTTAAGACGTCGCGTGGAACTGCTGTTTCATTCTGGGTGTGTTTGAACAGCTGCAATCCCATTTCTGGTTCACATTGGATGTTACTTACCATGAGACTTTTGCTCATGTATGACAGACAGAGAGAATAACTCACTTTTTTGTCCATTGTTGCCAAAATGAATGAATTAACTTGGGTTCATGCTATAATATAAAAACAGCATGCACTATATTATATCACTGGACCATGAAATAATCAACATCATTTTCAAAATGTCACAATATAAGCCCCAGTCTTGGGCAGTGTTTTGGAAACCGGTAGACTGCTGCAGGACAGTTGCCAAAGAAGCTCTTTTAATACATTAAAACTGGGAAAGCATCTGTGTTATTTTAGATCTTTGCGTTGGCTATTAAAAAATAGCAGGTATAGTGCTGCTCTGAGAGCTTGTAGATCTGCTATTTTTGAACATTTTTGGAAAAATATTGAAAGAACTACTGGTTTAGAAGGCATTTGTAGAATCGGCCTCAGGTCTTAATGGGTTAACCAAATGGAAAGTCAACAAGGGAATTGTGGGGATAATTGACAATGTAATGATGATACCATCCAAAAACCAAACCCCAGGCTGGTTACATGTTAGAACCTCACGGTCCCTGTCTGTCTGTCACATGAGAACTGCTGCGTGCCCTGGAAGTGTTGCCATATTTTGTGGGAGATATAAGCCACAAGGTCTAGGAAAACAAGCCCAAAAGAAGCATAGGCCACATGAGCCATTTGCTCACAGCTTGTAGATCTGCTATTTTCAAAAACTCTTGAAATAAAATGTGGAACATTTGGAATATTTTTGCAACGTCCAAACAACACAAATGCTCCCTGGCACAAAACACTTAGGCCTATATATATTTGAGAACCACTGGTTTAAAAATAATTACAAAAACGTGGAAGCAAGCCTAAATAAGCAAGTAGTAGGCCTACATACCAGCCCAAAAGACTTCAACCCGCAACTGAATATGAATATTTACAAGCAACTTTACAGAAAAAGGAGCCCAAAGTCACTTATAATAAGCCGACATGGCAACACGGTGCCCTGGTCTTTCCATCGCTCAAAGCAGGACGACAGTGCAGTTTTGTGGCTGAGGGCAATCAAATCAAATCAAGTTAATTAGGAGTCATTATTGAGAGCTATTTGATCCTATAGCCCCATGTTTATGAGCTGAATCACTGGATGCTGCGTAAAAAGAGAGTTAAGAAATAAATTAAATCATATTCACAATAATAATAATAGGTCCTATGAACGGCGCTCAAATTTGCGTGCAGAAACACACACATGTTAGACGAGGGGTGTGTATTGTATGTACCAAAAAGAAAAGAGAAAAACGAGAGAAAAGTTTGATTCGTGCAAGCATTTCCATGCGCACATCATGGCATTTATATTATTTACGTTTGCGGATTAATGCTCTAACAGCAACTCGTATCTAGGCCTATAATAATATCAATAATAATAATAATAATTATTATTATTATTATAATAGGATAACTACAACAAAACAACAAAAACAATCATAACAATAAGCACATTTATTATACATTTAAATGTAGGCTACCCCTTTAGGGCTGTAGAATCAGCCTAATGATGTAGTTTCCATTGACTTACCAGATGACAGTGATGAACCTGACAGGCTTGAACTGCTGGACGCTGCCATCCCGTCTGGGTTCCTCCCGTATTATATGGTCAAGGTGCGCTCCGCGATCATCACGTTCCCACCGCCTCCATGAACATCACGTCTGCGCTCTCTCGCTCTCTCTATCTCTCTCTCCCCACTCCTTGTTTTTTATTGGAATTTCTTATCTTAGATTATAATGACTATTTCGTGTCTTGATTCGTACACAGCCAGTTTTCAGTCACGCAAATCAATGTCTACTTCAAATCTTTCCTTAAATGCTTCTCTGTGCGCCGTGGTGCCACACTGCCGCATTCTAGAGGTACTTTCGCCCACTGGCAGGATAAAAATAGTCTACAGAACAAACTACAGCAGCAACACATGAACTTCTGCTATAGTCACCCTCCTTTGGTCGGGTGTGTGCATTCCACTGTTTCATATAATAATAATATATTCTATAGCCTGAGTTTCCTTCTGCAGAATTGTTATAAACTCAGTTCGTTCGGCCATAGTATCGCTTCCATGTGCCACTTTAAGGTTTACAATAAACACCACACTGCAACGTGGGCGCGCCTTCTTAAAGTGAAAGTCTGTGGGAAAATAGAGTCTAGAGATACCATAGTCCAGAGGGACGAGCTCGCAGTGGTTGGCTAGTTGGTTGTCAGGCAACCATTGATGTGAGGTGACAAATTACATTGTAAAATGCTGTGGCTAACGATGACAAGGATAGAGGCAGCCTGTTTAGTTATGAGTCATTTATTGTGATAACCTTTCAATGCTGAGATCATTGGTATTTGTTTATCAATGTATTATGTCTTTATGTTTTAATGTGTGTGGTGTCTTCTTAACCAGGGCCCACTTAAGATATGTCTTATGACTACCCTGGTTAAATAGAGATTAAACAAAGTGGGGATTAATTGATTGATTGATTGATTGATTGATTGACTTGTTTTGTACTCTTGACAGATAGGCCTATGTACATAGGTCTCTGTCAAGCGTATAAAACGCAATAAACCTCGAGAGAGCTTATTATTACATTGGTGTATAGGCCTAATTGTAACCACAGCACTTAGGCCTACCACTTACCAGACCCACTTAAACGACTGGCTTACACTACACTTACTCTATTAAGGTCCCACACATGTTCAGTCTGAACTGGGAAGGCCTGCTTTCTGTTGGTGTTTTTGTTGTTCCAGCTTAACTGAATATTTCTCATGCTAAAAACGAATGCCTCAGAATGTGACTGTTTTTTAACTTAGGCTACTAGTTTTCTGTTTGGGTTTTATGTTGTTATTTCGGTGTCTTACGTTTGTGTTTTTTAATTGTTGATATGTTTTTGTAAATGAGGGCAAACCTTCAGTGCTCTTTTCAAGAATAAAGGTCTCAATCAAATTTCGATTATTGTGGTCCTTTCCTTTCAGTGTAAGCAACAGTGAAAATAAATGCTTAGGCCTACTACTTGGGGTAGAGTTCTGAAGAAAGTGGTCAACTGTTTTGTTTTATTGTCCATTGAATAGTTTTCATCATGATTTGTGTGCATGGGGATCTCATCTTAAACAAGCTCAGTGCTTAATGAGTCTTCCAGTTTAGTAGACCTTGTATTGTGAATTTGTACTTCCATGTACTGTTGTTCTCATGTCTTACAAAATAAAGTACATCAATCAATCAATACATCAGTCAGTTACCCCCCTACCCATGTAATTATATTCAGTTAAATTTGACTTTATGTATGTATGTATGTGACAATGCTGCCCCCTCGTGTCAGCGGTTGCCTGACTACCATCCCTCCACGCAATGGGATCAGACTGTAGATTCGCTTGCTCATCGCTTGATTTGAGTTGAACAAGTTCCCATAACTTAGGCTGTCACAAAAGTCTATATACTTATGGAAACTAGTTTAAACAAAAATTAAGACAATTCGTTAAACATAATAATACATAGCCTAATGTAAGCGTCAGTCCACACAAGGTTAATGCCCTATTTCGGCCACTAGGTGACAGCACAGTGACATAGAGGAACACCAACGACCAACATATTATAGGCAACATTAATGTGTGAATTGTTACACGTTTCTTGTACTCGTCGTAACGTTACACAAACACTAATACATACACACACAGCACTAACATGCGTTGTAGTAATGTCGTCTTAATTAAACGTAATACAATGAATGATAACATTCCCTGAGTGGACCACTGCTTGACAACTCTGAACACTCTACTACATTGGTTCTCAAAGTGGGGTCCGGGGACCCCCATGGGTCCTTGAGGGAGTTCCAGGGGGTCCCCAGCTAAATAATAGATAGTTAGGAACCAAGTGGACCCTTATGGGTCTGTAACTTAAATTAAAATTGGTTTTACAATAAAGATTGGGGTCCCAGAGATAGAAATTCCATTAAATGGGGGTCTGTAGCCTAATGCATGTCAAACCGGGTGACCATGAAATTGAAATGGCTGAAAATCACTTCTAGAGCCTAAAAATCTTCTCTTATTGGGTTCCCTGGCATATCTTTTCAAATGAGGGTCCGCGGGCTAATAAGTGTGAAGTGTCAATTTGGTGGTCCTTGACATGAAAAAGTTTGAGAACCACTGCTCTACTAGAGTGGGGTCAATTCACTTTGCAGTTTATCTAGGTCTGAAGCGGATACGGAAACGGAGCCTTTATGTATGTGTATGCACAAATTACCGGATACAGTAAGCGGGTTCCAGACCGGATCAGAGCACTCGACGGTAAATAGAAACCCGGCTTTAGATTCCATCATGTACTGCGGAAAGCCTGGCGACACACGGTCAAGCCAGACAACTGTTCCACACTCTTCTGAATCTGATGGCGGGATCATTTTAAAATTGTGTGAGACAACAATCTGACTTGAGAGACTACAAAAGGAATTCATATCGCACTCAAAACAAACGAAAAGGGAAGTGAGCGTCGCAAACGTGTCACATGATCAGTCCGTTTGATCATGTGACAGCTAAAACGTTTCAGTCATAACACTCTCAGTTGCCTCTCTCTCTGCTCAGCTGAGCAGCAACCTGAAACACCCTATACCTCTATGGAAACACCAGAGAGGTTCACACAGGCTACCGACAAGCTAACAAGACAACAACAACACCACATTGCAAGGTACGTTGTTCCAAATGCAGTCTACCAGGGGTCTTCAACAGGGGGTCCGGGACTCCTGGGGGGTCCTCAGAGATACTGCAGGGGGGCCGCCCAATCTTTTGTGTGATAGGGACTTTATTATTTAAAATTGTTACATTAACCACTTGAACCTTCGCATGACGCATCCATATTCTGGGGGGAACATATTAGCCGAAAATAGCAGATCTGCAAGCTCACAATGCATTGGCTATTTTTGGCGAAGAGCTTGTACAGGGGAAAAAGAGAGGACCAAGTACCGAGCCAAAGGTAAAGTTTACAAAGTATTGAGGGTTTAAGTCTTTAAATGTCTGACAACACACATTTAACATGAATCAAATATATAGTGGGGGTCCCTGCTTCATCTCTCACTCAGCTAAGGGGTCCTTGGCCTGAAAAACAATGAAGACCCCTGGTCTACACTACACCTGGTGTAGCCTCGATCTCACCTGGTGTGACATGAGGAGAGCGTGATTGTCTTTGCAACTTGATATACAATGTATAGGGAGCTGGAGGCAACAACGGGCCTGTAGCTACTTGCCAGAGGACCATGTGAGACTCTTTCTTCCGTTTTGTGGTTTTGTCTTTTTGACAGAATGTTACGGGAGACGCTGAGTGTCCTTCTGCTGCTGTCGGCGTGTCTGGAGCTGGCACAGACAAGAGGCTGCTCAAGTTTTTTCTGCAGGAAGTCACACCGTGTGAGCAGCTCCACCGCTGGAGACAGGGGTGACCCTGGATCACCACTCTTTCTCACCCCTTACCTGGAGAAAGGCAACATAGATGAAGGTACACTACGCATCCTGAGTTCAACAGTTAAACCTAACTGTTAATCCATTCCTCAGACCTAAACCCTGTAACTTCACAAGAAACTGAACATTTGGCATCCTTGTGCAGCAACATAGAGAGATAGATCATAATATGTAATGCTGCTGTGTCTCTTTCTCTCTCCCTCTCTCTCATATACAGTATATGAGAGAGAGACAGCATAATATACTGTATATGAAAGGGAGACAAAGAGACACACACACACACACACACACACACACACACACACACACACACACACACACACACACACACACACACACACACACACACACACACACACACACACACACACACACACACACACACAGCAACAATACATATGATTTATAAGAGAGAGAGCGAGAATGTACAATACAAAAGATGCAACAGTACAATAGGAAATGGCAGTGAAGTAGTAGGGTATAGCTATATCACCAGGAAATGATTAGACTGTTATCAATTAAACTAAAGTGACAGCACCATAAACATCACCTCCATAAAGACAGCATATATCAGGCATGTGAATGTAAACATAGGTGGCGGTTATAGTCTCACGTGCAGGTGAGACATCACCTGATCACCTGACGAGACATGGGGTGAACACAACAGGCTTCTGTAAGACCATGGTGTTTTTTTTTCTTCGTGACAGGCAATTCTATCCTCACTGTTTTAATGGACTGACATGTTATTGTTTTAGCCAGGAGATTGAGTCTGGTGGGACCTCTGCCTGGTGACCCTAGTGTGAATGTCAAGAGTTATGCCGGATACCTCACCGTCAACAAAAAGTACAACAGCAACATGTATTTCTGGTTTTTCCCTGCACAGGTAATCTGCTGTTATATTATATTGGAATTCAGTGGGGTGGGGGAGTAGTCAACATTAGTACACAGACCTCACTATCTAGTATCAGTCTGTGTCGGTAAATATGTGATAATGAATTGCCCCATATGTGTACCCGACCCAGTTTGAGTAAAAGAATGCAAGCTATGAGGATGGTGTTTTATTTAGACTCTACACTGTCTAAGGTCTAAATCTAAATATGTACACAACCATGAGATGTCGCCTACCAGGGTCTAGGGTCATAGTAGATGTCAGTGTTTCTGTGCGTTTACCATAGCTTACTAAAGGCATTTAAGGTTACAAAGCCCATGTTAAATGCCTATTATACTGTGGAGGCACATCCAGTATTATGTTTTGCATTGCTATACACCTACTTTACTGATCGATTGAGGATAGATTTGATTTAGTAAAAATGTATACAAGTGAAATACACGCTATATATGTGAGCCATGCAGAGGATAACACACAAAGTATAATGACATACTGTACTTATTTATAGTGAGGTTTTCTACTTGGTGAAAGGACTAGTCTGTCTGCACCAAAGCTGTTTATGACCCTCATACTGTATTTATGTAGCCTACTTTTTTGAGACCTTTATACCTTTATGTCTTTGTCTTCTCCTTAAGAGGTCTGTCTTCCCTCTATTGTAGATGTATCTCTTTCATAATCTTTACTGCTGTAGCGACCCCATTTATCTGAGGAATTATTAAGGTTTCCCTTTCTTTATTATGGTAGATGATCAATCACAGATTTCATAGGTGTAATACTTGGGAATCGTTGAGAATAAATGTGCTCTATTATAGTAGTATCACTCATCCGTCGGATCGACGGGAGACTCCACCACTCTATCAGGGTGCTCAAAATGGCTAGGAACAAACCACACAGCAAAGCTTCTGCTCTGTGGTTATTGTCAAGATCTTTTTTAAACAAACTTCTGCTTAATTTCATAGGTCAGTCAGTGGAGAGAAACAGGAAGGAGAGGGAACAGAGTAGGGATTGTCATGTGACATATTCACTGCACTGTGACTGAACCATAAATGTTGCAATCATGTCGTTAACACTAACTGGTCGACCTACCAGCTGCATGACATAACATGTGGAGATAGAATATGGTACCAACTCATCTCCTTTTTATAGCTATGACCAAGCAGCTAGTATTATTGTTTGTCTTCTAACTGTTGAAGCAATGCCGCAATACAAAATCATTCATGGATATCCCTGTGTCCTGATTGCCTGAGAGGCCATGCAATTACATATTTTAAAATGGATCTAAATGTATTTTAAGACATGGCATTTTTGTTACTGTTACCGATAGTTTGCATTTAACATGACATTTTTTAATTGTACAGTTGTACTGTCTGTAGATACATCCTATCCTAACACACATGAACACTTAGGCAGACATAACTAATCACAGGTTTTCACGATTTACGTGTTTGTTCTGACTATGGGAGACTGAGAGTACAGTGACTGCTTACAAACAAGCCCTAAAATAACTATATACATTTGTTTTGTATCACCTTTTTAAGAAGCCAAAGTCACCACAAGATGGTGCTCAAATCATATCTTTAGTTGAAGATCCAGATGCTACTGGCAGGAAAAGTTCAGTTCAGAACTAAGTTGTCAAAGCATCCAAATGAAAGATCAACTTTGATTTTATTTTATTCCAATGATAAATAAACAGACAATTTACTTTAAATATAATACTTGGTGTTCTGCAGGTGAGACCAGACACAGCTCCAGTGTTGTTGTGGCTCCAGGGGGGGCCTGGAGGCACCTCCATGTTTGGACTCTTTGTGGAACATGGACCTTATGTGGTGTACAAGAACCTGACTGGTACAGTGTGGCTATCAGAGGCTTATGTTCAGACTGGCAGCCCAAATCACGTTTTTGGCTTTTCCAGATTGGAATCCAATTGTTTCTTTTTTTTATCAAGTCTGAACTGCAAAAACAAAAAAAACGACACACACACACACGGACAGCAACTCACGACGAGTTGTGAGCTTGTAGGTCGGCTATTTCGTATGTAGCGTCACTGTCGTATGACAGAGTACAAGTTAACCCATTTAGACTTAGATTTAGCCGATTCAAAAAATGCCTTTTAAATCCTACTGAAGTTTTCTGAAAAACCTTGGGTGGAAACCTCATTATGTCCAAAACAAGGATTCAAAAATAGCAAAAGTAGAAGATCCACAAGCTCAAAACGCTGCGCAAAGTGACACGTTTTGAGCTGCTATTTTTGAATTTGATACTTTTGTGTGACGCTGTAGTACGATCAAGTAGGGCATTAATCTCAGAAAAAAATATTAGAATATAAAGATAAGAGGTTTCTGCCCGGTTCCCAGCTTGAAACAACATATAGGTGTAATATAGGGTCTAAATAGGTTAAGCATTACTCATGCACGCCTATGTTGTTACCACAGCAGCCGATGCAGATAGGTGTGAATGCACAAATCCAATCTGATCACTTGCAAACAACAGTGTGGACTGTGGACATTCGGTCCTAAAGATCATTTTGAGAATCAAATCGTATTTGCCTGCAGTCTGAACAAAGCCAGAGTGATTCATATGAACACATCCTTCATATAAACACATCCTTCTACGGCAACTTTCTTAACACCCAATCTTTGCTCTCTTTGCAGTTGGTTCGAGGGATTACTCCTGGGCGTCGAGATATTCAGTGCTGTATATCGACAATCCTGTAGGTATTTGTTTGATCATTAAACAAATAGGGAAGGGAGGGAGGGAGAGGGGGTGGACTGATTAGATGGTTTCCTATATACACACAGTCCAGCAATGAATGAATGGTGTAGTTAGTATTTACTTATGATATTTATGTCCGGTGTATATTTGTGCTTGTGGCAGGTTGGAACGGGCTTCAGTTTCACAGACGATGACCGGGGCTTTGCTCGGAACCAGGACGATGTTGGCAGAGACCTGTATAGGTAACACGATTACTGTAGTATCACTAGTAGCACAAGTAGTGATATTATCAGGTTACCCTAGTAGAAGAATTAATAGTAATAGCAGTGATAGTAATTCAGTGGTGGTGGCCATAATCATTTTGCTATACTGTACAGATGTTTACATAGCAAGTAAGACAGACAAGTATCGTGACCAAAAAATAAATAAATCATGTGGATTTTGGGATCCACATGGGAGTTGCATGGCCATAATGTGGATCTCTGACTCCAGCCAGTGACGTCCGTCATCTATGATCAGCTATGACTGTCAGCTATGACACTCCACAAATAGTAGTGGGAAGAGGGGTATCGTGCACCCCCTCAGCAATATAATTCTAATCAGTGTTTCTAGATTGAACCAAATGTGTACAATATACTATGTACATATACCATCTAT
The DNA here is from genome assembly GCF_963454915.1 of Gymnoscopelus microlampas. NCBI lineage: Eukaryota > Metazoa > Chordata > Actinopteri > Myctophiformes > Myctophidae > Gymnoscopelus > Gymnoscopelus microlampas. Next base: position 10,739,865 of record NC_139940.1, read on the forward strand.
ATGCAAATTAGTGCCGCCATTATGAAACTTCTATCTTCACTATAAATCAGCCAATATGCCAATAAGCCAATGAAACTATTCTTAAAGGGATCACATGTACCTGTGGCATGCTGGTGTGCAAATGAGTGCTGCCTTTACAATGTGTTAATAAGGGTGTCTTCTAACACCTCTTAATTACTTCCAACTGAACTCTTCTGGGAAACGTTGTGCGAGCCAATCAAAGTTGAGAATTACTCCCAACCCAACCTTTTCAGTCTGTCTTTCAGCAGCGGGTAAAGGGCTCAACTGGATGGGCAGCTACCCGCATTGCCCAGCGCTGACACTTCTGCTCTGGAAAACTTTGTGGGAGCCAATCAAAGTTGAGAAGACCTGGTGTGAAAAACTGTAAAAATATAAATTGGCCAATATGAGCTTGTGGGACGTCTTAACTAGGGGCTTGTGGGGGTGCTGAATCCATTCCATGAGCTATGCAAAGACGCCTAACTACCTCATCATTGGTGCGCGGAACAAGAAACGGATAATCAGTATGCACTTGGTGAGGGGATGGCTGCACCATGGTAATACAGTAGATGCATTTCTGATGTTTATCACAAAAACATGGACTCTTAGATCACCTTTCAAAGTTAATGCCAAATTATACCCATTTCCATTTCACTTTCTAGGAATCCCAAGAATCTAAATATATGGCCACCACTTGGCCAATCACGCCAGGGAGTCATTGTTACTAAAAACCGAATGGTTGGACTGGATTCAGCACCCCCACAAACCCCTAGTTAGATGTCCCACAAGCTCATATTGTCCAATTCATATTTTTCCTTTTTTTTTCTTCACACCATGTCTTCTCAACTTTGATTGGCTCCCACAAAGTTTCCCAGAGCAGAAGCGTCAGCACTGTGCGACGTGGGCAGCTGCCCGCCCAGTTGAGCCCTTGCCCGCCCGCTGCTGAAAGACATACCGGAAAAAAATATTCTCAAATTTGATTGGCTCCCACAAGGTTTCCCAGAGGAGCAGTTGGAAGTAATTGAGAGGTGTTCGAACGAAGACACCTTTATGAACACATTGGTGGAGAAAGCTATTATTTTGCAGATGGCTAACAAAGTTGGCTAAAGGGATATTTCACTTTCAAATAAAATAAACATAAAAAAGGATATAAAAAATAAATGAAAAAAGTAATGGAAAAATCACGGCCCCCTCACGCATTAGAAGGTCCTTCTAATGCGTGAGGGGGCCGTGATTTTCCATTACTTGTCCATTTATTTTTTATATATGTTTTCATGTTTATTTTATTTGAAAGTGAAATATCCCTTTAAATAATATTCGGTGATTATATTGTAAAGGCACTAAGGCAGCACTCATTTGCACACCAGCATGCCACAGGTTCATGTGATCACTTTAAGAATAGTTTCATTGTGATCCTTGACACTCAAAACATAGGTCTAGACACCTTATTTGTTCAGTTAGGTGCAATATTGGCTGATTTATAGTGAAAATAGATGTTTCGATAATGGCGGCAACAATTTGCATATAAATGGTACGTGGAACATTTTGACAACTTTTTAACATAGCTCATCATTTTGTACCCATTTCTTCCAATCTAGAGACACCGCTTAGAAGTATATTTGCGGGGGATGCATGATACCCCCCTCTTCCCACTAGACTTAAATGTGAGCAAGGTTCCAGCCAGATCAGAGCCCCTGATTTCCATTATAACATTTAAGTGAAATATTTCAAAAAGTATAAAATGCATGTGTTTTGTACATGCTCTGCATGCTCCAGACCCACAGACTGACACTCTTATAGATGGCTCGACTCCTGCAGAGTTGAGATGCAGTAAAATAAGAAATAGAGTGCATGCATACTAGAACAATATGCATGAAAAGGAACTAAGACAAAAAATAACAATGATAAAACCAGACGCATAAAATCTTGTCTGTAAAATATATTTAAAATGGTCCTAATATTAATCGCTAATAACGCCTCTCTCACCTTTGCTTCTCTCTCGCCCCAACCCCATCTCTCTTCCAGTGCATTAACTCAGTTCTTCCAGATCTTCCCTGAGTATCAGGCCAATGACTTCTATGCCACTGGAGAGGTCTGTGTTGCTTCTTAAGCACTGTTATTATTAATTTATAACGCTGATGTAGATTCAAACAAGTAAGAATCTACAAAAGGCTTGTTCTCATCAGTCTTAATTACTATCCATTTGTAGCTTTATCTTTTATCTGTATCTGAGCCCTGGCCGCTCTAACGACCTAATTTCCCCCCAGGGATCAATAAAGTTACATCTTATCTTGTTGTCAAAAGGGGATTATTATGCAGGTCTCATGCACACAGCCAAGACCATGATTAACATTAAATAATTGCATATGCCAAAGAGCCAGCAAGACGAAACACTTTGACAGTTGTTTAGCTAGGCAGTCAATCCAGCATCTTGAAATACCACTACTGGCATCTAAACTTAATGGCCTAATTAAAACGCTCCTCCTTTTATATTCCCGGCATTCAGCTGATGCTTTTATTCAGAGTGACTCGAGTGCAATGGCAGGAAAAAACCTACATTACATTTACAAGCAACCAAATGTTATGTTTTGTTCAAGGTCAAATCCACAAAGATGTTCCAGTGATTTGAAATTAATTTCCCTTTTTTTGTCTCCTTGCAGTCCTATGCAGGGAAGTATGTTCCTGCTATCAGTTACTACATTCATAAAAGCAACCCCAATGCCAAGGTTAAAATCAACCTCAAAGGAATGGCCATTGGGGATGGACTCTGTGACCCAGAACTGGTAGGTTTCTGAATGGAACACAATACATGTTACAGCTGGTAGTTCTCAACCAAGCAATCTGATTGGTCATGTTGGTGTGTATTGGATTTGTCAAAGTCGTGTTCTAGCCGTGCTGCTAATTTGTAAATGTATTCCGTTGCTATACTGTACCAACGCCTCTGGCATCCAGGGAGCTAGTTGGCAAAAACCTTTCAGACGGAGCATAAACACTGGGAACCGTTGTATAAATGGTTTAATTTGTGAAGGTGTTGAATGTGTTTGTTGGGCTACCTTTAAACAGAAATGATTGTCCAAGTTTCACAACTTGGGACACAACCGGTGCACACAAGTTTGTGTACCGGAGTGACCGACTGGAACTCATTTTGTGAAAATTCCATTAATACCCAGCAACCTGCCTTGGTTGTGTGATTCACTTTTGAGTTTTATGTGAGCGCTTTGCTACAGCATACCGCTGTCAATCAAAGCGTGGGAGTTTGATGAAGAACGACAACTAGCTTACTGTCTTTGACGGTCTGTCTGGCTTTGTTTGGGTCTGTTTCAGATGCTGGGCGGGTATGCTGACTTCCTGTACCAGACAGGGATGATAGATGAGCTGCAGAGGCAGTATGTGGTCCAGCAGACCGACACGGGCGTTCAGCTCATTCAGCAACAGAAATGGGTGGAGGCGTTTGAGGTAGGAGACAAGGGCCTGCGTTTTATTTTAAGATTGTTTTGCGCAGAAATGTTGTGCTCATGACCGCACTTAACGATTTAGGTGGGAAATGAGTTCTTTGTCTTTTTGTTCTATTGACCGGTCTGGTTGATCAAAAGTTAAACTAATTTGTGTCATCCACAGAATGCCATAGACGTTATTAAATGTTTTCGTTATTACATTTTTCAACTGGTTGTACAAAAAATCTATCTTTTTGGTTCTTAAATAAATGTTAACCACTTTAAACCTGGTGCCCCTATTTTGGGCATGTTGGCAACATTTAAAATATCTTAAAGTAGCGAAAATAGCCGATCTACCAGCCTCGCCGTAGGACTAAAGAGACTATACTGTAGTATTTAACAAGACTATTATATTCCTTCCTTGTAGCTTATGCCTAAGCATGTTGTGTCCATGTGCTTCAGGTGTTTGACAGGTTGCTGAATGGTGACGTGGACCCCTACCCCTCGTTCTTCCAGAATGCCACGGGCTGCACCAACTATTTCAACTATATGTCGTGTCAGGTACACTGAAACACTGGCAGACATTTTACCCAGCTCATGCCTCAACCGTACAGTCATTAACCCTGCAAGGCCCAGATTCTTTTCAAGTTGTGATGATTCCTGGCTCTGTGGGGGGTATTTATATGCAAATATCCTGGCCAATGGCATTGTAAGACTAAACAATAGGACCCAATGAGGATTTAGAGGTGAAAAAAATACAAAATAACAGAAAAGAAAAATGATTTAAACTCATTTCTTTATAAAACATACATGTGATCGTGCGATCACACTGGGCCTTGCAGGGTTAATACACTTTTGGACACTGTTGACATGTTGAGTCTTCCATAGTTTAGTGTTTGTGTACCTAAATGTGAAAAAAAAGAAACTGCTGTGATGTGCATTCGATATCTCTTGCTGACTTAGTTGTATCATCATCAGTCATGATGTTGATTTTTCTTATGATCATCACTGTTTCTAATATCGTTAGTTTAAAGGGCAACTTTGCACATTTTGTTTTGCCTGAATCCTCTCATTCTGTTGCTACTAGGACGACATGTGAAAATCCCAATGCATTCCATGTCTCAAGATTTCGCTCTCAAAGGTGCTATAGAAGGAACCGACTATATTGTAAAATGTTCACATTGTCAAAATTAGAACGGGTTAGAAATAGGCAACAGTGTCCTTTAACATTGATCCTTCATTCTGTTTCTTTCTCTTTTCTATGTATTTGTTCTCGTACTACTTTTAAAACACCTGTAACTTATATGTATGAAAGTAATTCTTATGATGGCAATGATTACGTCTAAAGGAGCCTGAAGACCAGGAATACTTCTCCCAGTTTGTGACTCTGGTGGATGTGAGGCGCTCCATCCATGTGGGGAACCTGACGTTCAACGACGGTTCGGAGGTGGAGAAATATCTAGTTCAGGATGTAATGAAGAGCATTAAACCCTGGCTGGGGGTGCTGATGGATAACTACAGGGTGAGGCTCCATCCTTCCAACACCTCCTAACCACTAAGCCCCATATGACTGTCCACACACAGCCACAAACATCCCAAGTGACCATGATCAAACATGGACCCGTAAGGTCTTGGGTACTTTTGGGGTATTTTCAGTTCGAGTGGACCCCGTGAAGGCCTCTAAAGCATTGGTTCTCAAAGTGGGGTCTGGGGACCCCCAGGGGTACTTGAGGGGGTTCCAGGGGGTCCCCAGCTAAATGATGGATAGGAACCAAATGGACCCTTATGGGTCTGTAACTCTGAGAGTGTCCAAATGGAACCAAATGGACACTCTCAGAGTTAAATTAACATTGATTTTACAATATGAATTGGGGTCCTAGAGAAATAAATGCCATTAAATGGGGGTCCGTAGCCTAATGCATGTCAAACTGGGGGTCCTTGAAATTAAAATGGTTGAGAATCACTGCTCTAAAGTATAGGGTTTAAGTGGTTAAGCTTGACAATTCATGTGAAATTTGAGCCTGAAAGGGTTCAACACTTCGGCTATTTCCGGCTCTGAGATTTGGTGTAGAGGGAAAAAAGGAGCGGACCAACTATAGAGCCCTGGGGGACACGGTAAACAAAGTATAGGGATTAAGTGGTTTAAAACATTGGCAGTAAGAAGGGGAATAAATTGGGCTCTACTTGTGGCATGGGCTTTACCTTCTGTCTGTGATGTGTCCAGTCTATCACCCTCGGTGTGTGTGTGTAACGGTTGATCTGCGTTGTGTTGTGTGGACTGTGGATGAATGAAGTTCCAGACCCCTCTCTTTGTTGACAGTTTATTCTGGTAAGAATAGACACAATTCTCTGGTCAGAAACCTCTTTTGGTGTAACACGCCTCAGCAGCACGTCTTGGGCAAATCTAATCAAGACTGGCCTATTCTAACAATCAATAAACATACAACACAATACAATACAATGAAATAAAACAAAACAATATGTACCTGGTAAGAATAGACACAATGCTCTGGTCAGAAACCTCTTTTGGTGTAACGCACGCCTCAGCAGCACGTCTACAACAGAATTAACAGCAGTTTGTTGTAAACACTATACTGTTTGGTATATCAAAATGACTAACTGAAAACATGTACAAAGCATCACTACTTCATGTAGGTACTGTACATTTAGCATGTTTAGAATGACCAGTATTTATCACAGTAAACTCTTATTGAAAATATAGTGTGCTGAGGAACACATCTTACCTTGGGCAAATCTAATCAAGACTGGCACCCCTCTAACATGGACACCTGTGTTACTCAATAAGGTGCCGCCCACTAACCAATAAGAAATGCCCTTACTTAAGGAGCAAGTGGAACCCACTAATCTCTGTTACATGTGCACACTCCTGTGTATTATTACTTTTAGTTTAACTTTTAGTCAAGATTCAATAGGTTTTATTTGTCACTCACTGCTACAGGTACAAGCAGCAAAATGCTGGCGTGGCATGCTCTGCAGACTGTGCTAACAATTACAATACAATTAAAACAAGATGATAATAATGATATGGTTATATGGATAAATGAAATGTAAAAATAAAGAAAATAAAGATGAGAATAGCACAGGTTAAAGGCCTTTGCAGACAGGGTGCGGTGTTCCGCACGGAAAAAACTGACAATATATATTTTTTAATTAACACATGGTTCTCAATGACCTCATGCACACCCCGTGCGGCGAGGCGACACGATGCGTTTTTTTTTTTCAATCGAACCCAGTTTGATTTGTGCGTCTTTTCGCATGCGGTAAAAACTGATTGACTAATCGCACCCTGTGTGCAAAGGCCTTAAGAGAGACAGGTTGGGCTGAGTCTAGAGTCAAGTCGGCCATTGTTCACTCAAGTTCTTATTGTCTTCTGCAGGTGTTGATCTACAGTGGTCAGCTGGATGTCATCGTAGCAGCCCCTCTGACAGAGAGATTCCTGCCCACGGTTAACTGGACTGGTGTAGAGGAGTATAAACGAACCCCTCGCTTCCACTGGAAGATCCAGCCTACTGACACAGAGGTGGCAGGATACGTCAGACAAGTGGGAGAATTTTACCAGGTGAGGAGACACTGCATCTTGTAAGGGATAATGGGATATTCCTGTTAAACATTATTGTATTGTAAATATTGGGATTGCAATATAGTATGTAGGATATATATACCAGCTCAGTGGCCGTGTGGTTAGTGTCTACCCTGAGACTGGGAGGAGGTGGTTCAATCGCCGGCCAAGTCACTGAGTCATACCAAAGACTATAAAAATGGTGCCCAATGCCTCCTTCTTGGCACTCAGCTTCAAGGGTTGAATTGGGGATACATCCCTGTGACATACTAGCGTCATGTCCAGGGGGTGTACTTGTACAGCAAGCTGCCTCATGCTACAGACACAGGCTCCTGAACTTTGGGCCTCATGGCTCGGGAATCATTGGATCCCAAGGCTACTACTCACTTATGTATGATAAATGTGAACAGATTTTCTTTACATAACCTTATTCCCCTCTGTGCTCACAATGTCAAACATTTGGAGAGACAGAATGCTAATTCACCACTTAGGCCCTATATACCTCATCGTACTAAGTTAAAGGTTAATGTGGATAATAACACCACGCCATAAGATTATGACATACAACTCTATTTGTAGGCCTGAGATTCTACCTTAGCATGTACAGTGGGAGGCTTGCCTCTGCTTATATTTTATATTTGAATATATATATATATATACATATTATTACATATTCTAAAAACAATGTAATAATTGAAAGCAATGAATGGGCATTTGTAAAATAACACTTGAACAGATTTCAAGACCCTAAATTGCAAAACCCAAATCTGAATTACGTTATCGTTCAATACAAATAAAATAAGGCCATATTGAAGTTGCTTTTATCAACCGCTTTGAAATATTACTCAATCTTAATTCTGTGTCTCCTTTATCATGCAAGGTAATAATTCGAGGAGGGGGGCACATTCTGCCTTATGACCAACCAGCGAGGTCCTTCGACATGATGGACAGATTTCTGTCGACGCAAGGCTTCATCTGAGGCGTTTTGTTTTTGGACTGGACGTGGAACACAGTCGATTTGGGCCTTCTCTCCTAACAAGCCATGTTCTGTTCAGCTGACACTGAGCAACTATTGATTTTAAAGACTGTTGATTTACTGTAATCTATTCACCATAAGCATGATGCATTCTCAGATCCAATACATTTCCTCGAATTAAAAGAAGCAACCCACGCCGAACGGTTGGAGCTGTTCTATGATGCACTGCAAATGAAAGTTCAGATATGCCTGCAAATTACCAGAATCAATTCTTTGCCTTGTGTATTTTTTTCTGTTGTGTGATATACTATTGCATAGGATGAATATATTTTTGATGGAAAGGTTACGATTACATGAAAAGTCAATAAAATAAATTGAAAAACCACACGGCCCCAGGGTAGTGGCATTAAATATCAATATCGTTTGATAAATCATTGCAGTTAAAGGAGGCTGTTGGAAGGCACATGAAAGCCCAGAGCAATGGGGTAACTGAAAGCCCCTTTGCATCACATTAGCATGCATGTTCACTTGTACATAAAGGTTCCACTAGCGGTCACTGTGTAAAGAGCTCTGTTCCCCCTTCCTTACAAGAGTCAGGATGGAAGGATATAAAATCATTCCTGAGCTGTCATTCTGTGTATTTGAAAAAGAGGTTTGCATCATTAAATCCTTGACCAGCATTAGCCTACCAAGTCCAAGAATTGTCACTTATGTTGAAGAAAATACATGAATATTCACTGAAATTATAGTTTGGGAACAATTGGGAACTATGCAAGTTGGAAATGCACAATGGGTATTCAATACCCATTGTACTCGTCTGTCCTGTGTCCCTTTTATGCCCATAAATGGAGATCTCTGCATGTGGTTGGCCGGCTGCCTTTGGCCCTTTTATGTCCATATATGACGATTTCTGTATCTGTCTGTCCTTGTCCCTTTTATGGAAAACCGGCAGAAAAAGACTTGCTCTCTTCATAAACTATTAAGGAAAACTCCTTAGACAGTGACAAAGAAAATAGTATTTATTTTATTTTAACATGCTCATAAAGTGCTCTGTGCTCAAAGTGAGGGGTGCAAAAAAGTAGCAAACGTTTCGGTCCAAGGACCTTCTTCAGTGCTATATGAGTGGATCAGACAGACAAGTTGCTCTCAAAGGGCTGAGGATAAAGGTCATCAAGGCCCACTACTCAAGGCCATCACCATGGCAATGGTGGGGCGTGGACATAACATTACAGAACAAAAAGGACCTAAGGTTACACAGCATTACACATGACATCATAATGTACATTGTACAGACCATTTCACATAAACATGTTAGCATTTTTTAAACTATTTTTCGAAAGATTCTTTTCAGGAAACATTACATCACAGAACATGGGCCATTCATTAAAGGGTTCCTATTCACCCGTTTCTTGGCTGTGTGTTTTCCACTTCCTGTCGGATTTCATTGGATATCATTAGTCATCTGACCGGTTTCATTGGATTTCATTGGATCAAAAGACAGGAAGTGGAACACTGAAAAGCCTAGGAAACAGGTGGATAGGTAGCACTGGAGGGACAGCTCTTCATTCATACCACCCGGGTTAACAGACTGTAAACGGAAAATCCATCTGGATTCAGTTTGAAGGAGTTTGGTGTCTAAATCACCACCTCTTCTGGATTTCTTTACTTGTTCTATAACTATAAATGACAGATCTGCTATGGAGTGACCGGCTTCCATAAAGTGTCTGGCAATAGGAGATTTAACGTCCTTGCGTCTGATGGCACTCATGTGTTCTATATAATACGTGTACGGATTGGTCAGGAGGTTTTGCCAACATACTGGAGATTACAATTACGGGAAATCATACATTGGAAGAACTACAATTTACAAATTGTCTGATGGTGTATTGTTTGTTGGTGACTACACTTTCAAATGTCTCCGTTATGCCCATGCAGTATATGGAGATCCCTGATGTCATCAGTATTCGTTGCTGTCCGGCAGAAACCAGCTAACTCCATTTTGACGCTTTTGCATTTCTTTCCATAAATCAGGGCCATTGAACACCCTTTACGTCTGTGTGTCGGTAAAAAAAAATTGAACCAATGAAAAGCGCTTCTGACAAAACCAGCTAACTCCATTGGATCCTCAAACTTTCTGCTAAACCAGCTAACTGGTTTTGCTGACTCCAGGCTCCACCCGCTTTTGACCTCCAACCTCATTGTGAGCTTGGAGGTTCATTCAGCTGTTCTTATCAATGATGAACAAAACCTCCTAACTCCACTTTTTTTCATTTCCTGAAAAATGAACATTTTGGAGTTAGCTGTTTTTGCTGGACAGCAGAGATATGGCCGGTGGTTCTGGGGAACTGGATCTCCATATGCAGTACCTACAGTATATATGGCATTGGCCATGCATATTGGTTGAATAATCTGATCCGACTGACTCAACGCCGGTCACCGCACTCCCTCAGGTCTTCGGCAACACATGCATCAGTTTTGCATATATAGTATCCACAAGTTTCCTAGGGAATTATGGGCATCACAATAGAATGAGCTTCTTTTGTGCTGAAATAAGCTCCATATCATTGAGACCAAAAAGTTACTAGAATTGATCTGCATGCACACTGCACATACAGTAAATGCACTACAAAGTAATTGGCTGTAGTGGTATTGGGTGTTTGTGTACCAAGGTAATCCACTGTTATTTCATCAGACGACCATTACACTGTCTAGACATTTCAATATTTAATGAGCATTCTAAGCCTTTTAAACGTCTAACTATTTAATGAGCAATTATGGTTCAAGGACATGCATTGACAAGCAACACAGATCATCTGATTTGGACACATAAGGGACTCCAAATGGTGTTTCTCAAAATGGATCATCACAAACTGTTCTGACAAGGTTGAGTATAACCGAAGTAACAGCAACAATTGGGAATACCTCAGGGTACTTTTTTGCCCCACACCCACCCTATTATGTTATTGCTAGGATCAGCCTTCTGTTCAACTTTGTAAATGAATGTCCATGCACCTCCAAAGAGACTACATACAACTATAGAACCAGGCTACAGAGAGATGTTATGTTATGTGTTCAAATCCCCTACAGAAGTACACTCTTCATATCAAAGTTGGTTTTGAAAGCCAACATGCAGAAGACATTGTGAGCACTGACCAACACCAAGAGGCAGAGAGGCTTGAATTTCAAAAAACAGTCTTTTATTTGCCGGAATTCAACAAAGCCGGGGGTCGGGTTAATGCAAAACAAACGTAAATCTTCTTCCCCAATGGGGCGTTTGAAACAGAGTCCTTTTTCCCCTGCTAGTATGAAACTCGGGAGGTTGCCTACAAGAGGAGAGACAACACTGATTAGAATACACCCAACTAACAACATCCATCTAAGAACAGTGGAGTGTGTTTGTAGCTTACCGCCCGACGCTGCTTTCCTCTCCCAGGAGTTTGAGCCTCTGACCGAGCAGGGTGGCTTCAGTTTTAAACCTGGCTGATCAGTACACATGTGTCGTCACTTGCTTGAGTAGACACACACCAGTCATCATTTCAGTCTGATTGAGGAGGTACCGGTGAATGTACCGCCCCTCAATCACCTGCTCAGGGTCAGAGAGCTCCACACTTACCTCTGGGAGGCCGCATGTCAGGGCGAGCCCACAGTGACACTCCACAACATCCTGTCACAAAGGTCCTGTCACACGGACTCTGACTGTGTGTTGCGCCCCTGTCATTTTGTCTAGGTATCTTATGCTTTGTTTAGATAGGAATACAGAGACAGGAACCCAAGGGCAGAGAGAGGGAATACATGTGAGACATGATGGGACTGGGATTCAACTCACAAGGATTTTATTGCACTCACTCATACAGGTACAGCCTCCATGTCCCACCTTCTTGATAACACTTGCATGTCAAACATTAACCACAGTTGAAATATGCATTTTTAATTATTTTGTTCAGATAATAGCCTACTGTATATATCTTGTTATATCATACATTTGTCTCCTCAGTGGGTTGACCAATTGATTTGAACTTATTGTATGAAGGAAGTGAGGAAGCTTATTCTTCACTTATTAGCATTTCTGTGAACTCTCACTCAATTAAGAGTGTTGTGGGTGGAGATGACTCAAGCTGGGAGCAGTGCCAGGGTTGATTGATCCGCAGATGTTTCCAGTTGTGCTCTCCTCTTTATAGTAGCATGCTGTATGGTCCATGAGTCTAGAGGGTGTAAGTGGTTAAGCCTACTTATCAGAATAACAGACAGTTTATTTCAAAGTTTTTTTCTTTTTCTTTATATAATTTTTTTCCCTTGACCATTGACAAGCATTACGTTCTACCGCTAGCATCTTTTCCTGCAACCCTGTTACTGCAATTAGAGTAACATGGTTGGTTGCCCGACAATAACAGGGTTACATGTTATTAAAGGTGCCTCGGGGCAGACCTCCAGGCCAGGCAGGGCTGGATTAACACCTCTCAGTGCCCCTGGGCACTGGAACTGCAATGGGCCCCCCCCCCCCTCATGTCCCTCTTTTGTCAAATTCAATGTTTTGTTTCAATTCAATAAATACAATAACAGATTTATTGTTTGAAGGTGAGGTCTTACTAGTGTAGCTTTGTAAAAAATATATAAATATATATTTATCAAGCATTTTGACACCATACAATATATTTTGTAATATTGACTTTGTAGTAGTATTTTGATGTGCATTTTTTTGTATGTTTATAGATATTTGCCATATATACTTTAATACGTATATGTTCTTTTCTGTTTTTAAAATTTTCATGTTATATTTCATGTTTTGTCAAAACTGAATGTGTTGATCATAAATTTACATTTTGTAATATTGAATTGAAACTGATTTAGGAATGGAATGCCATCCCACAAATTGTATATCGTATACTGGATTATCTACACACTACACAGGGCGTACTGTAACCAGAGATAACCGACATAACTGCTACAGTATTCTTTAACAGGTATGGCTTTCCTATTCTGTTTGTCTCTCATGGTGTTTCATGATTAAAAATACAGCAAGTCCAAAGGCTTGGCTATCCATAGACATGAAATGTGAGGCAGCTTGTATTATGTTACAGAACAAGTGCTTTATTTTCATACCATAATGTAGCTGCAGTGATATTTAACATCTGTACAAATGCATAAAAGACAAAATGGAGACAATGCCATTAAAAGACACACAAAAAATGTACAAAGTTATGCAGGCTAAAACGGTTTCATCGATTCATTACACATAAACAAAATGACAATGAATTTAAGCGCTGAAATGAGCCTCGACATACTAGGATGAAAGGCAGCAAGTGCTATGCAAACATTATTTACAAAACATGTACCACACATTTACTCCCTTCTCAAAGAAAGGTGGTTGCATTACATGTACAAGATTACAGAATTAATGACATTCTATACAATATTTATAGTTTTTTTTTATATTTAAAATGATACAATTATAATGTCATTAACTTGTAGGAATTGTTCTCCCCCTCATGCAAACCCACACAAACACACTCGTACTGTGCACTCTCACCCATCCTGTACATCTGCCGGTATACAGCAGACAAAGGACAAACTAGGTCCACTGATCAAACAAAATGAAACTTGAGAATGTCCTGTCTAAAGCCAAATCCATGCTACGTCGTGCAACACATTCGTACGGCGTAGTATAAATTGGGCTATAAGTCTAAAACGGTAAACTCCTCCCAGTGATTCCAGTTGAAGGTACTTTGAGGTCCAAGCTTTGCAGGAGGTTAAATTGGAATGGTCCAATAACACAATAACAAACAACCAAAAACTGAAAAACAAGGCAAGTTTTAGCATATTACAGGGTGGTTATAAGAAAGCCCTTTGTAAGAGAATACAGAACATTTTTGCATTCTCCCAGTAACACGTACTGTTCACACACACCACACAAAACTGGACAAAACCATGATGGGATCCATTCAAAGGAACAGAGCGTTTCTCGTTCACACATGATGTAAGCTACCTTTGCCAGAATTGCCACCAACAAAACTGAAACTTTGGATTTTGTTTAGGTTTAAAAAAGAAATGGAGGGGGTGGGGGGTATGCCTACATGCTAATACAAAAGTATAGATTTAAAGCTGCAGGGTACATTTACTGAGATGCCACCATACAATCAGATTTAAGGCTGCAATCCATAACTTCATTTTGTGACTAAAACTACATTTTAACCAAAGTGTCTTAATACAATGCGGTGGGGGGTAGAGGTGGTCTCACTGATATTCTATTGAGAGACACTCAAAATTCAGCGCACGTTCACGCATGACACTAAAATCTAAAATGCAGACACATTGCCTGCAAATCTTTATATCTGAACAGGGATAGATTTCAACTTTAAAAGAGAGCGTCATCTAAATGACCCCCAAAAATTACAAGAGCTCCGAGCTCACCTTTATCGTAGCATTGAGGAAAAAAGCACAATGCACATTAGGCACACTCCACGAAGCCAGAGACCGACCGACAGACAGACAGACAGACAGACAGTGTCTCACTGGTGTCCGAACAGGGAAATGGAGGCGAGGGGGGTGGAGATCGCTGAGAATTCCTCAGGCCTTGATAATATGGCTATTTTTTACCCTCTGCTGCGACAGAGGACAAAGTGCATAGTCAGCATCGCTTCTTCACGCCTACACAGTAAAATCCACAGTGTTAGACCCTCACCCTTAGTGTTGGACGCTTACAGGGGTCCATTTGGTTCCATTTTACACCTCCAAGAGTCAAATGAACACGGAGGATTTTACTGTGCACTATAAAACACAGTGCTCCGTGGTCATGCTGAAAAACATTCTTGTGCCCATAGGAAGGAAGGAGGGGTGAGATTCTTGTACAACAACATAAAGGGACAATATTAAAGCGCCAGTGCTGGAAATACTCGGTTACAGATAAGCTGTCGGGGGAAGGGGGGGATGGGAGAGAGGGAGGGAACCAGCATGGGCCAGGCTGATTGGAAAGAGAGAAAGAGCCAGAGAGGCAGAGAGAGATATGGGAGAGAGAGAGAACCATTGATGACAAGGTCAGAGGTCAGATGCAAAAGGAACATTTTCTCTCCTCAGTCAACTGGTTTTCAACCTCTACATGCAGCAGAAATCCCTGACAAAGCCGCAAACGGTTTAATAATGTAACAAAACAAAACAAAAACTGTTGCTTACACCGAGTCAGTGAAAAGCAATTAGTTAAAGGCAGAACCGCTTGAAGGAAAACCCACGATAATTAATATTAAAAAAAAAAAGATAGACAGTCGCTTTGCATATAGTTTGCTAACAAATGATTTCGAAGAGAGATTCAGGCACGTTGTGACACTCGGAAAGCATTAGGCAATTATCTGCACCTCTTTAGAAAGAGCGGAACACTACGCCAGTTGGTTCAGAACCTCATTCCTGTTCATGCTGACAAAAATGTTCATGTCAAATAGACAAACAAAATAGATCACGCTTCAAATCAACTCTTTGGCTTTGTTCAGACTGCTTGCAAATCTGATTTGTTCCCCAAATACGATCTTTAGGACTGAGCTCACAATGCTCACACAGGTGAAGCTGAGAAAAATCAGTTTCCATGTGTTGTTGTTTTTTTTGCTGTTCAGACTTGATACAAAACAATTTGATTCCAATTCTGAATAGGCCAATAAAACAGATTTGGGCTCCCAGTGTGAACATAGCCTTACAGACTTTAAGTCCCTTCCCCTTCCTGATTCCATTCACTCAACCTGACTGTGGGAGACAGAAGGCAGAACAAAACCCACACAAACTCAGACACACACATAAAAGCACGCGCACGCGTGCACACAGCCACACACGCGCACGGACACACACGCACGCACGCACGCACGCACGCACGGACACACACACACACTGCTGGGAATTTATATTCATTTGGAATTTGCCACTGAATCCAAACAAAACCTGGATCCTTAGACGCAGTTATCACACATAAAAGAGGCATCGTTCTTTTAAAGCTTCAAATTGGTCCTGGAGAGCGGAGGGAGTGAGGCTGGACTCCCGAGCTGCCTCACTAGTATCACAGTGTAGAGTTAGACAAAGCCGGAACAAAAGAGCGTGTGTCCCCGTTTGAGACCAGACCCACTGGCTTGGCCAGACTGATCTTATCTTAGGGCGGACACATGCACACGCACATGCACACACGCGTGCACACACGCACGCGCACACACAAATACACACACATGCATGCACGATCAATACTGGGATGTATTGCTTCAATTTGAACAAAATGGTATTTTCAGTATCACGCACACACACACACACACACACACACACACACACACACACACACACACACACACACACACACACACACACACACACACACACACACACACACACACACACACACACACACACACACACACACACACACACACACACACACACATACACACACACAAGTGTGAGTCCAAACACTCTGAACACCATTGTAGGGACAAGGTTTAACAGTCGTATGCCTTTCTAGGAAAAATACCAGCTTCTTTACTTCTTTAAAAACTAACATGGCAACAGTTTGACTTGGTTTGGGTACGCAACTGAAAGGCAGTAACATCACACACAGACAGAGACACTTGTCTGTGAATCTAACAGTATTCTGTGACTCCAGATCAGACATGTTCTCTAAAACATCATTTGCACAAAGAGGGATGGGGGCGTCACAGAGGTGACGCGCCCACAATCCGAGTCCCTTTCCCTTTGCGGCGCCGTGCGTACCGCGGCCCCCGGCTTTAATTGGTACCATAAGTTCCATAACACAACGACCAAACCAAAAGAATTAGCTCACTGCGTTAATGCTGTGTTTTTTCTGCAAATCTCCCTTTAAGCTAATAAGGTACAAATAAAAAAGAAAACATATAAAATAAACAAACAAACTGACAACCACGTTGACGAAAAACGGGAGAATGTTAAGGAGTTAATAAGATTCTATAAAAATACATTGCTACTGTAAAAAGAGGAGCCTTGCTGGGCTTGAGAGGTTTGTCTTGATGGGGTGGTGATGGGTGGTCCTGAATGCGGGAGGCAGCATGTATGGCTGTACTGATAGGTGGAGGGGAGGGTTTAGAGGGCCTATGGGGGCTTCTCGAGGCTTTAGTCCACTGGTTCTCAAGGTGGGGGTCCTTTGGGTTCCGTGAGGGGCTCCAAATGGACCCTTACGGGTCTATAACTCTGAGAGCGTGCAAATGGAAGCCAAATGGACCCGTAAGGGGTCCATTTGGCTTCCGTTTGTACGCTCTCAGAGTTACGGGGGTCCTTGAAATGAAGCAAAGTTTTGAGAACCACTTCTTTTAGTCTCTTTCTCTCTCTGCTCTCTCTTTAGTGGATGGGGTTAATGTCTGTGCGGTGGTTGGACTGTCCGTGGACGCTGCTGCCCCCTACTGTGGTGGTGGAGGTGGTGATGGTGTTGTGCTGAATGACTTGCTGCTGGGAGCACGCTGGTGGGGCCGGACTGCCCGCCGGACTGCTCTCTGGACCTGTGGGGAGGAACAGGACAGCAGACACTTCAGTGAGGATGGAGGACGCGCGTGTGTGTGCATGTGTGTGTGTGTGTGTGTGTGTGTGTGTGTGTGTGTGTGTGTGTGTGTGTGTGTGTGTGTGTGTGTGTGGGAGGTGGGAGTCCCGCGGGGGAAATTCAGTTTCAGCTTCACCAAGTTGATGGCTGCTCAAATGGTCATGATGAGTGCTCGGGGCAGTTAGGGGTTAAGTGTCTTACTCTGTGTGGAGTTTGTTTGCATGTTCTCCCCGTGTCTCCTAGGGTAGGTACCCTCACAAAAACATGCAGTAATCCTGGTCACTATACTGCCTCCCCCTGGTCAGCCAGGGCGCCTGATGGAGGGGAAAGGAACTGGTTGGAATAACGTGTTCCTTCCACACGCTACGTCCAACGGGGGAAACTCCCCCCTGTCGGATGATAAGAAGCGGTCTGCTTGCTCCTCATGCATTGAAGGAGGCATGATCTTCAGCTTGGGCTCTCCCTAGGCTAGCAGAGGGAGAGTAGCGCCCAGCATTACATAGGCAATTGGCACTGGGTGAAAAAATATGGGTTACAAAATCATGGAATAAAAAATGTAAGCAAAAAAAAAAGTGACTTCCTCAGATGCACTTGGACTCATAGCCAGGGCTGGCATGTGAACCGGGGACCTTCATTTTCCCAGACGGCCTCTCAGCTCTGGCAGCCCTTATAGGTGAATGTTGGTTAAGATCATGTGTTTGTGTTCGTGAACAGGTAATAATACTAGGATAGAAGGATAGTAGAATTAAAAACAAATCAAGCGATCAAAAAAAGACAGAATATGTTTCTGGTCCACACACACTAGAGAAAGGGCCGTTTGTATGATTAGCATCTGTGTGTGTGTGTGTGTGTGTGTGTGTGTGTGTGTGTGTGTGTGTGTGTGTGTGTGTGTGTGTGTGTGTGTGTGTGTGTGTGTGTGTGTGTGTGTGTGTGTGTGTGTGTGTGTGTGTGTGTGTGTGTGTGAGAACCCTCAAATTTTCCCATACTGCTCATGGCAGATCAAAAATGTCTTAACAAAATGAAACACACACACATGCACATACACACACGCACGCAAAACCTGTTATCATTAAGACACAACTTTATTAAACACAAAAATATACATGATATAAAAACACTTTCAACATCTTATAGAAAATGTGTGGTCGTACATTTAATAATAATAATAGATCAGACTTTTATAGCGCTATGTCTAGAACGCTGAATTTACAGTCATACCACCTCACCTGTCTTCCCCCAACAGCCCTTAAGTGCATAACGCATAAAGTAGAAAAAGGAAAAAAAAAAGAAAAGAAAAGATGAATCATAAAAAACTCCATAAACATCCCTGACGACTCGGGACCCATTGGCAGTGACATCTGTACACAGGAGGGACTCATCAATGTTAAAGTCTCTCCCCGCGCCCCGCCTGAGAGTCTCCTCCCGTGCGTCGCTATAAAAGACCCATTCAGCCCGGGGAGTGAGCCTGCTTTTTCCTGCGCTCCAAGCCGCACAGGGAGGCGCCGCCCTCTCGCCCTTAATTACATGGAAATGTCACTCGTATCCATATCAGAGGGGGTGGGGCTCTGATGTCATGCTGCTGCTGCTGTGCCGCTGTGCCCAGGCACAGTAATCAGTGGGATCCTGGGGCGTCCCCGGGACTTTGGACGCCGTCGGTCGGCCTCGGACTCTGACGTCTTTCTCCTGCAGAGCGTCTGTCGGCGGTCCTCCGTGGTACAGTACAGTACAGTACACCCCCACCCCCACCCCCACCCCCACACACACACACTCCCATGGAAAAACAGGGCTCATAGGGAGGAGTGGGATGGGGTTCAGACTAGCGACGGGACTTCTCACAGTCCAGGCCTGCCGCCCCCGCGGCCGTTAAACAAGTCAGAGGTTTACAGTAAGTCCAGGGTGGTCCGGGGCGGCGTGGGGACCGTACATCAAGAGGCAACAGGGTTGCAGAGAGCCTGAACACTGTGGGACCTCAGCAGTTCATGGGGGGGAGTGAGGAGGGGATTCGAGAGGATTGCCGATTGTCCATCAGCGGGGCTTCAGCGTCCCAGAGAGCTACCGAGTGCCTCTGCAACATTGTAAAGGGAGGGGATGGCGAGTGACAAACCAGAGCTGGGTTTCAGACCCCTGGGCATGGTGGCTGGGGGCTGAGCCCATGCGGTAAAGCGATGCAGCGCCCCGGCTCAGCCACCAGAGTGCCCCGTTCACAGCAGTGTCATCTGTCATGTGAGGACAAGGCACACAGGTGAAGCTGTTTTGGGTGTAGAGGTTTGTGTGTTTGTACTGCATGTGTGACAGCTACTCACTGAGGTAACCTTGGGACTCTTTCTGCATAGTGGTGATAGGACAGTCCTTGTGGGTGAGAAGGAGCTGTTTGAGCTGGGTCACCTCGTTCTTTAACATGGTCACTTCATTCTGAAACACAGCAGCGCACACTAGTTATTATACTTTAACAACCATAATGAACATATTTATAAATAATACATACAAACTATATAATATGTAATTAATAATTACTGATGCCCCCCCGTCTCTTGGCTCTTTATTCTGTACTTTATTATAATTTTTTGAGGCAATTGCTTTATTAATTTACATGTATTCATTTTACAGTGTGGCAGTGGTTGTAGTTGGTCTACCTGCTCTTCTATTGAGACATTTAGATCATGTCCTCATGGTAGGACCAATACTGGTTGACAAGTGGTATTGCATGAAGGGTCAAAATGCCATACAGAAGAAGATATTTTGGTGGTGGCGGGTTCGAATCCCGGATAAACATGAAAGGATTGACACAGAGAGCTGCTTTAAGGTCAGAGACGAGGAAGACAAGCTGTTTAACATGTCTCCAGCCGGAATCAAATTATGTGGTCGCCGCACTATCCAGTAAGACCACAGGAGCTTTGGCTTTGAGCTTTGTTGTCCTGGCTTTGATGTTGTTGATCTAGGTATTGAAGCTTATTCTACTGTGTTGTTTTAAGTTGCTCAGAATAAGAGCATCGGGTAAGTAGCTATAATGCCATGGAAATAAACTGACTACAGTACAGCTCTTGTGTGAATTCACTTTCACAGGAACCTCACTACGCACATTCCTGTTCCAAGTAGGTTTATGACAGCTGCCTGCCAACTTTGCACAAGAGGGGAGAGATAACAGACGAGATTATAATCTAAAGTAGGATATAGTTCATCTATCAAGCCTCGCTTTGTTCCACCAGTACAAAATGCCATTCATGTAAATGCTACAGCATAAATGCCTCCGGAATCAAAACAAAGCCATTGTGCAGACTTCGGAAACACCTGCACCTGTCTCGATTCAATTTTCTCACGACTTTTCGTTCAATGAAATTAAAGCGGATGTCCATTTGGAATGGAAACGACATGGTTTCCCGTCAGTGGAGATAGCGGTCACTATGCGGTGACCGCTATCTCCGCTATATAGCGGTGTTCTACTGTACCTGAAGCTGCATGTTGGTCTGGGTGAGTTCCTCTGCCTTCTTCTCCAGCGACATCACCCACACTTTCCTCTTCTGGCGGCACCTGGTGGCCGCCGCCCGGTTGCGCTCCAGGAACTTCCGTCGGCGTTCGTCCGGGTCCTCGTCGACCACCCGCCGCCGCCGGCCGCCACTGGGGGGCGGAGACTGCAGCGTCTGCGTGGGCTGCATCTGCTGGGCGGCAGGGGACATCTGAAACCCAAGGGAGAAGAGGAGGAGGACATCAAGGTCAGTTTTTCTACAGTGCTTCTCTGAACGGACCGCGGCACGTCTGACACTGTTTACTAGACATGCCACGACTCAGACGGGCCTGCTGGCTGGCAGCCAAGCCACCTGTCTACTGTCACCGCTGCACCGTCTCCCGGCCCTCCCCCTCGACACATGCACCTATATATTACCTCCCGCGGCTATTCCCTGTCTGGCAACGTCCCTAAAAACAACATCTGGTCGTGACACGCGTCCTGTAAGGCCCGTTCCGTGGGGCGTCAGGAATGACTGACTGCCTGACTGACTGATTGGAAACCTGACTGACTGGGCTGATTCACTGGACGAGCCGCCTTGTTAAAGAGGTGTCGCAGAGGCGAGCTTTTTCCACCGCCCACTTCCACTCAGACTAACACCGGTGGACGCAGTCAAACGGGCCCGCCGCTAACTACGCGCGCCCACTGACTGATCTTGACATAAACTTGGCAAGGTCAGCTGTTTTCAGCCTTCCAATCATTACCATTTTTATGAGGACCACGGAAAATACAAGGCTCTTTGATGGCCGCTGTGTATACAGCCCGAGTGTTGTTTTAATGTCTTAATGGTACGTTTGGAGCATAAATCCCGTTTCTCGATGACTTGGGAGTCCTTCATCTAATATGTATGGCATCGCTGAGGATGTCAGCCGCTGACGACGTGAGGACGAAGGGGATTCGGATCTTGATGTCCTTTACGTTGCGGGGGCAACGTCTCTGAATACACAGAAAAAAACAACACAAGCTCTGTCTATATTCATAGCTCATACATTACACGGATACTTAGCTAAGGCTGTCTGTCTGTCATCGTGACTTGCTCTTGTAAACCTTTCGCCTGTCTGAGACACCTGGAGCACATTGCGACCACGTAACTGCAGCTTGGCAGTGTGGAAGGGCGTGGGGGCATTAGTTTCCAACAGCCAGTCCCTGAGAATCCTTCATAACGCACACTTTACAGCATCTCTGTGACCCCTTCCACCTACCACCTGCCTCTGACTCTGACCTGTGGCTGACCAACCTCAAGAAAGAGGGAATATAAAATGACCCTTGTGAAAGGCTGCCAGGAAACTACTTGGCAAGCATGGGGCCACAGTGAAGGAAAAATGTGTTTGACCTGTGCTTTACAGTGAATGTGAAACATAATTTAAGCTTACTTTTACACTGTAACCACTAATAGCTGTTTGTACAAAAAAACGTGTTTGCTCAATAGGGCCCTCTAAAGCAGGGCCTTGATCCAGTCATGGTCCATTAGTGTGTGATCTCCTGGCCAGCGGATTTTCACAGCGCTGGTCAGACCCGAACACTGCCACTCTCATGGCAGGTGTCCATAGGGCTGTCACGATCATGACATTTTAGTTGACGATTAATTGTCATGCGATCAATGATTTAATTTGGCATTGAACATTGGAACAATAAAAAAATACATTTCTGTTTGCCTTTTAGGCTTTGTACCAGCTCAGTGGCCTTAGTGGTTAGATGGTCCTGAGACTGGTAGGCCGGGTCATACCAAAAACTCAGAAAAATTGCACCCAGCGCCTCCTTGTACATCAAGCTGCCTCACGCTACAGAAACAGGAGAAACAGGAGGCCCTATGGGCCTCATGTCTCGGCAAGGCTTACTAACTCTAGGCTTTGTAAACAAAAGTTGCACAGGGAAGATATGATAAATCTTACAATAAATGTATATTACAAATAAATGACAGACAATGGCTGGTACCAGTAATGAAAATAAATAATGTACTATGGTCAAAACAACAAAATATATTCATGGAAATAGTCGCTCTACAAGCTTGTAGATTTGCTATTTCCGCTATTTTTGAAAATGTTTGACAATTTATGAACGATCTTCAACAGATGAATTCATTCAGATGAATGGAAACGATTCTGTCATTTTTGCTATCCTAAATAGTTGCGATCAGGTGATTATGTAAGACGTGTGAAAGCCCTAGGTGTCCACGGCTCACCTGTGAACCCGAGTGCATGTGGTGGTGCGGTGAGGTCTGGTGCGGGTGCCCCGGGTGGAGGTGGGGGTTGTGGGAGTTGTGGTGCTGGTTGTGCCCCTGCTGTGGGTGGTGGTGCCCGCTCTGGCCGTGGGTCTGGCCGTGGTGGGGGTGGTGCCCGTGGTGCTGGTAGGCGTGGGGCGGGGCCTGTAGGTGCTGGTGCGGGTGCGAGTGCATGTGATGGTGGGACCCCTGCTCCTGTCGCGACGACATCATCTCCATCATGTGACCCATGGAGTTCATGTTGCCGTTGGCGATGGCGCCCGGGTGGTGCGCGAGTGCGGCCTTCAGCCTCTGTGGAGACAAAACATGCATTATTAGGCCATGGATCCCATTTGTTAAAATGTGCATCCCTGAGACCCCAACACTGTATGATTGGGGTCCCATCAGTGTTAACTTAACTCTGAGAGTGTACAAATGGTGGGTCCATTTGGTTCCATTTGTACACAGTCTCTGAGTGTGTACAATTGTGTACAAACAGACACGTACAGGTCCATTTGGTTCCTATCAATCATTTTCCTGGGGACTCCCTGGAACCCCCTCAAGGACCCCTGGACCCCACTTTGAGAACCACTGTATTACAGCTGTTAGCCGCGTCCACTGGGGGGCTCCCTTGCGGCTCAACTGCTCGGTTTGCATAGAGCTACACAGTACTACATAATGGGTTTGAATCCGGTTTGTGACCCATATTGCGAGTCGCCCCGCTCTTCCCCCCCCCCTGCTATCCTTCACTGTCCTGTACAATCAAGTTGAAATGCCCTAAAAACAATCTTTAGGAATGAAACATCATTCACAAGGTGAGGCACAGGTTGGTACATTTTTTCCATCCATCAGTATGCTGACAGATGTGTTGACTGTCAGGAGAGGCACAGCTCCATAAATCTACATGTCAACACAACAGATCATAGTCACTTAGCATGTCCTCTGTCTCTCCTTCACTCCACTCATTCTTTTTCTGCCTCTCCCTTCCTTCATTGTGACAGCTCTACCCCCCCCCCCCCCCCCACCCCCTCTCTCTTTCTCCCTTTCAGTTTCTCTCATCCCCTCTCTCCCGTTCTCATTTATATTTCGACATTTTGCCAACAGTCTTATCCACGGCGGCTTGAGCGAGTCGTTAGCGTCTTGCTCAAGGACACTTTGAAAGGACATGTGTCCGTTATTAATGGACACATCATTCACCCGTTGTGGAAACCATCTTCATGACCTTTACGGGGCAATAATAATAATAATACCATGTTTAGCCAATTGACTAAGGTATACTTTAAATTACTGCAGACCATTTTCCATGATTTATGTCATTTTGAGGAAGCCATTGGATTCTGTTCATTTCAGTACAGTATGGAAATCAACATGCAGAGACTTGAAACTTGCTTGAAATATGTCGACCAACACACTAAATATAATTTTGCGGTTAATTTCTGTCAAGTTTTAATCAATTTTACACACAATTTGATTTGAAATTGCCACAAATTGTCTCTGACGAAAATATCGATTTACAAATGAACTATGAACAAATGAAACATCCACGACTTACAAACTGTGCTTGGTTTATTATTCATTGTTATTGAGGCAAGTTTTAAAGACTCTGTTAGTGTTAAGTGAGTTAAATGTCGACTAATGTAAAATCAATGTCACTGTGAATGCAATGACATGCATTGACACCGTCATGGTCCTTTAATAATGATGACGGTCATAATAATATAAATAATGAAGTCCAGACAGAGAAAAGTCTAGACAGAGAGAACAACAACAGGTGAACAGCGTGGCTCCAGCCATGAGACCACCCAGCCACCTCCCCGTCAGGTGAATATCTCCTGTGTGTATACTGTATGTGTGTGTGTGTGTGTGTGTGTGTGTGTGTGTGTGTGTGTGTGTGTGTGTGTGCGTGCGTGCGTGCGTGCGTGCGTGCGTGCGTGTGCTCACGCGTGTGTGCGTGCACGCGCGTCTGTGTGTCTCTCCAGCAGGTCTGCGTGGACCTGTGCCCAGGAGAGGAGCCCAGTCGTCGGGCTGTGAGAGCCTCGGTGCTGCTCTTCCACCTGTCAGCGCAGCGGGAAAGTTTGTTGCTTTAGAACGTGTGGTCCACTTAAGACGAGCCAGGGAGGGGAGGGGCAGCGAGACACGAGCACACCTTGAGACAGCATGGGGAGGGCAGAGCAAAGAGACGCTGTCTCAAGGAGAGCTTGTGTTCTCTTACTGTACGTGTTTACTACGTCCAACTTTCCTCAGGGGTCTGCGCTTCTAGACGTGACTTAAAGACAACCCCGGGAGTGGAAAACCAAAGGGAAAAGTCATACTCCAAACACCACAAACTGCCAGAATCTGTCTGTCTTTGGACTTCGATCTGTTGGCGTTAAGATGTCATAAAAAAGACAAGTCTGTCCCTTTTCATTTCACCCGGCATTTCACCTCTCAAGAGTGCTATTCGGCGCGTCCTGTGACAAGCTTCAGGAATAGCGCTCTTGAGAGAGTGCTGAATCGGCAAGGATGACTTATATATGCTGGGATGATTAATGCAAAGTCAGGATTGTTTAGTAAGAAGCGTGTACGCGAATAAAACCAAGACTATCATTGTGTAAATGCATTATTCTGATTCGCAGATGCGCGTTATGATTTTATTCCCATAGGTGCGCTGTGGTTTTGAGGTGCGATTTCTGGTCGTTTTATAATTAGACGGCGGTCGTGAAGAGAGACCCAACTGCACCACTAGAAGAAACGCATTCAATTCATTCATTTCACATGTGTAGTTTTCCACCGTCCTTCTCAGTGATGTGTTCTGTTAATACTGTATGTCCTTGGTGGTGTTTGATAGCTTATTTATTGTCTCTTAGTTATCGGATTTTAAAATGTGACACTGTGAAGACAAAGGGAAATTTCCACACGCGTGGCCAATAAAGTTTCTATTCTATTCTATTAGCTATCTCATCTCGGAGCTCCCCCCATTCCCTCCCCAGCTGCTGTCAGTCGGCCCGGGGGCCAAGTCCTGGGCTCCATATCTTTTAACAACCTTCACATTCATGATTCCCATAGGGAACGGCAGCCAGCTGGCCTGGATCACAACGCTACGCTGAGACCAGAGCACGGCACATCAGCCTCGCTCTCCTCTCTCCTTCCCCCTCTCTCCTTCCCAGCTCTCTTCCCTTTTATCCTCTCCTCCGCTCCTCTCCTCTCTCCCAGCCTCCTTCAGAGAGGAGCTGTCTACCATGACGGATGAGCCACGCTCCGCTGGATCATTAAAGAAATGTGAAAGTTAAAGAAAAAAACAACACGCACTAAAAGCTATTTGATATCCGAAATGCTTTTAAGTCCAATAGGCCATTTGTCTTCACTAGTACTTCCATTTATAGAGGAGCCTGTATCTACTGATACAGAGAGACGCTGAGCGTGAAACCAGCAGGGTCGAAACCATCGCCCTGTCGAGCCTGTTTTGACAGCGAGGAGTTTCTGCCTCTCTTACCGGGGGAATACCGTACACACGGTGTGACTCCTGCGTCAGGTATACCAGACACAGACACTCGAGTCAGGAGTCGGAAACGTTTCTCGTTTTCCCAGGTGAGAAGAATGCAACCAAATTACACTCCTCTTGCCGCTATGTTGATAAACAGTTCAACGCCCCCTATCAACCCTCACCGTCTGTACTTCAACTATCTGGTCTAGTCATACGCACTCTTTTAACCTTGGAAGTCCTCTACCCACAGCCTCAGTAGCACATCTCAGTGGGTGTCCTCTGTGACCTGTGAGTGGAGGGGTTAACATACCACAGACAGAGGACGCAGACAACTGCCTGCCTCCAAGCTGCAGCTGTCCACATCAGTGGTTAAATGAAGGCACAGCGAGGAGGACTCCACACACAAGTTTTCACACCGTGAACTTGTGAGACGCTTTCCAAAATAACCAAAAAAAAGTAGCTGATCTACAAGCTCACAACATTGTAAGCTTGAATATTTTCGCCACGCCAATCAACAAAATCTAAAATAGGGCTTAAGTAGTCAAGCCGTGTGTATCTGTCTGGTGTTAGTGTCTTTCTAAATAGGTCTTTTGTCTTGTACTGTATATACTGTATTTGCAGTGTGTATACATGGTTAATACAGTATCTATGTTTAGAATACTACCCCGGTGTTATGCAAGATTGCAAAATCATATTAAAAGACCATTATGGCTGCATGTTGTCTGGTGTGTGTGTGTGTGTGTGTGTGTGTGTGTGTGTGTGTGTGTGTGTGTGTGTGTGTGTGTGTGTGTGTGTGTGTGTGTGTGTGTGTGTGTGTGTGTGTGTGTGTGTGTGTGTGTGTGTGTGTGTGTGAGTATGTGTGTGTGTGTGTGTGTGTGTGTGTGTGTGTGTGTTCGTTAGTTTTAAATCATATTTTGTGTATCTGTCAGTTTGGACCAGAATACCATGAACCACGATAATAGAAACATTTAAACAACTTAAGCCCTGTATGCTTCGTTGTTTGACGAATGTCAAAAATAGACAATCTATAAGCTAATACTGTAGCAATATTTGACATACATTGACAAGTCCAAAATAGTGACACCAGGCTATAAGTGGTTAAAATATAAACATGCTACTAACCCTAACCCTGCAAGTTCATTCCCAGGATATCCAAGCAATATTCGGCGGTGCTGACAAGTGCCATCCTCCATGTGTGCCTATAGGACGACATGCGAGGCTGACAGACAGACAGACGGCCCCACAGACAAACACCTTCCCTTCAGCCTACGGCATGTCAGTCAACACCGGGCCGCGGGGGCCCCGCCCTCCTCTGATAGAGAAAGCCAATCAGGTTCCTACAGCTGTGTGCTTATCTCCCGCCACTCAATCACAGCAGGAAATCTCCCCAACGTTCCCACAAAGCACAGCGAGAGGCCGGAGGAATGCGCCGCCTTTCCCCCCACCCCCCGTCTACCTCCGTCCCTCCGTCTGTCTGTGGTGCTCTCTGCTTTGCCAGTCAGCACCCCCCCCCTCCCCACACACACACACACACACACACACACACACACACACACACACACACACACACACACACACACACACACACACACACACACACACTCACTAATGTTCTCCTAGTATGGGTAAGACGTCCAGGGCAGGGGGGGGAGGGGGGGTTGATGGTGGCTGAGGCTAGAGCTCGCTGGCTTCCTGCCAACCAGCCGTCAGGGGAATAGGACAAGGAGGGCAGAGAGAGGAGGTGCTATGGGGTTGGGGGGGGGTAGGGGATAGATGGTTTATCCTCTCTGCACACACACACGCGCGCACACACACACACACACACACACACACACACACACACGCACACACACACGCACACACACGCACACACCACAAACACCAGCCCGGGACAGCGGCTTCTCATTTATCAGTGTCTGTGAGAGGCGTCCAGCTGGCAGGGCCCCCCTACTATCTGTTTATTAATTGAATTAGCCTGCTTCAGACGAGGAGCCCACAGTGTGTCAAAGCCCAGAGGCAGGTCAGAGAGCCTGGGGCCCTGGCGAAGAAGAGGGCCCGTGACACTGACAGTCATAAACAACATAGTACAGTGTAATAGAGCCAGGGGCCACAGCCGCTTCACATGGCTAGACGGAGAGATGTAAGATAGAGCAACAAACATTACTGAGCTGAATGTGATGCAACACCGGAGTGCACTGTAAGCCCTACTGCTGAACCACACAGGAAAAATAACAGTGGATACCAAAACGGAGAAGGAAAGGAAGAAGACAGTGGATAAACATAAGAACAAAGGATTCATTAACTACATGAACCCTGGCATCCCTATTCTGGGGTGAACCTATGGCAAGAATCGCTGATCTACAAGCTCACAATGGGTCGCAACACGATGCGTTGTGAGCTTGAAACTTGGCTATTTCCGTCAAAGACATTTGGTGTAGAGGGGAAAAAGGAACGGACCAAGTATACTGTATACTGTATACAGCGCTGGGGGACACCAGACAACAAACTATTTACAGTAGGGCTTAACTGGATAAATGAATCCCTAGTCGTATCCAAACAATATGACATCACAAACTATAGTTAGCATGATACACATCTAAAGACAGGGTGTTAACAGGGCAATAAAAGACAGAAAGAGAGAAAGTGGAATTCTTACCGTGATACGAGCTTATTCCTGAGGCTAAGGGTCTCTGGACAAACTACAAGCCCATCTGTAGCGCCGACACACCTCGACTCAGCTCAGCTCAGCTGAGCTCGGGCCAAAAACGTCTTTAAGTCTGCGTGTCCAGAACCACAGTGACGCAATTGGGGCACGTCGAACGGCGCGCTGACGAGCGGCCTGTGATTCCCCAAACACCTTCATCAGGAGCACTAATGCCTCTTTAACACCCGGGTGTCTTTCTTTCCCCCCAGACTGGGCTGCTCAACGCCAAGGCCTAACCACCACCTGCATCAACCTCTAATAACACACACACACAAACACACACACACACACACACACACAGACACACGAGCACACACAAATAATACACACACATGTGCATTTCTCCAGCGGCAACTTGTAGGCCACAGAAAACAGTCATTAGAGAGCTGCAGGTGTGTGCTGTTGCGGTGGCCCATGAGCAGAGAGTCTGTCTGTCTGTCTGTCTGTCCTGTGGTGCGACCGTCTGCACCGCAGGGGATATATCCAGTCTGTCTGAGACAGGGAACAACACAGTACCACCAGCTCACAGACTGGGAACAACACAGTACCACCAGCTCACAGACTGGGAACAACACAGTACCACCAGCTCACAGACTGGGAACAACACCAGTACAACCAGTTGACAGACTGGGAACAACACCTGTACAACAACACCAGTACAACCACTCACAGACTGGGAACAACACCAGTACAAGTTTACAGGTTGTAGAAAGTGAGTCACCTGCATTGACGACAATTATAGTTGAACGTTTTCAAAATAATTCAGACATTTTCAAAAATGTCAATTATTATTTTTGTTATTTCAAAACGTTTAAACATACCGAAAACAGCAGATCTACAAGCTCACCGCGTGTCGCATCACGTTGCGTAGATCCGGTGGCTATTTTCACTATTCGACGTATAACAAAGTATATAGGGCTTAAGTGGTTAAGAACACTCAAATCATCCACCAGGGAAGAAAAATCTATAAACTCGCTAGCCCTGTATATAAATATCTGAAACCATCTGCATTTCGTGCTTGCGGTTTATTCGTTCTATTAGTGCACTGAGGCTGGCGCACAATCCTATTGATTTTCCATTGTTAAAAAAAGAAAGAAAAGAAACACCCGCCGTCCTGATCCGGGCAGTTTTTCGCCCAGAGGGGAAACTATCGTCTCCTCTCGCGACCTTTGCTCCCTGACCCCTCCGCTCCCTTCCCTCTCTGTTCTCCAGCGCCTCCTCCTTCTCACCCATGCCTGGTTTTCGGGGAGGGTGAACCAGGTGATCTCCCATTAACGATATTTATTAACGGACGCTTCCTCTCTGACATGAGTATGGGGGGAGGGGGCGGGGGCGGGGGCACTGACGGATGTTCCTGCGAGCGCTCGGGGCCACATCCTCAGAACACACTCGGGTTTCTCACTGGCCAGGATGACTTCATATCAATTAACCCTGGGAGGAGGGAGGAAGAGAAAGAGATAGAGAGAAAAAGAAAGAGAGACGGGGTAGAGAGCGGGGGAGCAGGTACAAAAGGGAAAGGAGTCCACCACGCCCGCCTCAGGATGGGTAAATCAAACCCGATGAGGTCAGGGTGAGGCACTTTTATTCCCCTTAAAAGTGGAGCAAGTGGGCTATCAGGGGACCCGAGGCCCCGCTGGCGCCTTGCCGCAGTTTAGGGAAGATTTAGCCGGTCTGAGGAGTCGCAGCAGCGGAGCACTAAATGATCAGTTCAATTGTTTTTATATCATCATAATGCATTTCTGTATTGCAACGCCATATGATGGAGAGAGGGAGAGAGATAGAAAGAGAGTGAGAGAGAGAGAGAGGTGCGACAGAGGTCGCTTTATGCTTACTGTTGGTCACGTACTACATGGCTGAGACCCTGGGTCACCACAGCTTTAAATGTTGAATAAAATGTTTTAATTAATCCTCCCTTCACATGAAAGAGCACATTTAAACCCTACTGTATATACTTAGAGGACTGGGATCCCCCAGGGCTGTTTACTTGACCTGTAAATGTTTTCCCTCTACACCAAATCTCTTTGCTGAAAACAGATACAAGCTTGTAGATCAGCTATTGTCACCGAATGTTCACCCCAGAACAGGGTTGCCAGGGTTCATGTGGTTAAAGTTGCAGTCCAAGCTATAGCTGCAGCTTCAGCATTTTGCTACCGTTAAGCAAGCCAGGCACGTTTCAATGGTCATGTGCAATACCTTATGTGCAGAGTTTTTCTAATGGGATAATAAATCAATACTGCAACTTTCCTGGCAATCGTGTTCGTGGGTCTTGCCGCCCCCTCACTCCCCAGACCCTAAACCCAGCATGGGTTCACCATATGCAGCTGAGAGCAGCCTGTGCATTAACAGGATCTACGTTCTTGCTTGATATTTATTTCACACACTGACTCCACCAGTACAACTCATCGTCATCCCACCATCACTCCACAAGCTTTAATGGTCACTCCTCTACTACATCTACTAGTCTCTCTATCCCTCTACTAGTCTCTCCACAGCTCTACTCGTCTCTCAAGCAGTGTCTCTACAGCTCTGCCAGTCTCTCTACCGCTCTAGTAGTCTTTCTTCCGCTCTAGTAGTCTCTCTACCTCATAGCAGTGTCTATACAGCTCTGCTAGTCTCTCTACCGCTCTGGTAGTCTCTCTACTGCTCTGCTAGTCTTTCTACCACTCTAGTGGTCTCTCTACCCCATAGCAGTGTCTATACCAGGGCTACTCAACTTAAGATGGCTCAGGGGCCACTCAGCAAAATACCAAAAGTCCAAGGGCCGTAAGCTAAAAATGTCAGTCTATTTTGGATTTTACGATTTTGTAACATACTACATATTGTTATTGTTATAAGAAAATGTCCATTTTTACATCATATTCTTTTCACTGTACCTGTTTATTTTGTGTGTATGTCCAGTGGCGTCAGTTCAGCAAAAGCTAATGTATGGCAAGGTTAGGGTTGCCAACTCCCAGAGATTGATATAAGGGACACCTATCCTGGGCACGCGGCAAAACCGCACGGCCGAAAATTCTTTGGTGGTCAAACCCCCCAAAACCCCCGAAATGCATAGAAAACTATGCATTATACCTATACCTAACACAATACAAACATAATGGTCTTACACCTGCATTAGGCTACTATTCATGTTTTTTTTTTATAATTATTTTTTGGAGCCAAGGTATGGCACCTGCCCTACCTTGCCATACCCAATTGACGCCCCTGTGAATGTC
Organism: Gymnoscopelus microlampas; assembly: GCF_963454915.1. Lineage (NCBI taxonomy): Eukaryota > Metazoa > Chordata > Actinopteri > Myctophiformes > Myctophidae > Gymnoscopelus > Gymnoscopelus microlampas. The sequence continues at coordinate 10,772,462 of NC_139940.1, forward strand.
TGTTTGTTTTTGGAAAAAAAGGAAGCAACCCATATATTTAAACGGAAATGAATATTTTTATCCTGTGCTTCACAATAAAAAAAACTTGAAAAAAAAAACTCCATAGCTCTAGTAGTAACTCCATAGCTCTAGTAGTAACCCCATAGCTCTACTAGTCTATCTGTAGCTCTACTAGTCTCTCCACTAGCTCTCTCTCTCTACAGCTCTAGTCACTCCACTAGCTCTACTAGTCTCTCTACAGTTATAGTCACTCCATAGCTCTAGTCTCTCTACAGCTCTAGTCACTCCACTAGCTCTACTAGTCTCTCTACAGTTATAGTCACTCCACTAGCTCTACTTGTGTCTCTACAGTTATAGTCACTCCACTAGCTCTACTTGTCTCTCTACAGTTATAGTCACTCCACTAGCTCTACTTGTCTCTCTACAGTTATAGTCACTCCACTAGCTCTACTTGTGTCTCTACAGTTATAGTCACTCCACTAGCTCTACTTGTGTCTCTACAGTTATAGTCACTCCACTAGCTCTACTTGTCTCTCTACAGTTATAGTCACTCCACTAGCTATACTAGTCTCTCTACAGTTATAGTCACTCCACTAGCTATACTAGTCTCTACCACCACCAGTTTTTCAAGTCTCCCTACAGGTGTACAAGACACTCCACAAGACACTCCACTCCTGCATGCTGTACACTTTATCTCTCTCTGTCCCCTAAAAAAAACTCTGTGCCCCCTGTTACTCTACTTTATTAGATTCCCCTCGCCCAGAGAGGCAGTAACAGCCCCTCCTTCCATCTCTTCCCTGTTCCTCCACCAGCACACCTCCCACCACCCTGCCGTGCCTCGCCAAGACTGTTAAACTGATTTCCTCAGGGAGTAGACGGGCAGACAGTCTGAAGGGAGCTCTAGGCTGGGCTCTCTCTCTCTCTCTCTCTCTCTCTCTCTCTCTCTCTCTCTCTCTCTCTCTCTCTCTCTCTCTCTCTCTCTCTCTCTCTCTCTCTCTCTCTCTCTCTCTCTCTCTCTCTCTCTCTCTCTCTCTCTCTGTGAATTATCTACAGCATATACGTAGTAAGTATGTATACAGATACATACTATCACTGTGTCTTTATAGTATAATAGTTTTGACAGTGTGCTAGAAATACATGTACTAGCATTTTGCACTAACAAGATACATATGACTGACAGACATCATCGACCTGCAACTTAGGAACTAACACCAATTTCAAATTTGAAAGGTAGAGTGAAAACAGTTTGCAAAAATGTCATTCTGACACTTATTTATATTAAACATTTCTTAGATGTTTATTCTACATTGAGGTGGCAGAGATGACCGTCCATAAAATGAGATTAATTTACTTTTTTTTATATAATGTTAGACCTCCCCCTTTCGCAATGTATCTGTACCACAAGAGTGTTCATTAAATATGGACATGCCCGACACCAGCGCAAATCACTGAGTACTGAAATCTGAACACGCTGATCTTTGTGGTCCAACGCATCGTCAGTGCGATACTGCTGTCAATGCTGGGCAAGCTGCTTGTTACTAATAATCATGAATCATTATATATAATTAACCACTTAAACCCTATTTATTGTTGATCGTATTCCCAAGGACTCTATAATAGGCACCCTATGTTTTGCTTACAGTATATACGTTTGCTGAATATAGTCGAACGTTAGCCCCAGAATAGGGAAGCCAGGTTTCAACTGGTTGCTAATTATATATGGTATAATATAAAATTGTGACACTGGGGGCTTATATAGAGTCTTTATGTCTTTATTACATATATTGCTCTACATCAAGTGACCAGTTGCTTTGTTCCCTCTACAGTGTTCAGCTGTACCAAAGTGCAATACTCGGTAGCCCTGTATATTTCCCTGTAAATATGTTTCTAAGTTCTGGCACCAGCACTCCTATTAGTGCAACCAACCAGACTCTCACAGAGACCATGTGCTGTTGTATAAAAGCTGTATAAAAGTCACCTATTCCCTAGTTTCTATTTTCAATTTCTTACCTTCTTATTTTTTATTCCTTGTTAACTTCTAACACTTTTATAATCTTGTTGTGTTTATGTCCAAGGTGTTCCATGTGAGCAACCCGACCAAGTCGAATTCCTCGCATGTGAAAGCGTGCTGGGCCAATAAAATGATTGTGGTTCTGACACGGCCAGGGCCAGACGCCCAACTGGTGCCGAGAGGAGCCAAGGCAGCGTGGGGCGCAGGGAGATACACACACCCACTGAGGAGCAAGCTCCAAGGCATGCGCTCATACTCCTGGCAGGCAGGCTCTCTCTCTCTCTATTTCTCTCTCTCTCTCTCTCTCTCTCTCTCTCTCTCTCTCTCTCTCCCTCCCTCCCACACTGTCAACTTAATGGATGGGCCTCCGACTGCAGACTGCATATCCCCACTGTTTCCTCTTGTAAAGCCCCTTGCTCCGGAGAAGCATACACATGCTTATCAGCAGCGCACCCACCACCTCAACCAGCCATACAGGGAAGGCCTCTGAGAGAGCAGGCAGGAAGGAAAGAGAGAGAGAGAGAGAGAGAGAGAGAGAGAGAGAGAGAGAGAGAGAGAGAGAGAGAGAGAGAGAGAGGGGGGAGAGAAAGAGATAGAGACGAGAGCGAGAGCGAGAGAGAGAGAGCGAGAGAGAGAGAGAGAGGGGGGGAGAGAAAGAGATAGAGAGACTAGAGAAAGAGAGGGAGAGAGAGAGAGAGAGAAGCAGATAGAGAAAGAGAGAGAGAGAGAGAAGCAGATAGAGAAAGAGTTAGAGAGAGAGACAGAGTTGGAAAATTAGAAAAAAGTGTCTTAAGAGAGAAAGGCTGTAAGAGAGAGACAGAGAGATGGTAAATACTAACATATGTCTTTGACCAGTGCCATTAAAAACAATGAGACTGAAGCTCTCCTGACAGCCTCTCCTGTGTATTATCACACGGCTGTTTCTGACCAGCGAACTAACGGCTGTACCTTTGTTTTGGTTTTGTTTACAGATGGTTATACAGATGCTTAAAACAACAGACTTCTAAAAACTGTGTATTTAGTAAAGGCGCAGTAACAGGACTCCGGTCAAACAGCCTCCTCTCAGTATTTTGTCTCTCCATAAATTGTAATCCAGTGTGCTTATGAAAACAAGATAGGTCCAGTCTTTGTTTGGCCTCTGTAATTGTGTTATAATGGTGTTTTTGTTCGGAATGCATCCGTCCTGTCGGTCCATATGAGGACTCATTATGTCAAGTATTATTCAAGCCGTGTTTATGACTGACCTCAAACGAATTATTAGTAACGGGTGAAAAACATTCACACACATGAGATGCATAGTGTACTACTATGTGCCAAAAAGGCATGACAGATGCGCATGCCGTTTGTAAATACAGAAGTTTGTTTGAATGTGTTGTTATGAACCCTCGTGTCCCTATTCTGGGGTGAGCATTCAGCAAAAATAGCTATCTACTATCTATATCTACAAGCGTTGTGATGCACTGTGAGAGATTGGGTGTAGAGGAAAAAAGTTTGGGGAAGACGGCACACATTGGTTTTAATGTAAATGTCACGTATAGGGTTAGGGTTAGGGTTAGGGTATAATGTGGGTATGGGGTTTTTGAAGAAAACAATTCTGCCATGGATCAGGAGTTCCATTGGTCTGTTGTGTGCACTGTGGTCAGCCAACTATGGAACACTCGATGTGCCATGGTCATACACAAGGAGTCCATCTCTGGAGAGGTGGTCTTTAAACAAATTAAAACTGAACTAAAAAGACAAAGAACACTTGACTCCAGACAAAAAAAAAGCTGAAGCCATGGCACTGTAAAAAAAATGATTAAATGCTTTTTGCTATATTTGTATGTAATTGCCCCCTGGGGGATGCTGCTCAACAAAGTACTGTATATAAGGTTTAAGTGGTTAAATGAGTTGTCTTAATGACGTGCATTTGCAGGAGCTATAGCCTGAATCATGAAATGGTTTAGGGACATACTTTACATCATACAACAAAAGATACAAGCACAATGCAGTTTTACATCAATCCACCCAAAGAACTTCATAGGGCTGGCCCGAATTCCACTGTTTATACTGTACATTTTCGCTGAAGCTCCTAAGCTTTGTTTTCATAATAACAGCGATACATTTTGAGGGCCCTTTCAAAACAATTGTTTTTAGCATTAAATTGAAATGGAACGGAAATGCAATTGCATAAACTCTCAGAACATGAATCATAGGCCCATTTCACATCTGCTCTGCTCTCAGTACTTTAACCCACATTTTGAAATGTAACATTACTTACAGAATGGTGGAATTCTCGTGAACAACTTGAACACATTAACGCATGTCGAGCATCGGGAAAACCTTTAAAAGCCACACAACCACGGAGACACTCTCAGAGTACTCTCTGTTTACCGGCCAACACAAGCGCAAATGGCCGACATTGGTGACACTTGTCTCCACTGCTTGTTTAGCATGCCTTGTGTGACTTTTCTTACCACATGAACGCTGGGTTGGCCACAGCACTGAAAAGCAGATATCATATGATCGTTTGGCAGTACCAATTTGGAGAAAGACCAGATCAAATTAAAAAGATAAATAAATACGCTGTGTCAGTCTCCACAGACTCACAGTAGGCCTAAGTGCAAACCTATTGCATGATTTCTGACTTCACATAATTATCCACACCGAGTGTGGTAACAATTAACAAGTCTAATAACAGCATGGCTTCCCTATGCCTAATGCTTTGAAACAGTTAGCCAAAGTCATTATCATTTATCTTGCTAAATGGCATGAATCACCCTATATATAATAGCCCACATATTAAAATGTCAATTGAAAACATTTCTTCAGGCTTACTGTAGTGGAAAAATTGCTTTCCTTCATCTCTTTACTCTGGGCTGCAGTGATACTGTATGCATATACTGTATCCTGAACAATGCCTACACACGTTAGTAGCATCAGTTGAGCCTTGTGGTTTGGTCTACTTTTGAAGGACAGATATACAGAGATACATACAGAGATAAAGAACAGACCGCGTTCTAAATGGCTGTCCCATTTGGTACCACGGCACGCCATGAACAAAAAAAAAAAAACTTCAATAAATCATAATTCTAATCCAATGAGAGAAGCTTCAGAGCACCAAAGCATCTGACGTAACCTTCATTTCAAGTATCTCAAGTAATGATTGAGGGGGTCATGTGAAGGCTGCACGATATTGACAAAAATAATATTGCAGTGGTTCTTGCAACTGTGAAACAAATTGCAACATGAAAATGCTGCAGTATTTTACAATATGATGATATTGTATTCGTCACTGGGTGGTGGGAGTGGGTGGTTGATGAACTGTAGACTGGGTGGTGATGATGGGTGGGTCAAGTCCAGTCTGGACTGTCTTGTGGTGGTGCTGGTGGTTTAGCCAAGCCCCTAGCCCTGCCCAGAGCCCAGAGCCAGGGTCCTGTTCCCATTCACAGGCCCTGAACCGTGAGCAGAATGTCCTTCACATGCACCTCCCCAACAGCACAGCTAAAACAACACGTAGTCATCCAAAGACAAACAGACGCCACGCTCAGCTCCACGCTTGCTGCTCCCCCCCGAACATTGACACACACACACACACACACACACACACACACACACACACACACGTGCATGCGCGCGCACACACACACACACACACACACACACACACACACACACACACACACACGTGCATGCGCGCGCACACACACACACACACACACACACACACACACAGTCACAGTGACACACACAATACATACAAGTGCACATACACAAAACGTACATCGTCAAACCCCATGCATGTGCGCACACGCAACCGCGCGCACGCACGCACGCACGCACGCACGCACGCACACACACACACACACACACACACACACACACACACACACACACACACACACACACACACACACACACACACACACACACACACACACACACACACACACACACACACACACACACACACACACACACACACACACACACACACACACACACACACACACACACACACACACACACACACACACACACACACACACACCATATTTGACCATATTTGTGAGGACCTGCCCAGCCCAGAATTTCACTTCCTGCAATGTTGCTGCCAGCAGTATTGTATGTGTATGTGACAATAAACACCCTTGAGCCTATAATAGCCCCAACCCAAACCGCATACAGTAACTAACCTTAAATGTAACCATAACCCTCAAAGTCTAACACCAAAATTACAGGTAGAGGATGAAGAATATTAACACACACATGTCTATATGAGGAGTGGTGCAAAAAGTACTCACGTTTTTTACTTAAATAAAAAAAGGAAAAGTATCAATACTGCAACGTAGAAATACTCTGTTACAAGTAAAAGTCTGGTAATTAAAATTTACTTGAGTAGAAGTACAAAAGTATTGGTATCAAAAGTACTTAAAGTACCAAAAGTAGAAAGTACTCATTATCCATTTCACAAGTTTTCATATGTATAAAATGTATAAAAATCTTGAAAATAGCCGATCTACAAGCTCACAACGCGCATCGCATTGCGACGCATTGTGAGCTTGTAGCTATTTTCAAACGGCCTAAATGTATATACAGAGCTGAAGTGGTTAATGTATGTTTTGTAATAATAATCAAAATCTATAAAGTAACTACCGTAGTAACTAAAGTTGCAAAATAATTGTAGCGGAGTAAAAGTATAACATTTCCCTCTGAGATGTAGTGGAATAGAAGTAAAAGTACAGAACATTGGAAATACTCCAGTAAAGTAAAAGTACCTCAAAAATGTACTTAAGTACAGTACTTGAGTAGAGTAAATGTACTTAGTTACTTTACACCACTGTATGTGAGGACCTTCCTTTGACTGCATTCATCCTCTAGAACAGTGGTTCTCAACCAGTGGTCCGGGGACCACCAGTGGGCCTTGAGGGGGTTCCAGGTGGTCCCCAGCTAAATGATGGAAGAGTTGGTAACCAAATGGACCCTTATATATATTTAACTCTTGAGAGCGTAAAATGAAACCAAATGGACCCTTACGGGTCCATTTGGTTTCATTTTATGCTCTCAAGAGTTAAATTATTGTTAAACATTAGCATTACAAAATTAAAGAATTGTTATTTTTGATCAACTTTTGCTTGTCATCTCTCCTATGTTACCAACATCAATATTGTGGACAAAATCGTCCCCAACGATAACAAAAAATAAGTCTTGGGTCTGAGAGTCTAACTCTCATCAAATGGTGGTCCGTGGCTCAAATGCCAAATAAATAATGGACCTTGATATGAAAAGGGTTGAAAACCACTGCTCTAGAAGACCTCAGTCCTCATCACCACACAAACTAACCTATAAAGCCTAACTCTTAACTTCCTCTGCAGGAACCTCACAACAACTCGTACATCCAGTTTGCTTCGGCACAAGATGCAGTATATTCTCTGTGATCAACACTGCTGCTCTGCTTTCATCGCTGGCGTCTGTTTCAGCCAAGCGCTTGTCACAATAAGGGTGGAGTCGCTGTGCTGTTGACATTTTTACAACATGTGAAACGAAGCACTGTGACCGTAGTAACGCTGCTGTCAAACAAACTCCAGAAAAAAGGGACGTGCTGTGGCGTTGCTAAGAGGTGCAATTAGGCCTGTTACTAAGAGAAGTGGTCTGAGCGATGAGTTGTCTGGCTCTGATACGGTTTGAGCGCTTTTAAATGTATATTAGGGCGTTTGTACTTTATTTCAACCAAATATTAGAGACAGAAAGGAGAGAACAGAGAGGAGGTGACATACGAAACAGAAAAGAAGGTTGAATCAAAAATATTTAACCGCTTAAACCCTCTATACTTAGTAAACTAATACTTAGTGCACTTGTTTCCGCATTTATTTCCCCTCTACACCAAATCCCTTCGCCGAAAATAGCCGATCTGCTAGCTCACAACGCATTGCAAAGTGACACGTTTTGTGCTTGTAGGATTTTCGGTGGATGTTCCCCCCAGAGCAGGGATGCTAGTGTGGCTAAGTTACAATAATCTAATGTAGGTGGTATGACAGATACTTACAATTCACTAGGATGCCCTGTAGTACTGTAGTTCATTGGTTCTCAAAGTGGGGTCCGGGGACCCCCAAGGGTCCTTGAGGGAGTTCCAGGGGGTCCCCAGCTAAATGATAGTTAGGAACCAAATGGACCCTTATGGGTCTGTAACTCTGAGAGTGTACAAATGGAACCAAATGGACCCTAACGGGTCCATTTGGTTCCATTTGTACACTCTCAGAGTTAAATTAACATTGATTTTACAATAAAGATTGGGGTCCCAGAGATAGAAATTCCATTAAATGGGGATCTGTAGCCCTAATGCATGTCAAACCGGGTGTCCTTGAAATTTAAATTGTTGAAAATCACTTCTAGAGCCTAAAAATCTTCTCTTATTGGGGTCCCTGGCATATCTTTTCAAATGGGGGTCCGCGGGCTAATTAGTGTCAATTTGGTGGTCCTTGACATGAAAAAGTTTGAGAACCACTGCTGTAGTTTATACAAGGCTAGTTTGTTGTTAATGCAAAAGACTACACTAGTTTGTAAGTAAGTAGTTTGTAATTTACATTGAAAATAATGCAGAAAGCTAAAGGCCAAAAGAGAGACGTGGAATACACACACGCAAGCCTAATATGTAGTTTATGTAGTAAGTTAGAGTCTACAGTAGCTTGTAGTTTATTTTATTTGGAAGGCCAGTGTCTATTTTATGTAGAAGGCCAATGTCTAGTGTAAGTAGAAGACTAGTGTCTATCTTATAGTTAAGGCAGTAGTTTAAAGTTGAGTGTTTTTAGTATTTAAGGCAGCTATACTGTAGTTTATACATGGCTAATGTCTTGTTTACGCACGTAGGCCACAGTAGCTTGAAGTTTATGTAGAAGGCTATTGTGTAGTTTATGTTTAAGGCTGCAGTAGTTTATGTACTGTAGAGGGCTGGAGTGTATGTGGGAGGCTGTGGTTGAAACACATCTCACGTCTTACTGTTAAGCTCCTGGCAGTGGCAACAAAGTGGAGGGAATCTGACAGGGGCCTCTCTCTCTCTCTCTCTCTCTCTCTCTCTCTCTCTCTCTCTCTGGTCTGGGGCCAATGCTGATAAGCTGGCAGACACAGCCTGATACTGTAGCTGCTTAAGCCCGCACCGTGCTGTGCTGAAACCATACACCTCCCTGACGCTATACGAAAACATCAGATGTTTAGCATCTGAAACAGTTGCTATCCACACATGCCAGTCGATGGAGCCTTTTATCCAAAGCGCTTACAGCACGATGAGTGCATTTAATTTCTATTGCATGGGAGGACTCGAACCCCTTAACCCCAGGAGTGTTCGTTTTATGCTCTATTCAATAAACCACAAAGTACGATTTTACGCTCTTAACCACTTGAACCCTATATACTTCGTTTGACTGAGGTCCCCCAGGGGTCTATGCTTGGTCCCCTCCTTCCCCAAATCTCTTCGCCCAAAAATAGCAGATCTACAAGCTCACAATGCGATGCATTGTGACCTTGTAGATCTGCTATTTTCTGTAAATGTTATTATGACATGCACATGCATAGGGATGCTAGGGTTCATGTGGTTAATTCATGTTTTCAGGGTATCTTACAATTTACTGTACAAATGAAGGATTTAGCAGACACTCTTATCGGGCCAAAAATGGATGCTAATTAGTCAGGCCGAGCCGAGCCTCGGGTTCTGTGAAAAAAACCTCAAAGTGAACTTTACTCAGCTATCTAGTTCGTCACGTCTGACCTTCCTAGCCTGTGTTATAAAAAAAAAAGGCAAAAACTCAAACATCAAAAATGGCTCTGTTCAAAGCTTGTTGGATGCGTGACTTTGAGGAGATTAAGCACATACTGACACTTGTTCGGGTTTTCGGACCTAAAATGATGGTAATTGTTCGGGCCAGGCCCTGTTCGGGCCGGCCATTAGGGCCCAGTTAGGGCTGGGCCTTAATTTTCAGGCCCGTTGAGAACTCTATCCAGAATTACACTTCCAAAATCCAAGGTCGGATTGAAGAAGCATTGTTAACCAACAACAGGGTAAGCGCTCGAGGAATTTAAGAGTGCTACGAAAACCAAGTATGTGCTAAAACGTAACCAGGAGAACAAGTAAACAACAAACCTAAATAACATACCAAGCATCTGTCCACAAGTACAGTAAACAACATATTGACTTGCAATGAGTAAGCAGGAATGGATTCAGTGTCTCGTTCAAAGACACTTGATCACGCCACTGTTGTTGACGTTTGTTGTGTTGTGGCGGGACTGAACTTGTCTCCCGGTCTATACTGGCACAGACTGCATTGGTTCTCAAAGTGGGGTCCGGAGACCCCCAGGGGTCCTTGGGGGGGTACCAGGGGGTCCCCAGCAAAATGAGTTAATAGTAGAGTTCTCAACGGTCCTGAGAATTAAGGCTCGGCCCTAACTGGGCCCGACTGGGCCGGCCCGAGGCTCTGCCCGAACCCGACTATTACCATCATGTTAGGCCCGAAAGCCCGAAAAAACCCGAGGGGGGGAAAAATAAGATTTTTTTTTCTGTTCTGAATGTGTATTTACCTATTATTATTATTATTTTAAAAAAATCATTTTTTTTTCATGGAGCCCGAGGCTCGGCTCGGCCCGACCAATTAGCATACTTTTGAGGCCCGGCTCGGCCCGAAAATGTCGGGTCGGGTCGGGCCCGGTCGGGTTCGGGTAGAATTTGAGAACTCTAGTTAATAGAGGGAATTAATATAGGGCAAAAGCAGGGCATTCATTTACAAAAAAAATCACAAAAAGTTAAAATATGGAGATAAGAGGTTTCTGCCCGACAGCAACGATATGAAAACGCCATACGGCAGAGTAAAAGCTATGCATCACTCACGCCTGTCGTTACATTGTTACCACAGCAATGCAGACGGGTGGACGATGTCGAAATACATAGATCCCATCTGATCACTTGCAAATAACAGTGACATTTGTAAATCTTTACAAATGTCTTCTAAATCCTAACTTATGTTGCTATATCAGTGGTTCTCAAACTTTTGTCAAGGACCCCCCAAAACTACATGTATTTGGCCGCCGACCCCCATCAAAATATGTTGTTCCAGGGACCCCTACAGAAGCAAAGATCTGACATTTAAAAATATTGATTCAAAAAAGATATGTATTCAAAAAATTGCACAAATGTTCAAGATTTTTTTTTTTAAATAGCAGATCTACAAGCTCGTAGCGTGGCAGTCGGTTGCACAAACAGATGCACTCGGTTTCAAAAGCCAAACTATAAACTAATGGTTATTATACCTAAAAATCTAAAATGACACAGTACGCGTTCCCGGATTTAATGGGTTAAATATCATATCTGAGAAACAAATTGGATTTGCCTGCACTCTGCACAAAGCCAAAGCAGAGGTTACAGTTATGTCCTCTCTGTCTCAGCTTCATGGCTCTGAGAGAAAGAGGAGACCTTTATAGCCCCGGGGCCCATCAGCTTCACCCAGCTGATGGCTGCTCAGATGGTTATAATGAGCGAGTTAGGGGTTAGTAGTGTCTTGCTCGGGGACACTTCGACAGATAGACGGGGCGGCACGAACCAAGGACCTTCAGTTTCCCAGACGGCCTCTCGGCCTACCCATTCAGCTATGGCCGCCAAGAGAGGCTGATTTAATCACACAGGTACAAACAAACAAACACATTTGTGTGCACACTTCATTAACCACAGATACACACATGCAAGGACACCCCCAAAGTATTCCTTTTATAATTTTCTTTGTGCATTTTGGGTACATTTTTACACTCAGATATAAAAAATAACGCTGATGATTTTACTGTGCATGCCAGTGCTGTGTTGACTAGTGTTTGGAAGCGTGTGCTCATATGCCAGATGGGGGGAGACGGTACAGTGCCAGACGGAGTCAGAACTAAAGCCAGAAACACAAACGCTTAGAAATTATTTCCCAGTTCTATTTGACCCGAGCCTCATACATGCACCTCGTCCCTCACACACAGCTGCACTGTACAGTACCTGTGCCTGGAAAAACACACACACATGCACACACAGATGCACACACATTATTGTATACACAATATATTTAGGCTTGCGCACAATGAGCGCGCTCGCGCACATACTGTACACACACACAGTACAGTACAGTACATGCACGTGCATACACAAACTTTTTTTTGCATTCATGCACTCATACAGAGGTGCGCACGCACATACACGCACACACACACACACACGCGCACACACACACACAGTACACACAGTACACACGTGCACACACAAACATTTGCATTCACACACTCATACAGATGTGCGTGTGCACACACACACACACACACACACGTGCACGCACAAACATTTGCATTCACACACACTCATACAGATGTGCGTGTGCACACATACACACACACACACACACACACACACACACACACACACACACACACACACACACACACACACACACACACACACACACACACACACACACACACACACACACACACACACACGCACACACACGCACACACACACACACACACACACACACACGCACACACCACACACACAGGGTTCTTTAACCCTATACTCCAGAGCTCAGGCTCAAGCACGGTTCCAGCCTGCAAGATTCAGCTGTGCTCTTAGCTCACCGCGCTGCTTCTCCGATGACATCATCCCCTGACAATGCCACCATTCATACAGATGTTGCTCACAAAACCTGGAGCTAGACTTCTCTATTGTGGTGCTGCTGCTGTTTCTGCTCCTC